>NW_019525510.1:1100499-1306141 GCF_002814215.2 Seriola lalandi dorsalis
AGACCCCTTGTATGCTTTTCCTCTGGAAGCCAGTGATCTCATCCCACTCCAGACATACCTAGTCAAAATCATAATTTAAATCTTCTGTGAACACGCAGAGCAGTACAAAGTTACAAAGAGAATATTGCGTTAGTGAAGATATTTTACAATAGCCGACAACTTAATCTGTTTGCACACTTTTACTGTTCACATGGCCTGTATAACTTCTGCTTTTTGTTTTTGACATACAGTATGTGACTAAAAGTGAGAGCACGAGATGTGATTACCTGTTAAAAATAAAATGCAGACACGCAGGTCTTCCTTGGCCTTACACTGCGTTCAACTGAATATTATTCATATCAGTTTCCTTGAGATTAAAAAAAAGTGGTTGCTCTGACATACTTCAGCGTCTCTTTGAGGTTTTCTTGTCTTTGTTTTTACTGCACACATTACTCTCAATGGCTTTGTCCTTCAGTTAATTTTCTTACCATTTCATGCCTCCTCCTGGTCGTGATGTCAGTCCAACACGGCAGTCCCTCCCACTCCTCCTCCCTCTTAGACACTCCTTGAGTTTACTTCATGCTTAGTAGAAGTGCAACCTGTGCAGTAGGCTATGTATGTAAATACTTAATGACCTGCGTGTCTTAGATTATATTGAAACTGAGCGAACAGCCAGTGCTGTAGTGCTTAGTTTAGTCTAAGTAAGTTAGTCTGTAGTTTTTTTTTATAAAAAAAAAAAAAAAAAGAAAGTTCAGTAGGATTCCAGTTACAGATACAGTCTGGTCAGACAATAGCCCATAAATTATTCAGAGAATTAACATGTTGCGCTACATTTCAAGGACCCATATTTTGGTCAGTTTTGTCTTTCTTCTCATCCTTTTGGGGTAAGTCATAAGTAATAAGAATTGTACTTTTTTTTTTTTTTTTTTTACCACAGTGCAAAGTATAGTAATGCTAAGTGTGTTTCTAAAATTATCTTATAGATTCTACATGATTAAGGCTTTTGATTAAAGAAATTATATCAAATGACTAACGATAATATATATGATCTGAGTATAATAATGTAACTGTAAGGTAATTGATATATATAAATAGGTTAAATATTGTGCTACATTATTAGGACTATATTTTGGTCTTCTTTGCTGTTCTTCTCCTTCTCCTTCTCCTAACACAGCTGCATTTGCACTTTAGACCTGCAAGGTTTTTTACAAAGGGAATAAAAGCTGAAACTTAAACAGTAGCTAGATATTGAAGTAGTCCAAAATATTTGTTTTTAAAATTTTTTAGTAAGATTTTTGTGTAATTGAGACTTTTAAAAATTCCCTTCAAATTACCATAACAAGCTACGGTCAAAGTCCAATTTGTATAAAGTACCAATCATGTGAAGTGGTAAATGATTCTAGTAAGAGTCAAGGGAGAAACTCAAAGTACTTCTCCATTATCTTGGACTGTGCCCCTGACACTAGTCACCAGGAGCAAATATGCATGACTTTACAGGGGAAGCCAGACATCAAGGCTCATTTCTTTGGCTTTGTGAATGTTGAGGTTACAACAGGCTTGAATGTGTCTTATGATAATGGGGCCAACATAATAGTCAAACACTAAGGAGTAGAAGCCACTGCTCAAAAAAAAAGCAAAAAAAAAAAAAGCAAAAAAAAAAGGCATTTACAGAACACAAATTATTCTATGTATGTATATATAAGCTATGTATTTTATGTGTATATGTATATATAAAAAAAATCAAATCTATAAGATTACATTTTATTCCTTTACTGTACATTCTTACTCTTACTGCAAATTCATTCAAATCTATAAAATTATATTTTTATTCCTTTACTCTACACTCTGGTTAACTCATCCCTGTGTCTTTACAGAACTATCTATATCTATTCTGGATATCCTGTTTCGTCCTTCAGGTAAGGTTTCTTTAAGACAAAAAAAGATGTATCAATTCACATGTATGTAACAATGAAAACCCACTGAGCTGGTTACTCAAGAAAGAGTATCAACTGAATGTGTAGGAAACAAACACCCACCAGTCACAGTGGACATCTGCCGGCTGGATTAAATGTAAACCTTTCAAAGTGAAATTGCACATTGTGAAGTGAATCCTGTCACCACCCAACCATTACAGGAAGTTTCATTCTGTAGCATTTTTGTGAATTCTTACACCTTAAATTGTTTTATTATCCATGTCATTAATTCCATCCTGTCATATGATTAATGATTTTTTTTGCATGTGTTTCCCTTTTAAGCATTTGCCAGCCTTGTGATAATAGCCCTGAGCCTGAGGTGAAGGATGCAAAGACAAAAGATTGCAGCAGATGGAGGATTGGAGACCTAAATATGAAAACTGGGTGGGAATCCACTTTTCTTTAGACAGAGAGAAACAGGTGGTTCAAATACAGCTGCCAGTTTACACTTGGTGTGACTCAGGTTCATGTTCTCGCCCTGCTATAAAACCTTTACAACATTTTTACCACAATAGATAGTAAATTGTGCAAGAATCTGTATAAGGTCATAAACGTATATAAATAATAAAGGGGATGGAGCAAAGGTTTTCCAGCTTTCCTTTTAATGCTGTTGCAATAAGCACACTTACTCCACCTTTGGTTAATCATCATTTAAGTTTTACAGCCCTAAAACAACGGGACTTAAAGCATACATGCTGGGGGGGTAGGCCTCAGGAGTCGCTGAATAGGAACTGACAAATACATGGAAGGACCAATGGATAGTATGATTTTAAAAAACACATTACAGAAACACAGCACCTTGTCTGTCTTTTTTGTATTTATTGTTTTACTTTATGTATTTTCTGTGCAAATTTTTGTGCTATATGTGCCTCTGACCATATTATTTTCAACTTCAAAATAAAGTTAAATTTGATTTGATTTTTGTTTTTTTTCCAGATTGAAATATGCTCAGCCAAGCACACAAAAAGGGTAAGATACTGAGAACAGATATTACACTATTCTGCTGTGTAAAATTTATACATGACAAGCTGGATTTTGAGTATCTCAATTTGGCACTGTCATCACATATTTAAAGCTAAGACTTCTCTAAACTGTCTGGCCATTTTGTGTAATTATTTAGTTTCCATGTATGTCTGGGCAGTCACTTTTGCTGAAGCCCAACATTGTTCATGTAGCCTAATTGTAATACCCACACTATGGGGTGGAGAAAATGTGTATGGGATTTATCAGGATAAGTTTGCTGACGACTCCTGCCAACTGCAGCTGGATGTGATGCTGGTGAAAGCGGTGAGAGTGATTAACTTAATTCTGAGACACACAAGGAAACTCATCAGTGGCAAAACAGACAAATTGACATGGACAATGGGGAGCACAGAGACTAAATACACACAAGGAGAACAGATAAAAAGAAACAGGTGTAACACAGGAGGGTGGGGCAAACAATCACCATTGTGGCAATACAAGGCAAAGAGGTAAATCAACAATGGACACACAAGGAAAACTGACATTAATTATTGTACACATTTGGATTATTTTAATTATAAGCTTACCATAGTAATTTGTTTTGTAAATTAAGAGGTGCAATATTATTTTGGTTTATTATATAAATTAATATTCCTCATTGAGTTTATTATATAATTTTGTTATTAGTTGCAGTACTTTACTATTTCATATATAATTTGTAAGTGTAACATTCAAATTGGTAATTTACAACCCCTTTCATAAAATTCGGCATTTTCTGA
Organism: Seriola lalandi dorsalis; assembly: GCF_002814215.2. Taxonomy (NCBI): domain Eukaryota; kingdom Metazoa; phylum Chordata; class Actinopteri; order Carangiformes; family Carangidae; genus Seriola; species Seriola lalandi. Next base: position 1,104,194 of record NW_019525510.1, read on the forward strand.
TGATCTGTTTCGGTATTTCCAGGTGTATTAAGACAGAAGGTTGTAAAGGGGAGAAGAAACCTGACTTCTACATTCTGTAGCAACATGAATGTTCATGTAATGACAACGTAACATTAGCTACCATTAGGTCTATATTCTGATTGATTGAGTGCCTACAATCTTTTTAGCGTGGTAATTGCACCTGCTGTGCTCTTCTTCATGTAGAGGAAGCATGCGGAGGGCAACCTTTGGCACTGACTGCATCATTAGCTACTGCCTCAGGGTTAGGGTTATGCTGATTTCATTTCAATTTCTTTGTTTTCTGCAGACGCACTGATGTGAACTCAGTGACAAATTGGAACGCTCCTCTGGTTTGGGAGGGAACCTTTGATCCAGTCGTTATCGATGACATCTATAAGAGAATGGACCCAAGAGTCGCTGTGGTGGTGTTTGCTGTTGGCAAGTAGGTACACAGGATATCTCACAGGATATTATGGGAGTGAGGTTTGACCCAACCCACACCTTGAAGATGAAATTTAAAATCTTGTAAACATGAAATTGTAAAGCTACCTCACATAAATTCTACTTACCTTCTGTATTGTATTAATCGTCTTGTGTTGTCTTTTCTTGTCTTATACTAATTGATAATGCTTCTACCTTGCTTCTCTCCATATGTACAGATACACTCGTTTCCTAAAGGGCTTCCTAGAGTCGAGTGAAAAGTATTTTCTTGTTGACTTCAGGGTCACTTACTACATCTTCACAGACAATGAAAAAGACGTTCCTAAAGTGAGTTTCCGTTTATTAATATGTATAAAAGTAGTTTGGGGCTAAACATATACTATTTAACAATAAATACTACTGTGGCCGGGCCGTGGCAAGGCCCGGATTTAACTGAAAAATTCGGGTACTACTGAACCCCTTTAATACCTCAGTAAAACAGTTAATCCACAGATACCTTACTGATACAGGTGACAAAAGATGGACTGAGACAAGGATTTCCCCCAAGATTACAAATTTATTTAAAAGATCTATATATAAAAACCAACAACAATTTATTAAAGTTAAGAAAAAAAAAAGCAATAGAAAACATAAGTGCCTCAAGTTCCAATTTGTCTCATATATAAATGAATAACAGGAACACAAAAAAAGAAAAGGAGCCGTAGGATTAGCAGCTGTTGCCGCAAACAGGGAAGGGAGAACATTTAAACTGGGATAAAGTACCTCACCACACTCCGGTGCCCTACACACTCACACAACAAATCAACAAAGGGGATGCAAATGAATAGTGAAGGAAGTGCAAAATTTAGCAAACACACTAATATGAGGGGTGACGAAGCACAGGTAAGGAACTTTACCACCAAACCCTCCACCGTCGGGCCGGCCACGCTCGCTGCCGCGCCTACAACACTGTAGAGAAACAAACAAAAGGAACATGTATTAGAACTTGAGACAGGTACAAATTCTTGGGGGAAATAACCAAACCAATACCAGGGACAACAGTGTGCAAACAATGAAACTACTAAACAGACCAAAACACAATAACTAAACCAACAAAACAAACAGAGCAAAGACAGCACACCACAGGCTCACCAGAGAGCAGAGAGAGAGAGAGAGAGCAGCACCAAAGTGAATATATAGCCTTACCCAAACATTTAAAAACCAGGAAGTGGGCATGACTAAACCCCATGGTGACCTGGAAGGGATCTCCCACCACCGGTGCACTACGAAATAACATTTTTAGTCTCTTTGTACAGAAGTGAGCACTGACTCGTTTGTTTTGCTCTTAGTTTGTTAGGACTTGGCGTTGTGTGTTTGTCGCTGGTGAACCAGTATGTAAAGTAGAGGGTCAGATAGGAACAAAAAACACACACATGTAAATGAGAAAAAGATCTTCAATACTGCCATTGCAGAAATCGCGTATGAACCATATCTTCATGTGTGGCAATACTCCATACAGAGTAACAACCTAAATAAACTTGCTGTTTATGTACTAACCTAGGTGTTTTGCATATGATGGTATTTGATACCATAAAGCTACTTTAACCTCCAAGATGATTTCATGTTTATAGAGGTCAGTTGTCCAGTTTATTGGATAAAGGTTTAGCCCAGACTCATCATTATTTTCCTCAAAATGCTTGGTTCAGCTACAAAATGCATCATTGAAACGTCTTTTCCTGAAGATTGTTTTGCATTTGCATACTGTCAATTAATGTTGTTAGAAGATGACAATTAGAATTCATTTCTTTCTTTCTTTTTTTATTTATTTATTTGACTTTACAGATTAGACTGGGTGAAGGCCGGAAGATCTCAATTGTCACTGTCCCTAGTGCTATGCGCTGGCAGGATGTAGTACTTGGTAGGATGAAATGGGCAACCATCACGATTGACAAACAGGTAAGAAATGTGCAAAATAGACCATACACAACATGAAAGCTGTTGACATTTTCATCTGGTTACAGCGGCTGATGCTTTAAAATCTTCACTGTTCAGTCTTTACTTCTACTAGGAGGTTTGTGCAGCAACAATAAAAAAAGATTCAGCACTCACTGAGGTGCATAAAAATAAAATATGGTACTCTGAAATATTGCTTACTGGTTACAGTAACTGTTTAATCACATCTTCTTTTATCTAATTGAGCCTCTCCATGAAGCATTTAGTCCTACATCTCATCTGTCATGTTTTCAGATCCGTAATGAAGCAGATTATCTTTTTATGATGGACATCGACAGTGTCTTTCACAACCACTTTGGAGCAGAGTCTCTCAGCCAGCTATCTGCTGTGCTTCACCGCGGCTACTACAAGGTTTTACTCTTTCTCCTACACTGTTTATCTTCAGTTAGTGAAGTCTTTTCTTATTTTATGTTCACAATAACACAATGCAATGTTTTTTTTCACCTATATTATTGCTGTTATTGTTGCCATAATTTTTAATCCATAATTTAGTTAATGTTTTTTCCTTTTTTTTTTCTCAGAACACAAACAGGGATAATTTTCCATATGAGCGTAGGCCCAAGTCCAAGGCATACATTCCTACTGGTGAAGGAGACTACTATTACACAGCTGCTGTCTGGGGTGGATATCTGGAGGAAATGTACAAGCTAGTCAGGTAACCAAAACCAATTGATCTCTTAAGTTATTTTTGTGGCATTTCTAATTAAAAGAGTAGCTTACATCTTGTCACAAAAGTGACCGTTATGCAAGTATCTTACAAGTTTTTGAAAGTAATGTCACTAATTTACCAAGTTTTGCTTCTTTCATTACTCTCATCCTCAAATATATGTAAAAATAAAATCTACCTCTAGCAACCTCTGTCACAGAGTTCTACCTCTTTTATTTTATCAGGTACTGTTACGAACAGTCGGAAGAGGATGCCAAGAATAAGATCGAAGCTGTATGGCAGGAAGAAAGTCACCTCAACAAGTACACGTCTTTGTTTTTCTGTTGTTTCACAGTCAGCTTTGTCAGAGCTTTTTTTATTTTTTTAATCTTATTGTTCCAACCGTTTTTAATGTAAAGTTTGACATGCTGCTACTACTCACAATCATTTTCTGTCTAGTCATTGTCTTTTATGCCTTTCTTTCTGTCATGCAGGTACCTGTTGAACAACAAACCAACCAAGGTGCTGTCTCCAGAGTACCTGTGGTCAGACTACGATCAGATACCTGCAGACATCAAAGTGGTCAGGGTCTCCCAGCTGGTTAAGAACTATGCAGAGGTGCGGCCCAATGGTGGACACTGATGTCGAGTCAATTTAATATTTATGATGTAGAACCTTCTGAAGAAAAAATAATAATAGGCTAATAATAATAATAATGGGGATAGCTAGGTTGTTCTGTATTTTGTAGCATACTCTCGAAGGTATAAATGAAGAATTAAAAAATATGGATTTTAATCTTGCTCCCTACATATTTATTGTAAAATTTATGGCCAGCATAAAGACTTTGTCACATGGCAATATAAAAGTCATTGATTCTGTTTGGCTCTGTTGGGTCAACAGTTTATCCAAGCTAAATTGAACTACAAGTGTCCATTGTAACAATGCGTATGATTAAAAAGGCGACGGCAATTTTATCACTGACTTTTTCTGTGATAAATGCCCATGGTAAAGCACACCATGATAGTACGATGTGTTGTTGAGATTAACTGTAGAAAACAGTTGAAGACACTGTATTTTGTTCTGTGGAGTTCCTCACCTCTGCTTCATCCATTATATATTCTTTCATAACTGCAGTCAGGACGCTGCTAAACAGTTTTTAGAGATTTCTCAGACTGTGTCCATCACCTGTGTTTTATTCTTTTGTAAGATATTGAGCACAGAATTTAGACTTTTAACGTAAACTTTTTTTGCCTTCATTTTCTCCCTTTTTAAGATGTAAAAGTAAATGCTCATATTGCCCCCTAGGGGTGTTGTAGTGCGCCAGCATCATCTGGATTCTCTGGGATTTACAGTGTATTACCTCTGTATTGCATTCATTCATTTCATTTCATTATTTTTTAGGCATTACATTGTGTGCATTGTATTACAATGACTGAAATGTAAACACATTCGATGCTGAATGCAATGACAAAAATGTTACTGTTTCTGTGTTTTTTTTACAAACAAATTAAAAATGAATAATAAAGTTTACTTTTACCTTAATCTGGAAAATACTCTGTATGTGAGCATGTGCATGTAACAAATTTTTGCATGCATGTAAGTATGTGTACATTTATGTTTGTGCCTTTTTACGTACAGTGTTAGGGTGACTTTTAACATGCAGTGGATGTTCGTCTATGATCCTCCAAGATCAGATATAGATTTACAAGACTTTTTTTATACCGCAAAACCAAAGAAATCTGTTTGTTTAGACAACCAAGGCTATTTTCCAACGACCTAGACATAAGCTATTTTATGAATTTTAATTCCCCATTTCATTTTGTGCTCCTGTGTTGTTATCTCCCATCACAGCACAGCATCTGCATTCAGTGGTCTTTCTATAGTTGTGAGAAGAACCCTAAATGCATTCCCTAGTGCCTTACCCTAATCTTAAACATCACAATTAAATGCTTAACCCGAACCCTAAAACCAAGTCTTTCCCCTCAAACTGTACTTTGAAGCATGCCAACATGGAACCTCAATAAAAATGTATGATCGACAAGATAGTTGAGAACATTTCAGATTTATTTTAAATTAAATTTTAATTAGAAAATGACCATTACTGGATGGATGTCATTGGCCTTAAATGACGTCCTTGGCATGTACAAAGTTTGAGCTACGTTCTTGCAGACTTTTCCGCGGCTGTTGTTGTTCTGCTTCGTTGCAAATGAAGAATGTTTATGAAAGCCGTTGTGTTGTTGCATCCCGGACCCAGTAACCTGTCACTGCTGCTGCTTCTGTTTTTTCGTCCTTCCTCTTCTTCGTCGTTCCGTTTTAAGGAACCAGCGTTAAGGTGCATATGCTGTGGTTGGTGTGTGGACCAAAGTTAATTATACAAGGTCTCCTACTGTAGAAATATTTCTAACCTCGTCTTTTTTCACACCACACTAGGCAGCATGAATGTAGGCAGCCGCCTCCGGTTGAGCTGCGTCACCACGACAGTGTCGTAAAGCGCCACTGTTATGGGTGGAAATTTGACCGGTCGTCCTCTGAACTGAGTTTCCAGTCGCCCTTCAGCAGTGAAACAGAGCTCCTCTCGGCTAAAACACACACCATCCTAGCGTTAAACCATGGCAGGGGCAATTGCACGGAAAGCTATTGACCACCTGAAGAGCAAAGAGTTCAGGGATTATTTGACGAGGTATGTGTATGTGTAAGCATCTAACAAATTTTTCTGTTAGCACGCATGCTAATGTATGCTAGCTGCTTAGCTGTTGAGTGACTAGGTTATACCGCTCGGTAACGTTGGATAATTTTTAAAAGCCAGCTCAATTTCCGCTTTAATAAAACTCTGTCACAATTTTCAATAATTTATGTTACACCGTCTGTTGCATTAGCATTATTTTTCACCGTTTCACCTTTCAAGGACGGTTGTGCTTTTTCTATGTGTCTAGCATGGAGTGAACTTGTTACTCAAGTTTATGAAGTGTTCTGTAAATGCAGAACAGTAAACTGTGGATATACTAGTTTTCATGGATTATAATTACACGACATGTGAGGTACATGGAGTCAGTCGCTCTCATCCAAAAAAAAAACATCCAAAAACAATCAGTAATCTTTGAAAATGGTTCGTTACTTATAGTAATACTTTGCCTCTAACAACAGTATTGAAGTTGTGCCGATTGTCAAATCTGGCTTGACAGACAAATACGAGCAAGGGGAGCTGCTTTTATTGCTTCTTCACGTATTGTGAAGATGCTGGTTAATGTGTACATGTGTTTTGGTGGTGTGTGTACATGCCACAGAATAGAGTGAAGGGTAAATTATTGTTCAGACCATCTTTGATTATATTTGTCACAGATTAGAGTAAAGGCCATGTCACAGTGACGCAAGAGGCCATCTTTGTTTAAGATTGAAAGTCAAACAAATGCACTGTAGCCATTGTGCATTTGTTTGACTTTCAAATGTTAAAAACATTCTTAAAAATAATATTAATGAGAATAAAGATAACCCAAATATACCTTCGTCTGTATGTGTGACAAATGTAAACAAAGATGGCCTCTTGCATCACTGTGACATGGCCTTTACTCTAATTTGTGACAAATATAAACAAAACCCTTTCGGACAAGGCATTTTTTTGGTGCCATGTATTATTATCATGGAGCAAATACAGTAACCGATAAGTGTATCAGCTTGTATTAAGTAAGTAGTTTAACATTTTCATCCAGGGACTATAATGTCACGTAATTTAGTGATGTGTAGATGGAGCAGATACTTTTAATCGCAGAATCTGGGATTGTACTAGTTCTCTCATTATTTGTGAACTGCCTGAAACAAACCTGTGACTTTTCTTGTGTGACGTAGTTCTTGTTAGTGTGACTTATCTGTATTTTTGTTCTTTTCTCTTGCATGTGGCCCCTGAAATAAACAAAACATTAAACAGCACGGTAAGTACTCATTCTTTGTGTCTGTCTATCTGTCTGTCACTATGTGTTTCTGACTGTGTTTTTCCACATTTGTGACTGCCTGTTCTATCTGCCTGCCTTTCTATTTTGACTTTACCTATATGTACTGTACAAAATAGCCACCCCTATGAGTGTATGTCTGTTTGCTTGTATCATTTTCAAATCTTCACTATTGTGCTTTTCTTCCATGTATATTCAACACCAGTTCCTTTTTATAATGGGATTCACAATAACATTTTATTATAAAGTAATAACTGTTAATAAATGTCAACTAATATAATATGTCCCTTTGTGTGTGTGTCTGTTCGTGTCTGTGCAGCATTTCTGGGGCCCTGTAGCAAACTGGGGTCTTCCTATTGCCGCCATCACAGATATGAAGAAAAGCCCTGAGATTATCAGTGGCAGAATGACCTTCGGTAAGACACACAGACACATACACAGATAAACATAAATGTACAAATGCACAGTACACACAATATGCCTGTCCTTTTCTGGTTCACATTGTTAGGGTAAGGGTTGAAATTTGTACTTTATCTCAAGGTAACTAAGAAATAAGAGATTCTATAAAGTAAACAACAGCTGCAATTTTTGTTAGTCACACTGAATATTTCCGGTGACTGTCCTATGTCTTTGTCACATTCTGAATGAGAGCGTTTTCACTTTGGCCTCAAAAAGGTCTTGAAGTAACAGAGGCCTGACAGAAGAGTTTGTACTGACCACTTATCTGTAGCTGTTTGTTGATTTAAGATTTGAAAGGTCAATATTCATATGAAAGTTTGTGCTGTTAGTTACTCTATAATCGATTTTCTTTTGTGGGTAATAAAGCTAAACTATTTATTGTTACATGTTTGAGCAGTGGTAAGAAGTGTCCAGAATTTAATGGAAGTTATAACTATTGGTTAATGAAGGTCTTTTGTCTGTATGTTTTCTCTCTCGTCTCAGCTCTGTCCTGCTATTCACTGCTCTTCATGAGGTTTGCCTACAAGGTGCAGCCACGCAACTGGCTACTTTTTGCGTGCCATTTGACCAATGAGACGGCACAGCTAATCCAGGGAAGTCGCCTCATTAAGTTCAAGTAAGTCATATTCTAGTCTGTTTTTTCTTTGTCATTGTGAACAGGGGATGTATAGTAAAACAGTTGTATTGGACGAAAGCATTCGCAAATTTTCTCAAAATTTCCAAAAATGATGGCTTTGTGTTATGGTCTACAGTCTTCAATCAGTTGCCTACAGAAAAATCCAATCCTGTTGTTTATTATGTCCCCTGACCTCTCTGCAAGTCACTGAAGTTACTGAAGTCATCAGCTATCTTATCAAGCTTCAGTTAAAGAGATGTTAGTGATGACACACAGGTGGCTTATCAGGCTACTATCTATAGCATTTACATTGTCATCCGTCTTTCTTACATGTTCTCTGTTATTTGTAATAACAAATGTCTAAATACAATGTGTCTCTCCAGTTATTTTCAACCTGATCCTTATTTTACCACAATGATATTTCATCATTGACTCAACTTAAGAGTTATGAGGAAAGCATTACCCTCAGATACACTCCAGTGGAGAATGAAACTTAGAGTGACTTGCATTCAGCAATGAACATGATGTTTAAATTTATGAAAATGAGACCCAGGATGAAAATAGCTGGAATTATCCTTTGCATTTAGGTTTTGGGATTAGAGTAGAATTGTGTGCACTCTGACTGTTTATTTATTATTTCAGCATGGAGAAGAAGAGTGGATCTTAGTGACAGAATGAAGCAGATGGAGATCGTTCACTGCAGAGTGGCACCATGTTGCTACAACAGCCACCCAAACCTGGACATCAAAACATTTTATCTAATCATTGAAACTGTGGCACCTACACCATGATATATCACCATGATTGATCCTCCACACGAAGTTTTAGTCACTTTTTACTAGAAAGACAGAAAAAAGCAGATGCTTTCCTCCAAGATTTAAGGTCAACTGATTTTTTGCAACTTTCAACATGACACACAAAAATAAAATGTACACTCAGCTAACCAGCCTGACAGTTACATGCTTTGCTCACTCAATCCATCGGCCATAAACACTTTCAAATTAGGCAAAAATAATCATTATTGGCCAGTCATCTCATTTCTGGTCATCAGCATTAACATTTTTATTACTTTCACACCTCCTTAGTGATTGAAATATTCACGATATTCCATAGAAAAGTTAGTATGTGTAAATATGTCCCCACCATGGTAGATTATCATTGTCCAAGAGTATGGACTTCCATTCATTAACCTTTACTCAAACACAGAAAACACACAGAGGTAAGCTTTTTATTTGTTCTTCCGTGGAGCAAGATATTATGCTGTATATCGAAAATGTAGTGTGTATAAGGATCTAATTTGACATAGTTTTATTACAGTGTAATAAGGAATTGTTCATTCAAATGTTTAAATCATACAAAATAAATATGTATGTTTTTTTATGTGGTGAAGCTGCCTGCACTGTAAATCTTTATAATTAAGATGGGTTATAATCCAGCATAACTGGGCAAGGCAAGCTGCTTCCGTCAGTGCTGACCAAACGTGTAGCGTGTGTTGTTGTTATGTGTCATTCACATTAATTTATTGTCATTATATAATTCACATCATTTTTCCTGATTACAGATTTGATTCTCTGGGTTTGTTTAAATAAACTGGCAATAACCAACTTGAACACAATTCAGCGAGTGGATTTTTATTTCTGAAGTTCACCTTTGCAACTTCAGATTCCATTTTTTTCTTGTTTGTCGTGAAGTCCTACTCCATGGGCATTGTTACTTAGGGATACTCAGGTATTTCACCAATGTCAAAGACTCCACTGCTCTGTATTTACACTCAAGACTGCTCTGCAACCTAATGCCTTTATTAGAGTAGCACTAAACAATAGACAAATCTTAGAAAGTTCAAATCAAACTAAATGGAAATGAAGAGGTTGCTTCGAATTTTTTATTTTTAATGTATGCACCTGAAGTTTTAAACCTTTATGTGGAAATTACTGAGAGCTTGATGAATATGTTAAACATATTTTTATATTGCCACAATTGTCTGCATACTTGACATTGAACAAATAAACAAATAGGAGCCAAGTGAAGTAAAAACCACCAGTGGTGGAAGTAGGATTCACATTATATACTTAAATAAAACTTGTAATATTGCAAGGGGAAGATACTCCATTAAGTATTTAAGTTTTACTTAACTAAGAGCACTGAGAGTATCTAAAAGTTGTCTGTTGGGTGGTTTGATTAGTAACATTACATCACATTTTATAAGGTGATCATATATGTTGTATTTAAAATACGAATCTGTAAAGGCACAACTGAGTGTACTGCAGTTGTCATAAAAATATAGCTATAGGAGTAAAAAGTACAATATTTTTGTCTGAAAGGTAGTGGAGCAGAGGTATGAAGTGGCATAAAATGAAAATACTAATCAAATGCCTCGAAATTGTAGTTAAGTACTTAAATTGTTGTGATTTGCAAAGCATCACTGTTTATTACTGGTTGCCTGGAAACACGGATTCAAGAGAAGAGCATATAAATGGACGTTGTACCGTACTTCCCAAAAACGCATAAGGAAACGATGAAACACTGACAGAGACACAGTAACTTATTAACTCCAGAAGATGGCAGTAATGAAAAAAAAAATTTAAAAAAAGACTCAGATGCAGCTGAACGGCAAAGAAGAAGACCATCATGGCGTCCCTCAGCAGCGATGAGTGGAGAACGATCTGCGACAAATTCACCAACGCCCAAAATTTAACGGAGGTAGAATCACGTAACGACCCAGAAAATGACCCGTTCCGATCCAAATACAAGGCCAGGGAGCTCCTCAGAGAGATATACTGCTCACTGAAGAGCTTTGAAGCTGGCGAGGGTGAGGAGGACAGCGGCGGAGAGAGCGGCGACCAACGGCCGACAGAGCAGCCGGTGGACGGGCAGAGGGAGGATGTGTTCGGTCAAGGCTTCAGCGGCGACTCGCCGGCCGGCCTGCGGGCCGCTAAACTCGGGGCTGTGGAGTACTATCTTGGCGTCAACCACGTCGACACGGAGGAACTGTCAGCCGGACGGGAACATCTAATGAACTGCATGAAACAGCTGGAGAGATGCAGAGTGTCGTGCGAAAATGTGTCACTGTTTATCCATGTCAGGGTAATAATAATAATGCTATTCAAATACACTTACTGATTGTTAGCTTTACGTTAGCAGCACAAGTGTTTTCTTTACAAGGAGGCCGTTGCTACAGCTGTTAAAATTAACCAAAACTTCTAGTTAGAAATATTGTTAAAAGACTGAGACGCTGCTGCTAATCAACCATCCCAGACTGACTAGTTAATATATTAAAGCATTTTTCACGACCTCTCCCTTTTTGCATACATTATATTTTAATGATGATGCATCACAAGCTCTGCAAGATCAGTGAAGCTAGCATGTTGTTAACATGTAAATAATGGAGGATTCTGCCCTTATCCAGATCATCTTAACTGTAGTGGGAGATCAGAGCATCAGATGGTTTTGATCACTTGTGTTGGCTGTTTGTGTCATCAGAACCAGTTGGGCATCCTGTGGGCAGGCCGGGATGAGACAGAGACTGCACAGGGATTCCTTGAAACAGCTGAATCCATCTACCAACGTTATATGAAGGAGGTGAAGTCAATTTCCTGTATGCCTGTTTAACTGAAGCGGCTGGTACACTGACTGACTGATTGATGACAAGGCAGTAGAGACTGTAGCATGCAAAACCCATCAATTCACACATTTATTAATCATCGTCAATTTCCCTTGCCATCAGCAGGTGTAGTGTCACATAGGCATCATTAACATGTGTGTGATGGTGTGTGAATGGATGCCATTTGCTAACTGTGTTGACACCAGCCTTCAAAGGCAAATTGACTTAAAAGCCAACAGCAGGAGGACAAGACTGCAGAGCAAACATGAAAATTACTTTGGGCAAATCCTCTTCTTCTGCAGCCATGTTTGTGGTGTTTTGTGTTATTCCAGGATGGGAGTCCTCCCACTGATATGACAGAGTACTTTACTACTGAGGAGAACCTGCTGACACATCAGGAAAGGACCAAGAGGTAACTTGTAACCTCCAAAACCAGACACACACACATGTGCACATATGCAGATTTACATATTTCATACCTATTCGTAGTTATGTTATTGTTACTTCACTTTGTCTTCTCCATATACTACCTCTTCCAATTCCCTTCTTTCTCTTCCTTCCATCTTTCCTTTTATACCTACCAGGTTCGAGTTGGCCTACACTCATACCATGTACTACCTTGCTCAAGTCTATCAAAACCTTGGTGAGTCTTATTGTGTTTGAATCAAATTTGCATAACAGTATTTACTTATTGTATACAGTAGCTTATGTAAAATGGACCTAACATTTAAACTGATGTAGAAACTGCAAATACTCTATATCCGTTTTTTAAATTTATTAACATTCACTTTGTGAAGTTGTGTGAATAAAATGTATTGGAGTGTTGTTATGTTAATATAGTGCTTTATTCTTTTTTGGATGGTAGTTATTATAACTATAGTATTTTGTCTTCCAGGTGAAACCGAGCGTGCTGCCATCTATTGTCACAGTACCCTGCAGAGACAGTTACAGTTAAATCAGTTCAATCCCATGGAATGGGCACTGAACGCTGCTACACTGTCACAGTATTACATCACTAAGGTAGGCTTAGATTGATTCATATAGATTAAAAGCAATTAATTTAAAACCTTAAACGTAGAAGGATTTTGTATGTCATCACCCAAAACGTTTTCATCTGATTTGCTTTGCATGTTACACACTTTCCACCAAAAATGAGAAGTTTCAATGTCCTTGTGGTTCTGTTTTGCAGAGACTTGACATGGAGTCAAAAAATGTGATTACATGGTTGTATTTATGATATATTTTGTAAGATGTGATTTACGTGTACATTAGCACTGTCACAGTAGTTTATTTAGAGTAGAAGTAATGAGAGGTGTGTATGTGTGTGAGATTTCTTATTTTATTTTATTTTATTTTATCTATTTATTTATTTAAGGGCCGATACATGGAAGGCAGACATTGCCTCTCAGCAGCTACCGTCATATCAGGTTTGGCAGGAGAAGTTCCTTCTGAGGCTGCAGCCCAGGAAAGTAAGTATCCACTTAAATCTCTAATGAATGTACATAGTAACATAAGCACAGTGATTTGCTTTACCTTTTGTATGTGGTTTCTCTTATCAACTACATTGAGTTAAACAGGAGATAACACAACTGTGAACAAAGTATTGGTACAGTTGTGCGACCAATCGTACCTCCTGTCCTCATTTATTACAGTCCTTCCTCCCTCTGACTCTTTCCTCCCTCAGCCCCTCTTTCCTGGCATATCTTAATGTCTTTTTCTGCTTCTGTTTGACACAGGTGAGACAGAGAGTGAGCGAAGGGAACAGCTCAGACAAAAGAGAGCAGAGATTGCGAGATGTTGGATAAAATACTGTCTCAACCTCCTGCGGGACGCTAAGAAGCTGCTAGAGGTACTGCATGGTTGTACTTGTGCCTGTGGTGTTTTTTAAAATTGTTAGGCTCATGACTTGGACTCGAGTCACATGACTCAAGTCTTATGAGCAGTGATAGCCAGCATGATTGAACCTAAAGAGCACCACCCACAAAAAAAGTCAACTTTATCAGCCAAAAGCTTTAGTTTACACCAAAAATTTAGCAACTAAGATTATGCTAAAATAAAAGAAGGATTAAGTATCAAGGATTATCACTTTAACAAACCTTGGTATGCATGTTTATTCATGTAGATTATCTGTATAGCTGCTCCTGCTGGTGTGTATCTGAGCTTAGATGTGCATATAGGGTTGTGTGTCTTAAAATGTGCTTGTACATGTGTTTGTGACCAGGACAACATTGGGGAGCTAGATACTGATCGTCAAGAAGAGTTGAAGAGAGAACGAAGACATGAGGAGGAGGAGGAAGAGAAGGGCAGGAAGAGCGCTCTGCTGTTTGGCTCTGAAGACACTTTTGACTCCATTGCTAGCCTGGAGGAGAAGGTCTGTATTCTGTCTTTTATATTACTTCTACTGCTTCTAGCAATGCTATTAAAACTATTGTTAAGAAAAATGTTATATAATTTTAAACATGTTAAATCACCACTATCTCCACGTCAAAGGCAGCAGATATGTTTCCCTTTTGATAAACCACTATAACATAAGGTATTTTAATGTCATTTTTAAGTAATAAAGTTTTTTTTTAATGAAGTAGTTTTGATGTGATAGTATCAGTCAGTAGATCACAAGCACAATCAACTGAGCAAAAAGCTGGCAATAAATGAAGATTTATTGTACCACTAGAAGGGGCCATTGTGCAGATAAAAATCAACCTGTTATAGTAGATGAGCTTAAATTTTCTGCTTTATGTTTTTTAGGTGCACTGTTTGCTCCCATTGGACTTCACCGAGGCCAGAGCTGTATTTCTAGTTGGACAGAATTATGTCACACAGGTATACACACACACACACACACACTGATTAGGTGAGGAGCCCTTCATCCTTTTTCTTCATCCACACAGATTTACATTTGAAAAAATGTGTGTTGACTTGGATGAGGGAAAAAGTGTTGAATGTAGCAGGTCAAGTTTCAGCTGTTAAATATGGTGATGAACCTGACATTGTCATTAGGTCCAGTGGTTACTATGTAATGTCCATCGATTCATTCTCTCTCGCAGGCCAAGGAATACTTTCAGATGGATGGATATGTGACGGACCACATAGAGATCTTGCAGGATCACAGTTCTCTGTTCAGGGCCTTGGCTTTCTTTGAAGAGGATCTGGAGCGACGCTGCAAAATGCACAAACGAAGAGTTGATATGCTAGAGCCGATCTGCACTGGTACTGAGCTAATTTTGTTCTTGAATTTATTTCAGTTTTCTTTCTTCCTTTGAAGAAAGTTTTGTCTCTTTGAATATTTTCATAAGACATAATGTAGTAGAAAAAGATCAAATAAAATAAGCATCCTTGTAGGGTGACACCATAATTTATTAAATCTGACTTTCTTCACTTCCCACTGTTTTTCTGTAGACTTGAACTCCCAGTACTACCTACTGATCCACAGACAGTTGATGTTTGAGTTGGCAGAGACCTACAGTGAAATGATGGACCTGAAACTGACACTGGCCAACAGACAAGCAGATACACAGTCACTAGATAACCACACCATTAAGAAATTCAACCACCTCTGCTCTGCCTCTGCCAAGTGAGTGTACATTTAGGTGTGAGGTACCTATGTGTGCAACTACATTACTCTGAGTAATTTGTAATCCTCTCCTCTCCAGGTACTTCCAGATGTTCCTAGACTCTCTATGTTCTCCAGAAGGGAAGTTTCCAGAGCACCTGGAGGAGGAGGTGCTCAGACCTGCTCTGGTGGCCCGCTTCAGAGTAGCCCGACTACACAGCCGGCTGATCAGCTCCATACCGTCTGTTCAGCTGGAGAACCTCAACAGATCTCTGGAAAACTACAAGTATGGAAATATATTTCTCTGTTTGTTGTGATACATCCAAACACTTTCAGGGTTGTATATTGAAAGACTTGCTCTTTTGCAGTACCCTGTAGGATGAGAGTAACAGGTTGGTATTAATACAGAAGCATGAGGAAAATTGAATGTAAGACAGATATAATTGGTAGACTACAGAGTTGAAATCAGTTAGATTAATAGGATAAGGGTGTGTTCTACAGTCTTAATGTTGCCAGCTGCCATGTTGGGGACATTGTAATGTGTTGACCATCACTTTCACCATCCACCTGTTGTCTAGATACGTGGTGCAGTATTGTGAGGCCCACCCTGAGGCAGCACCCGCTGTGGAGACTGAGTTGGAGCTGAGTAAGGAGATGGCTGGTCTGCTCCCTCTCAAAATTAACCGCCTGAAAGCAAGGATGGCTGCAAACAACTCAGGGATGCCACTGCTCACTGACTGACTTGTTGATTGACTAATAGCATTAAATCCAACCGGATGAGACTTTTAGTTCAACTTTCCCACCTTGTAGTCAATGACACTCCCAACAGTTAGAGAAACTGGGTGGCAGATTAACTGACTGTCTTGCTTATTGTAACTTGTATTGGTGATGGCCGCTTGTTTTTTGCAGTGAGAATGCTGTTTTCACAAGACCTTTTAACACAGTACACACTATACATATGTGCTTTTCTTTTTGTAGTAAAATGTGTGGTCAATTTACTTTAAATTCAGATAGCACAGAAAATATATTCTGTTCAAAATCACCATGGACATGTCAATGTCATTGTACTCAGATATAATTTAGAAAACGATGATAATATCTTCATGTTTTCAACAACATGTTTTTTTCTTTACATTGATGCTTTCTTCCCCAACCAGAGTGGTGTAAAAACATATATAAAATTGTGGGTTTATTGCTAAAATGTCAGATGCTTCCTTTGGAAATGATAAATGCATCGTTATGGCTGATATGTACATAAGAGTTGTTTTTTTTTTATTGTTAATCATATTGGTTTTCATTTAATGTGGCTTTATTTTCTGTAAAGCACTCTGCACATTAAAATTCTGTCTCTTCAACTACTTTAAATCTCTGATAGTAAAACAAATGTTAAAGTTTACTGTAACCAGGGTTACTATAGCCAGACAATAGAAACAGAGGAACAGATAGTATTCACTTTTTAGTGTTTTTTGCCTTTGCTTCTGAGAAACATCCACCCCAGTGGTGTGAAGTCATTAAGTGGACTTAACCACACTGATGGTGTGTTAGATGTTATAATTTGCATGATGCCTGCTTCATCCAGTTGAACCTGTGTATTTTCTTCTTGTCTCTGAGGACTCACAGTCATCCTATTTTATGTACAGTAGATACTGTATGTAATGATATTAAACCCATGAAGTAATACATACTTATGTCACAATACCAAAATGTGCTTTTGTACTTGCAGAAAGAAGCTACAGATAAAATGGGTCCTCTGTCTTTTCCCTGGTATAGCTCTATAATAGGACTACTAAGTGGATTTAAAGACTGTGGGTAACTGAGGAAAAGGCTAAAATGATCTCAGTGTGGGCTCCAGACCTGGTTTTCCAGACTATTAAACTGCTTAATAAAGAGAAATGTCTAAAACGGTGTCTATTAAAAGCAAATTATGTCTCAAACTGAGTGTGGCTATGTGTTGATGTCCTATAAAAGTTACAGTATATCTCAACGTACATCTTTTGTCGATCTTTTTCCACAGTTGTGTCCTGCATGTTTCATTGTCAATGCACCACTGTTTTGTACATTTATCATATTGTGCAGCTGAATTAAAACTACATACACACATGTTAGATGTTCAATGATAAAGATACATTTTGTGTTAATGGTAAAATAAGTCCTAAGAAAAAAGTAGGCTCTCCTTGTGAGATCTTTGATTTCTAACGGTTGGACTGGAGTTAATTGAGAGTATCTGTGAATCCCTCAGATAGAGTTGCATATTTTCATAAGGGGAAGTATTTGCGTAAGAAGTCAGATGAGTAGGCTGTTGCAGTTTCCAACTAGCCATGAGGTAATGTCACTTTGACCTGCTGTTCTACTTCCTCTCTAAGGCCTTTAGGGCATGTGGTGAAGCTGTAGACAGCAGTGTGTCAGAGCTACTGGGTAGATGCAAGGCTGGTTACATTATGGACACACAATTGATCACCATTACAGCCATTCCAATTTCACCTAAGGCTACAAAGATCATGTCATCCTGTAAAAAATATGTGTATGGACATACGGACAGACGAGAAATAAAAGGGGAAAAAAATGAGAAAAAATTATGTTTCCACACAGGGGTCACAGGTTGTTGATCTGTCCTTTCATTTGTCATCTGTATATCTGTTTATTAGTGGAACTAATAAATATCTAAGCTGTTTTGTCTAATTAAGCATTCATTACTGTGGGTTCTTCTAGACTCACATCAATTTAATAATTACCACAAACACACACACACACACACATACACACACATATATAAAAAAAACTATTTGTGGTCTCTTCATGCAAGGGGAAACTATTTCAATGAAAAGAAATCTGCAATTCCTGCCTTAATTTATGCTCCCGGTAATATTTCTGATGCTTGTTAAAACATGTATGGACATACCTGCTCAACACAGGGACTCTACAAACTAATTGGCTGTGAATGAGAACTGGGCTTAGACAGCTTATAGAATACACATACAGATTCACAGTAGTTTTAGGAATACATTCATATTCATATCTGTGTATCTAAGCCTAACAATGTAACATTTTGTATTCCGTCAAATGTTTGATTTTGATCAAATACCAGTAATAATCAAAGATGTGCTTGCTTACAGTTCCCATTGTGAAACTTATGAAGTAATATGTGAAGCAAGACAGACTTGAAATTAAGTTTTAAAAATAACTTCAAAAGATTTTAAGACTTGAATGTCTTATACCAGTGGATGAGATGTCACTGATGAACTTGTTCGTTTTCTGTTTTTTATCGTGCTTGTGTGTGACGGGCTGTTTGTTATATTTTCTTTCTGCTTATTTTTTCTGCTGTACTGGGGTCTCTATTGCAAAAGAGATCTTGACTTCAAAGAGATGAATAGATGATATAAATGCTATATTTACACTGTAATCATCCACCATTGGATTTTTTCACAATTCACATTACTAGAAAAATAAAAAATATTATTATGATATTATTATCATTTGCAGATATTTTTCTTTTCCTACGGCCTGTAATGTTTCATTCAGCTGCAAATACACCCACAAAGTATTGTCAAGCAATTACATTCTGATTCACAGTTCTGGGAACAGACAGCACATGACTACACAGGAAAGTGGAATGCAAGTTTGCAGTTTACTGATTATGACAAAATGTGGCACAGTGACATTTTGTGAGTTGAACAGTCTTATCCAGTGGCCCAAATACATCAAGTCTTACATTTACTTCGATAAAGAAAAACTGATGAAATTAGCTGATTGTGGTTATCAGTCAATGCTAAACTGTCTCTATGGAGCCCAAAAAAGTCCTTTAGCGTCACATTGCCCAAACTGGTGAAATGATCCTATTGTGTTTGCATATATGTTAACGACTGTGTGTGTGTGTCTACTGTGTTTCTGAGAGTGTGAAAATAGTGCTGTCTCTACTGCCATAAACTCTGGTTGCTCAGACAATAGACTTGAATCCCACATAATGTGACAGGCGTGGGAATGGAAACCAAACTGGCTGTAATAGCTGACTTTTTATAGATGCAGTAACATACTTGCCGCTGCAGGTAAACATGTTTATATCATACATAATATATCAGATATCAGTGATTGTGTAGACATAGTAGCCTTATCAATTGCTTGATTATTGAGTACCGTGGAGGAGACAAGAGGAGTGTCAGCTGCTATGTGCGAAACGGTGTATGTAAGTGGGTATGTGTGCCTCATAAATATGTCACTTACAGTATGTGTGTGTCTGTGTGTGTTAGTGTGTGTGGGTGCGTGTGTATGTGTATGTGTATTGAGGCGAGGTTGGGCAGGCTAGTGTGTCATTTCCTGCAGGAAAATGATAGCAACTGATGTTACCACTTCCTTCACAGCATCGTACTGATGTGTCAGCTGAAATAAATAGTCCTCTGTCTCTCTCTCTGGGTCGTCTACTTCTCCTCTTGTCTGACGTAGACAAGAAATAGGCATTAAAGACACACAGAGACATAGAAGAAGAAGAAGAGGAGTTGGAATAACACAGCAACAGTGAAAGGGAGGAATGCAGTATTCAGTCCACAGAGCAAGAACAAAACTCAACAAATATTTGACAGAGTGCTGACAGTAACATGTACACACACACACACACACACACACACACACACACACACACACACACACACACACACACACACACAGAAAATGCCACCTAAACATCATAAACCACAGTTGGTTATATGCACTTTTGTGATGTGGTTGTTTGTGTGTCTGCAGCTCTTTCTGGTTCCACACAACCATGGAAAGAAATCAAATCTAAAAGAGCATTACAGTAAGATATGAAGAATCCAGCTTTCATTCAGTGCTTCTATCCAAAAGTGTTTGTTTGGCTTGTGTATCATAAAGAAAAGCTGGGCTGTGTATCACTACCCAGGCTGTAGTGATACTACGGCCTTTGAGTGTAGTATCACCTTTGAGTGTACTATCACCATAACCTTTGATAAACGTTGCAAGGTTCACTGAGATGTTATACTGTGAGATTAAACTGGCGATTCTCACAATCACAAAACCACAGATGTTATCAGCTGAGTTCCTGTCATCACTTCTAACAGACTGAACTAATGAAACACACATCAACGATGACAAATTCAAGTTTTCATGGACTTTCATGCATCAACACAAAGACCAATGAAACCAGCAGGACTTTGTTTAACATTTTATCTAGTTTTCACATATACTCTCAAAACATTGTGAGAAAATAGAGAAAGATGACGTTGTGTTAAATGAAAATGTTACGGTCCAGTTTGGAAAAAAAAGGGGGTTTGGATATTTCATTCAATTTAAAAATGATACAGCAATTTAAATCAATGAAGGTTTGGAAGAAGCAGATAAAAATATCATAATATACTGTTTACGTATCACTGTGCAGAGACTGAGTGGATTTATTTTCTAATGATGGCACCACTGAGGGGGTAATTCAAAGAAATCCTGAGGTTCAAACGATGTTAAAGTTACCCAATTTGAAATTATAAAATGACATATAAGTCCTTCTTTTGTTTTGTTGTCTATCCATTTTTGTTGCAATCCCACAACTTATAACCCTCTGTGATATGCCACACCACTGCATGACACAGCCCACGTTTTATGCAATAAAAATATATAATATTATTTACTACCCAGAATAACGTGACCAACTAAAAAACACAGCCCAGCCTTGCAGGTGTTTTCTAGTGCTCACTGATGAATGTGCGTAGGAACGGAGTTTACTGACTCAGTATCTATGTTTTTTCTTAATCTGTTGGAAATTGACAGTAGAGTGGTAACTGCTCACCAGGGAGTGTCTGATCGAAACAGATAACTGTGATAAACTCAACAACAACATACTGTTTTCTTCTCACTCTATCCTAATATTTAACCCTAACCCTCCATTGTTAACACTTCCATAAAATGACATACACATTACATCACATGCTTGCAACATGTGTTAAAACAACACACTTTATTCATGTCCTCCTCTTCCAGCTCCTAACAGCCCAGGAGCATCCTGAGTAACTTCTGAGTCATTATCAATGTAGTTAATCTTATAAATATGCTTCAGCTGCCCGAGGCACCATACCAGGTGTCCACACTTGAAATGTCTCAACTTGTGTTTACCAGCACAGATAGAAGTACACAAACACCAGTGCTGGAAGGACGTATTTAGATCTTTTACTTAAGTTAAAATTGCAATAGCACAGTATGTGCACTTTCAAGTTTCAAAAGCAGTATGGTTCAATTTAGAGTGATATATTCATCATCTATATATTATTGGACTATCTCATTTCAGGAGCAAAGAGCATTTTAATGTCTTCAAGACATTTAACTACTTTATACAATGTTTGGGAAGTTTATTCTAACTGACCATATTTTTCACGTGTAAAATGTGTTTGCAAAGTTACACATGAATATAGCTGGTCAATAGACGCTCACAGGTGTAGAACAAAGTGCAATGTAATGGAGAAAATGCAACTTGGGGAGCCTACCTGAAATTGTGTACAGATGAAATGTTCTTTATTACATTAAACTGCCAACAAACACAAGCACATGAGCTATAAATCGACAGGACATCGGGAGAAACATAAAAGACACAAATATACACAATGAAAAACAGCCACAGACACACAAAAGCATGCACCTAAGTCCAGTGGCTTGTATCACACGCACTGATACGCACTCAGCCAAACATCTATCCGCTATAGAGTGAGGTCACTCAGTAATAATGTGTTGTACAGCAGGTATCTCAGGAGAGGCGGCTGTTTGGTGTGGGACCTGCAGTGACTCCCATGCCACGTTCCTCTACACTCACACATAATAGCTGTTTTTCCTGCGAAAAAAATAGCTTTTAGCCTGAGCTGAACAGCTCGAAGAACTAAATGAATTGAACTGAATTGAATTCAGGTACAAGCAGAAACTCTCGAAGACACCGTCGTTTTCTTTTCTCAAAAATGAGTCCGCAGGCAATTAAAACAATTTGCCGCTTCCTCTATCATAAGAAATACAGATTGAATCTTAGCTGCTATCTTCTGGTATTTCCTCACTGCAATTGTGCAGTTACGCAAACTCGGACTTGATATCGGATATTTAGAGGCAGCGGACGCGTAAGTTTCCACTGAGGATGTTCAGCTACTTTCTACACCAGAAGGCTTGAGGAAACCGTGACGCACTATGAGGGCTGAGCTCTTCAAGGGGGAGTTTGACTCTGAGGCACTTCACACTTTTAATTCTCCTTCACCACGTAAAGAAGCTTCATCTCGGAAAAGGAGCGCCTTGCCTTCATATTCTCTTGTTGATTCGTTAAAGAGAGACACGTTTTGAGGATGAAACTGATTCTGCTCCTCGTTATCTCCTGCCTCGCCTTACATAATGGAAAGGGTAAGTCGACAATTTATGATGATTTAAATCAGCTTCGTGTTGCGGAGATACAGGTAGAAATAAATTACTTAGACTTTATTTAGGCAGGTTATTATTTCACATCTCAAGAGCTCATGTGGGCTATCATCCACACAACAGCAGAGCCAAGCTGCGCTCCTATAGGCTCCATCAGGAGCCTTTGACCAGTAGTTTCACGGGGAGTTGTTGTTCCACTTTACTGGTACCTATTTGACTCTGTGTGTCATCATAAAGTGTCTTCCCGAAAGTGACTAACTCATACGTCTCATTGGTTAACGTCAGGTTTCTCTGTCCTGGCTGTTGGGCTGATGGCAGCTCAACATCCTCCCACCTGTAGTTACTACTGCAGTAGAGCTGTGTGATTTTAGAAATAAATCTAAAATCACACAGCTCAAATGTTCTGTTCATTACCATCACATGTTACGAAGAGAAGTAAAAGTTCAGGTTCATTAGGGGGAAAATACTTGAGAAACCCCTGTCTGGTTTAGTTCATATTAAATCGGAAAGAACAAAGGCGGTTCAGTTTCCAAATTACGTTTGGATGTGGCTTGTTGAAATCTGTGTAGATGTAAGGGGGGTTTTTGGACTCTTCACCATGATACAAGTAGGTTAGTGTCCTTTTTAATGTAGTGGAAGGAGATTAAAAAGGGGAACCCTATAACATATAGCAATATTGTGATGTACTTTTACTGAATTACAAAGTTTTAGAAAACCCCAAATTTTCGATTTTTTATTGAAATGTCAGCAGTCCAGGAAGTCCAGTGAATAGCCTTAAACGGTACAAAGATGAGTGGTAAACTGGCCAAGGTAAAAAAAAATATTTATAAAAAACTTGAGATCACCTAAAACTGAAAAATCATCAGGCCTTTTTCAGTGATGAAGAAATTGGTTAAATTGCAGCTTTCCTTTGGCAACGGAAGTAAATGAAGCCTTGAAAGTTAATGAAAACAATTCATACAGGTGCCCCAACTTTTGTTGATCACTTGCAAACCCTCTGTCCGTACAAAGACAGTGTTGGAACTGTTACCACAACCTCTTATGCATTTTTAGGATAACACTGCGCTGCAGGAAGTACAACTGTGCTGCAGTGTTGTATATTGCTATCAGAATGATGAGGAAAACAGAAATAACAACGGAAGGCGGACTGGTTGGTCGGGGGTTCATTCTACAGCAAGACAATAAGCCAAAACATTAGAAGAAAAGAACCAGATGGTGGATTCACATGATGGTAGAGCAGCACAGTCTAGACTTAAACACCACTGAGCTGGTTTGGGATGAACTGGACAGAAGGTGAAAGCAAAGCAAACTACAAGTGCAACACATTTGTCAGAACTTCTGCGACGGAGTTGAGAAGAACGTCCTGAAGAATATTTGATTTCCAATGTAGGAAAAAACAATACGAGTGTGTTTAGTTGCTGGATGAGTCAAAAATTTAGAATAAATTTAGTTCAACAACAAGATTACATGACTAATTGTTTTTAAAATGTCCAATTGTTTTTGTTTCTATGCTTTAATTTCAGAAACTTTGAGATATAACACCATGTAAATTTAAATAACATCTGAAGAATGGAAGTGTTCTAAAACTTTTGAGTGGTTGTGTTTTTCTAGTACTAAATTGTAGAATTAGTGTATATAACCCAATGCCTTCCTCCATTGTCCCCAGTGTCCCTGTTTGCGTAAATGTTTTTTTCTGGATCTGTAGATCACTGATAAGACTTTGTGATAGTTTAGACTAAAGTAGTTTAATATCTCTTTTTAAAGACATGACAACAGTCTAGTCTGCTGTGTTGTAGTTCATCTTTTCTTCTAGATTTTGCCAATTAGCACTCTATGCAACTCTTAAGATCGAAATAAGAACAGCAGCTAAATAATGTCAAATCAAATTGAGTAGAATGAAGATTAAAAACGAAATCACAAAATGAAATGACATCTTAATTCATTTAAGGTGTCAAATAACAAACACACTACCAAAAGCTAGAGGCCCGCAGGCACATGATATCAAACCTACACAGTCAAAATATCATCATCAGTGCATATTAGGCTTACTATTTATTTACTTATTTATTTCAGTTTTTCAGTTTTAAACAGTGCCAAGATGTCGACACTGGACAAAACAGGAAATATGGATTTTGGTAAAGGACTTGTACAAATGTAGTGTGATGGATGGCTAATGCAGTAATGTTATCTATCTAGAAAATAACTCTGAGTGCTTTTAGCATCAGATAACCTCCATGATCAACTTCCTGAGATGTGTTGACAAAAAGGTTTCATTCTGTTGCTTCCTATTGTAACACATTACTGAAGAGAATAAAGAGCTCTGAAGGCCATAAAGTCAACCGTTACTTGAACCTGTTGCAGAATAATGTTGTAATCTCCTGAAACTCTCCAAACATGGAACTAGTACACCTTAATTGTGGCACTGATCCAGATGAGCAACCAGATGTTGCTCAATAACACTTTGACTGAAGTGAATTGTTGCATAAAAACAACATGACAAAAATGTAACATCAATGACACTGTTTCTCTCCCCAGGAGCACCAAGGACTGCTGTGTATAAGTTTGTGAGATGTAACCCTAAGGGTGACCAGGCCAACTGTGTGACTCAGCAAAGTCCAGAGATGGCATGGAATCCGGACCTACCGGGCAAACTGCCTGCTTCAGCTGCACAGTATCTGTATGTACCCATGTGTTGTGTGTATCTCTACGAGAGCGTACGAGCTTAGGGTGCCATTGTTTATTTTCTCTGTGAGTTGCTCAGAGTAAGACGAGGGTGTCTTGGTAACAGTGAGTTCACTTGAATGTTAAATTGAATCCGGAAAAACAAAACAACCATCTCTGTGATAATATAGTATACTACTGTCAGATAAATGCAGACTTTAAATATAGAAATGCTGATTCTGCTTTGGATCTCTTATTTTGGTTAACACAACTCCAGCAACACAACCTCTATTTGGGTGTATCTCTGAGTGTATTTGTGTGTCGTGTGTTTGAGAGAGAATGTGTAAGTGTGAGGTAGGTGGCCAAGAAAAGCCAAAATAGGAGACAACGTGGAGGGATAAAGAAAGACAGAAGGGACAACAGAGAGAGGGCAGGGAAGTCAGAGCTGGAATAAGAAGGACCTGAGAAGCCCTTGGTCTATTTCACATTGTCCCAGAGCACAGAATTAGAAATATATAAAACTTAAGCAGGAGATGTTGATCTGTGGCCAGTTTCATTTCACTTAGTAGCTTGGAATGACTGTGAGAAATGTTGGTACTTTCCCAGCACAAAAGGATATTTTCCAGATTTTTTATATTTTATTTCAGTACAGTTCATCCTGATTTTATTATTATTCAATTATTTAAACTTTATCCAGATAAGGTACATTTTTGTATGCATGTCATGAAAACACATATAATGAGAACGATGATGAAATTAGAGGTGTGATATGCTGAAAACTGAAATATACTTACAAACTTTTTGTAATTGAATGAGCTGTAAAGAGTAGAATAACAATGAAAACTTACTTTTGGCCTCTCTAGGCTGGTGTGTGTCTGTGTGTTTGTAGGGAAGGGACTGGTAAGCTCCAAGTGCTTTGTGGACACATACTTTAGCTCTGTGTACTGAAAACTCAAGTAAAGAAGGAGTGTATTTATTTCAGGGCGTCTTGCAGAGACAGTCTACAGATACCATGATGTGATGGTATGTTAATGATGTGGGTGCAAATTCACTCACTGCATGATGTACTTTTATGTTTCTTGTATGTTTTGCGCTCATTCTGCCTCATATTATGCAGATACGGCATATATGCAGTTTTACTACTTTTGAAAATGTAATTTGAAAATCTTAAAAAGGTTTTGTTAGCTCAGCAGTGCTTGTAAGGATGGCGTCAATGGTTTAATATAACCAGGCTCATACTCTGCTGTTACTGTTATTCTTTGCTGGTGAGTCACATATCTATCTGAGTTCTGCCAGTGCATGCTTCAGTAACCTAAACTCCTGTGTATTTGAATAGAATAGAGTAGAGAGAAGTTAGCGAATTAACACACTTCTAATTGATTTTTGATTAATAGTTGGAGATTTTAACTTGAATCATGAAGGGAGGGTCCTTAAGCAATTGCTAAAGGGAGAGAGTTACATTTACTATGAGGGCCACATTAACGAACTTGAAATAATAGATGGCATTTAGCAGAGCTCATATCCTTCAGGGCCAGCTGCAACTGTGTCATAAGTGATAAATAATTTTCCATTACAATTTTGTTTAAAGACATGCACATTCATGTTTCTGCCTTGTAGTAAAGCTTCAATTCATTTTTACCACTTCCAAGCATTTAAGCTTATTATGACAACAACAGCTCATTTGTCTGTAAAAAATTGTACGTCAAAGCGGCAGCCTGTGCTCCCCTGTTGTTAAAGTTGACCATTTTTTTTTTCTTTTGACCTATAATATGTGGTGGAAGGTATGCAAAGCATGACCCGCTCAAAGTTGTACTCTTTATCTTAAGAGGACATATACACACCTCACAACCCCTTATAGCCTTGGTGTGAAAAGTTAATCAGTTTTTGTTTCCCTCTGACCAAATTCTTCACAGTTTCGATTATTGTAAAAAAAAAAAAAAAAAAAGCCCATCTAAGTCTTCTTTTGGAAGAAGTATGAGATTTGAAGGAGATGTATTATTAATACTCCGAACCAAAGAGGAATTCAGATCCTCCTGTTTATTTAGACTCTTGGTCCAGATTGTTCCATTTAGTTAAACTTCAAAACAGTGAACTTCTGGAATTAATGAGCCAGTAAGGAACGCTCTCTGTGTGTGTGTGCATGTGTGTGTGTGTGTGTGTGTGTGTGTGTGTGTGTGTGTAGCACATAATGTTTTAATGTGTGTGACTGCTGAGAAAGTCTGTATCACAGTCTTGGTCTTAGCCCTCAGTTTCCTCTTTTAAGGTTCCTCTTAACTGATGTTGATGCTATCAGTTAATGGTGTTTGAAAATATTTTTTGAAAAAAGGAAAGCTTTCAGAAATGAATACCTCAAATCATATTTTACCCAGAGTCAGTTCCCCCTCGATGTTGTTGAAATCACACAGGGTTTTGCGTTTGTTTAATGAGCTGTAGTGTTATATAAACTCCAATTAAATTACAACTGAGTTAACTGTTTAAAAACCATTGTTGAATAATGAGATTTCCACAGAAAACATCGGATCACACATCACATCTAAAGTGTATTTTCTGTATTAGATATGTGCAACAAGAAACAGTAACAGCAACACAGAAACGGTGGATGACAGAAATGACAGAGATATTTGTTTTGATATCAATGAGCCAAAGTACATACATGTATACTGACTGCTACTTCACCAAGCCACTCGATCGTATTACATTATTTGGTCTGATCAAAAAGACGGTGAAAAGTCCAACTGAAAATTAGCTGACATGGTTGTAAAGCTTGAATAGATAATGCTGTAAATTGACAGGGATTGCCTAGCAGACACGCACAAAGGAAAATGTCGCTTACAGAAGGTGACAAGTCAAGATTATTGGAGACAGAGTGAATGAAAGTGGATAGCTTTGAAAATGAAGAGTATTCTTATAGAATGTCTGTGTTGTTAGTATTTGAGTCTTATCTGGCCTCCATCACCACTTTGAGCTTGCTTAAAAACACCAGGGCCTCACCAGCAGCCCTCACTTTTGCAGCTCGTCTTGAACAGGAAGCGAGAGGGAAGTGTTAAGAGGAAGTGGGCTGTGACGCCTGGTGGGTTGCTGCTTCTGGTCTATTGTTTTGTGACTAGGTATACGCCACACAAGTTTGAGAAGTAGGTACCAGATTACATGTAAAGGAGACACAGTAACCGAGTAATTAAACTGTGATTTCTTATGTTGACTCTAATTTCAACAACCCTTAAAACAAACTCTGTCTACGAAGCAAAATATTATTAAAGACTCAGGGTTAAGTTAATGCTGTTTCTGTAAGTGCTGATTATTTTAAAAAACCAAGGGATCCACTTGGCTTCCTTTTCTTTTATTGCCTTTTGTTTTAAAACTAGTTGCAGGTCATGGGGCTGTTTCAGAGGAGTTGACAATTATTGACTTTTCATCCTAAAAACTGTTTAAAGGCCTTCTGTTTGTTGAAGTTAAGCTGAGCTATGTTAGAATAAAACCTACTGAACCAATAAACATGTTAAAGGTACAACGCATTGCGAATAGGAGTGTCGGACAGATGTCGAAAAAGAAGTGAAAAGACTCATGTAGGAGGACAGTTACGTGTGTCCTAATCATTTTTTCGTTACACCTCTACCTGCTCCTGTTCATTGTTTTAAAGTAAAAAACCAAAAGCTCAAAACAGTGAATATGCCTCTGACCAGTTTTGGAACAACAGTTTCAACATGAATAGTATCATTAGCCTGGAAAAACATAAACAAAGCAACACCCATCCCTCTACCCTTTAAGTCCACCTTGACCCACTCATGTGTTTTGCTCATTGTTACTGGAAATGTGCAGAGTGATATGATTTGCTTAAGGGTGAAAATTTCTCTGTGCTTACCTTAAATGAGCTTAAGACACAGAGGAACTTACTAACTTACACAAGTGCAATGTGGAAACCTTATACCTCCAGCACACATACACTGAGAATGGACTCTACCATGAAGCAGGAGGCATCTTGCAGCTTGATGTTAAAATTTTTAATTAAAAAAATGTTTGCATATAATTTGCATTTTAAATGAAGGTAAAGGTGTAAATTTAAGAGTTTATTAGTGGTAGCAGTAGCAGTAGCAGTAGCAGTAGTAGTAGTAGTAGTAGTAGTAGTAGTAGTAGTAGTAGTAGTAGTAGCAGTAGTAGTAGTAGTAGTAGTAGTAGTGGTAGTATAATAGTAGCAGTCAACATTCTGTGGAAGAGCCGCATCACAGACAAATTGCTTTTTTTATGTCTGGTTTGATCTTTAAAGCTGAAATCCAAAACAAAGCAGTGTCTAGTGTTAAGTTTGAGAAATGGCATCACTTCGTTGTTGTGTGTTATGCAGTGAAAATGTCATTGACAAACATTTCTCAATATCTGACTCTCATTCTGTTTCCAGAGAGGCAGAGCCTGTGGAGGATGAAAGTCCACAGAGAGAGGAAGAAGATGAGGAAGAAGAGGGAAAGATGGAAGAGGAGGAAACACCAATGACCAGTGAACAGGGGGAGTCACCTGGAGATTTTCTGCCTGAAGAAGGTTCTGGTGGTTACGAGGGCTCTGCATTTGGAGGTGTTATCATGGACCAGGCCTTTGGGACTGCAGAAAGTGAGACAGGCTCTGGAGAGAAAGACATGGACCTACAGACAGGTAATTTTAATTTTCCACTTCCCTCTTCGTGTCAAGGTCCCCCCTTTTTCTGCACCACATAGTCTGATCTCCTCCTTGTTTTCTGCTTGCAGGTGGGGATCTGAGGGTCCAAAGGCGATTGATCCCCAGCTGGTCTCTGGCCAGTAAGGCAAAACCAGCAGAGCAGGAGCTGAGAGATGACCATCTTCTGCAGCTGTAGACTCAACACCCATCCACTGAAAGAAGCACACACATACACAAGGCCAGCATCTATTTTATTTCCACCCTGTTCACTCAGATAATAAAGCAAATATTGCATCACCACCTGGTGGTGGAAAAATTGGTCACTCAGAGACTGATAAAGACCAAATATATATTTTGTATTCTAAGTACTATTGACAGGAATTATTCTTTTCAACAACTGTAAACAAATGTACTTGTCAAATTAAAATAATGGTCTGCATAAATGAGACATAGACACACTTTAATTTAGTTTAGTTCAAATACATAGTGATCTATATTTGTGTTTTCTTGTGGAAGAGATATGTAAATTGGAATATGTTGTTCAATATGAAATTTGAAATTTGCTTTCAAATATTGTAAATACCAGTGCAATAAGATGGCACCATTGCCCATGCATTACTCACTGTGGAAATGTGGTTCCAACTATGTTTTGGAGCTATGCGGCATGCGTTCCTTAAAACCACACACACAAAAAGATTTATTTATATTATTTGATCCCATTTGTCTCAATGTTGTGACACTTTACATTTACCTAGAAGGGTTGTGCAGCCTATCTTGAGAACTTCTTGTCTGCAAGGTTGAACAAGACAATCTTGCTTGCCCAAACCCCTCAGGAATAGATTCATGAAATCTTAACCACTGTGAGCTGGAACATATTCAAAATGTATTATGCACATGCATGCATTTCAACATGCTCTGTGTTGTCTAATTTGCATTTGATATACTTATATTAATAAAGGATTTATAACAACAGAATTCAGTAGTGTTTTCAGTGTATTGTATCCTAACCACTCTGTTTTCTGTTCTGCTAACTGTCAATCATGTCTCTTCGGTCAGCTGGACAATTTGTTAGTTGCTTGTCGATTGAGTTGATCCTCTCCTGCTCCAGCCTTGAATTTTATAATTGCTAACATCAGGACAGATTGTGTTTTTATGCTGTCATTTTATGATGTGATTTTCTAGTAAAACAATATTTTTTGGACAAAAAATAAAAGAAATTGACCTTTCTTTTCTTCTCTGCTTTTCTAAAAGAGAATATGTATAATGTTGTATTAATTATAAATATATAGGCACAGGTGTGTACATTGTGTTACTATTGATAAAAAAATTAATATGACTTACGACATTCGAGTTTTACAACAGCACAAAGTCAATACAATTTTGGGATATTATATATTCGAATAAACAGCTATTTCATAAATTGATAAAAACTCAATGATTTTAAAGATTATTGTAATGTCAGTAGTGTGCCTGTGTCCTATGGTCCCGTGGATGCATATGGGTGTTTCCCTCGCCACTCCACACACACACACACACACACACACACACACACACACACACACACACACACACACACACACACACACACACACACACACACATGACCCGGGTCACATGACGGTAAGCTTTGATACTACCTCCTGGTTCAGGCAGACTGGCTACACGGAGCGAGGCTAGCTGTTAGCTTTGACTGTCTAGACGGCCGAGATGGTGAGTGTTAAAACAAGCATCAGCTACGCGGACTACACTGGAGTAAACTGGCCTGTTTATTCACAAAAAGCCAATATTAACATTGGCTCCCAGCTTCGACTGACAGCAGCTACTCAATATTTAAAGCTGACAGGAAAGCTAGCCGGGTCGGTCGAATTAGCACCAGTAACGTTGCGAGGCCGTCCCTGCTGTTTTGGCTAGGCAGCGGCTTGGCAGCTCTGGTTATGGCTAATAACAGTACTTACTAAAAGTGGTTATTGGCTAATAACGGAAGCAATTGCAGTTAGTTTATTTTAGCGGCATTTAGAGCTACAAGGAAGCTAAAGTAAATGTCGGTATTAGCTGACGTTGCTGCCTAGCTCGATGTAATGCGAAGTTGTTCTGTTACAAGCTGATGTTGAATTACAACTCTTGAAATTGCATAAATACATATATGGTTTTATGTTCAAAGGGTATGCAAGTTGGGAAAAATGATCGCTTATTATTTTATTTAGTTAACGATCAAACTGACTTTGATGCAGCGTTATTGTGTTTCCCATGTTTTATTTCTTTAAGTCGATTTTTGGGCTTTCTACTGAGAGACTGTTACAGATGCATCTTGGGACATGATGAATTGAAGCATCCCACTCGTTTCCAACCGGCGACTGGTCCTTCCTGACATCTTGATGATCGGGCTGGTTCCTCCAGATTTGTTGCTGCTGCATGTTGAAGCGTGTGTTTGTGACGTTGTGCCAGCTCAGAGGAAAATAATGTGGCTGTGGCTGTGATTGAGTTAGTGTGGACATGACAGATGTTGTTTTTCTCGCTGAGCATAGACACGGAGTTGAGCAAGGAAGTCAGGTTAAGGAGATTTACATGATTATAACCTCCGACTATGACTGTGTCAATGGCACACCCTAAGAGCGGTAATGTTAATGCCATTCATTTGTGCGCAGTGAGCGATGTTCATCAGTCCACAGAGATGTGTGTAAACAAACTCTGTTGAATTCAGTTCAGTTTATAATAGATGAAAGTGGCTGTAAACTAAGAGTCAGCTTCTTTCTTGTTACAGTTTGTAAAATCTATTCAGTAATTTGGAAACTGTGAGACAGTATTTCAGCATCTTTTGGAATTGATTTTCCAGTCATGCCTCTGAATTTTTTGTGATTATTTGTTTCATGTTGTGGCAGACCTCTGAAGACTAAGCATTTTTCAGCAAGTGCAAGATTTGTAAATCTCATTCAGCTTAATATGTGCAGTCCATGCGTTTCAGGATTAATATAGCAAGGAAGTTTTTCTTCCATCGTTCTAATGTATTGTAAATAAAGGCTTAGTCAAATCATTATTCAGACAGCTCACCAACTACTTAAATTTAAAAAAGTTTGCTTTTATATATCTTCAATAGTCTGTATGTTTACATATGTAATACAATGTTGTCTATGATGTACTTTGTTTTTTCAGAGTTTCCTTGGAGGTTTGTTTGGGCCGGTATGTGAGATAGATGTACTGCTGAACGATGCAGAGAACAGAAAGACAGCCGAGTTGAAGACAGAAGATGGGAAAGTGGAAAAACACTACCTGTTCTACGACGGAGAGTCTGTGTCTGGAAAGGTAAAGCAGAGAGCAGAGCTCCTTTTAATAAGGGGATCCTACACACATGGAGCATGGAAATTTTTATGTATTGGTTAACGTAACATAGTCAGCACATAATGTGCTCTGTCTATTTTGGGACTTTCTCTTTACCTACGTCCAGTGGGAAACTAAGGTTGTTCTGATGTTTGTGCTCAGAATTTGAGAAGAAGTAAAGCAGGTATATTTAGGATCTACGATCTAACTATGTATCAGCAGATATATGAGCTTTATTAAGTAATATTGGAGTTTATTCAAGATTAATTTCACTTGTCATCTTTGCCTGATTGGTTGTTTGCCTTCTTCTGTCATCAGATTTTTCTGAAGTTTCTGTGAAGAGCTTACTCTGTCTGCTACCAACACCAGCAATATGAATTATGTAGTAAGAGGGGATAGCTCTTGTTGGAGATATATATTCTTTGTGTTCTATAAAGAGAATATATTTTAGTGTTTATTTGTCAAAGTAATATATAGAAAAATATAGTTGTAAATTGTTGACTTTGTATCACTGTGATAGCATGTTTTTTGGTTCATACTTGAGCTCATTGAATGTTTCCTCTCCAGGTGAATCTAAATGTGAAGCAGGGAGGAAAGCGACTCGAGCATCAGGGCATCCGCATCGAGTTTGTTGGACAGATAGGTGAGCATCGTGCAAACAAATTGACATATCAGTTGGATGGATTGGGCTTTATAGCTGGAAAAGTACTTCAACACAACAATAGGATTTTCTCACGTGAGGGTTTAATGGAGCATGTGGTCATCATGTGCAGCCTGCCGTCATAGAGCTGAACCTCCTCCAACTGTATTAACAGTAGGGGGGGGGTGAGAGCAGTGTGCTGAAAAAGAATGGAATCAAGATGACATAAAGCTAATGTATAAAGCTTTTTGAAGTTAATACTGTTGTGATTTAAAACACCACCCAGACCTCCTTGAACTCTAAACTCCTCTCTGCTGTATTTCAGAGCTGTTCTCTGATAAGAGTAACACCCATGAGTTTGTGGACTTGGTGAAAGAGTTGGCTCTACCTGGAGAACTCACTCAGAACAGAAGCTATGACTTTGAGTTCATGCAGGTGGAGAAGCCCTACGAGTCCTATACTGGAGCGAACGTCAGGCTAAGGTATACGCACAGCACAGTTTGATATGAGGCAAAGTGCAGTTTCTGTTTTATTATTACCGTGTGTATTATATACATGACCTTGAACCCACTTATTTTAGTGTTCGGATGAGCAGGAGACTTTGGTATCAAGTACCCAGGTTCAATCTTAGGGCAGCAAACAGTCTGCAGGGGATCTTTTGTCTAGCTCATCTTGTGCTGTTACTCCACCAGGGGTCAATGAATATATTGCTGTTATTAGTACTGGTTTCAGTATTGCTGAGATTACAATTATTATATCAATATCACAGTGTTATTAATATTTATTATTTGATTTACAGGAAATACATTGATAACAAAAAGATCTTTTTTTTTTGTTATTTATCAAGTAGAAATACCAAAACATTAAACAGTTTGTCAGACAGCATGGATGAATTTGAACTTTTCTGGCCATTTTAACACTTTTATGATTAATTAATCAAAAATAATGAGTACAATAATGGACAACTAAAGTTATTGTTAGTTGCAACCTTATGTTATTAATAGTATCTCTTAAAAACAGCCCAATTCTGACAAAAGTTGGATGAACAGTAAATGAAAATTTGTTGTTCTAGTAGTTCTCACTGAGTTAGGTATGTGCACATGTGTGCGTTTTTTCACTGATTGTCTTTGGAGAACAGCATGTTCTACATTGTTTTGGTCTGAGTCTTAAAGCTTGCAGTGTCTGTGTTGTTCTTGCAGGTATTTCCTCAGGGTGACAATAGTTCGTCGTCTGTCTGACTTAGTGAAGGAATACGAGTTAATTGTCCACCAGTTAGCCACCTACCCAGATGTCAACAACTCGATCAAGATGGAAGTCGGCATAGAAGACTGTCTTCACATCGAGTTTGAATACAATAAATCCAAGTGAGATGAATATTGTTTTAACTTCTTTGTTGAAGTCTTGTTTACTGCCATGGAAAAACTCAGTTCCAAGTAAGACCTGCCTTTCATCAGTTTGAGCAGCATCTCTTGATGTGTCTCTTTGCCAGATACCACCTGAAGGACGTGATTGTTGGGAAGATCTACTTCCTGCTGGTCAGGATCAAGATCCAACACATGGAGTTACAGCTCATCAAGAAGGAGATAACAGGCATTGGTAAGAATCCGGGGTACATCTGAAACACATGGGTGGCAAATGTGTCTGGACCAACAGCTTCACTCTACTAATTTTGGAGTTCATCACATTTCAGGTCTCTCTAGCAGTAAATTGCTGCAGT
This sequence comes from Seriola lalandi dorsalis, assembly GCF_002814215.2. Classification (NCBI taxonomy): domain Eukaryota; kingdom Metazoa; phylum Chordata; class Actinopteri; order Carangiformes; family Carangidae; genus Seriola; species Seriola lalandi. Next base: position 1,139,800 of record NW_019525510.1, read on the forward strand.
TGGTTTAGTCTTTTTAAGAGTGGTTGGGTCAACAGTGAGAGCAAAGAAACTTCTGTCAGCTTTACTTTACTTTATTCCAACCTTTTCACTTGATAAAACTATTTGCCCTCCTTTTTAGGTCCCAGTACTACCACTGAGACAGAGACGGTTGCAAAGTATGAGATCATGGATGGAGCTCCAGTTAAAGGAGAATCCATCCCTATCAGACTGTTCCTGGCAGGTAAGAGCTCCTCCCTCTCACCAGCTGACATAATGTAACCTCATATCATCAGTATCCCTGTTGACTTCTCTCATATTAAAACGTATTTTTATTTAAAGTGTGAGTGACGGCCGATCACATCCCTCATTTCCTTACAGGATATGACTTGACGCCCACCATGAGAGATGTCAACAAGAAGTTCTCTGTGCGCTACTTCCTTAATCTGGTGCTGGTGGATGAGGAGGACAGAAGATACTTTAAACAACAGGTAATGCACTTGAATACACAGCAATCGTATTCTACATCAGTGAGCTAATATTTGTATGTCTCTACAGCAAACTGAGACACACATGAATAATTCAGCCAAGTTGTGTCTGTATCACTATGTATTTTTAGTCTTGTTTAATTAATCTTTGCCTCTGATCTTGCCTTTGTAAAGATTCAAATATGGTTAATTTTATCCCACATTTTTTGAGACAGATCGTGTATGACTGTGTTAAGATGACACAAACAACCATACAAGCTTATTTTGTTGGTACCAAAATTGCTGAATTGTAATGCCACTGGTGTGAAAAGTATAGTTTATACGGTGTAGTCTCCATTAAAGTTGTTGATTACAGTGAGATCAGACAGACAGACAGACAGACAGACAGACAGACAGACAGACAGACAGACAGACAGACACTTACTTACTTACTTATTTACTTACTTTATTTATCCCCTAGGGGAAATTCATGTGTCCATTACCTCATTATTGATAATAATAAGTTCATCATAAATAAACAATAATAATTTGATTAGTCCACTTCCTTTGGCTGAGGTGTTGTATAGCCTGATGGCAGTGGGAACAAAGGATCTCCTGAGCCTCTCTGTTCTGCAGCGCAGTGAGATGATACGTTTGCTTCTGTAGCTGCTTCTTTGTCGTGCCAGAATGTTGTGGAGAGAATGGTTGGTATTGTCTAAGATGGCCTCCATCTTACATTGCATGTGTCTCTCCACAACAGTCCTGAGTGACACTCTCCATGCATTAGATCACTTTAATAGATCACTCTTTCAGACAGTCTGTATTACATAATGCAGCAGAATGTGTGTGTGTGTGTGTTAGAAATTGGACGTGGATATATTGCTTCTTACCTACACAAATATACATTGTCTCTCTGGCTACTTTGTATATTTCACCATTTTTAGCATTAATATCTGTGCCATGGTGCTTTGCTACTACTTTCTCTGTTACAGATGTGCAGGGCTTCAGCAGCAGAATTACCATGTGTTTTCTGAGATACAGTTCATTTCTGTCCATGACAAATTGATTACAATGGTGATTCAATTTCTAACTCCTGTGGAGTTTTTGTCCATTGGTAAAATTAATGAACAATTTTTTCCGAATGGGTCACCTTTTCTTGTATTGTGCAAGTGCACAAGGATGCACACCACATGGGCAACTGTTGTTGGTTTCATGCTGTTCTGCTGATCAACAGTTGGTGGCAGTACTGTGGCACGAAATGCAGGAATTAACAAGAAACACAGCGAAGAAGGAAAACTGCTACCAACAAATCGGCTTTACAAACATTTTATGATGAAGAAAAGGCATTTACCATATTTGTCAACACTCAAGGGTGCACACACTGTTGCGATAAGAAGACTCCTTGTCTATGTGTCCTTTAGAGGAATTTTCCTTCCCTCACTATTCAAGTACACATAACATAATTTCGCTACTTTTGTATGCTCCTGTTTGTCTACCACCAAATTTTAAATTGGCAATATTGTATTTTTCCCTGCATTTATTCTTTTGCTTCTGTGTGTAGGAGATTGTTCTGTGGAGAAAAGCCCCAGAGAAGCTGAGGAAAAGAAACTTCCATCAGCGCTATGAGTCACCGGAGTCCCGAACCCAGCCAGTTAATGTAGAGCAGCCAGAGATGTGAGGGTGATACTATGAACTGAAAATACACACAGACTGCCCCACAGACAGACACAGGCTGCCCCACTATCTCCCTGGACTGAGAAGTGTCTGTATACATGAGTACACATAACATACCTTCAGACAACCCCCCCCCCCTCCTCCCTCACCACTTCACAGCTTCACATATGAGCTGTCCTACCACCATCACTGGCTCCCCCAGGACTGAAACACACTTGCATACAGATGCACAAGTCTGCTGAATGCTAAATGTCAAAGCAAGAGTGCAAAACATACCAACCCAAGTAAAGAACAGTGAGGCAGCTTATTTCATCCTGACGCCTCGGACTGAGAACACACACTCTAGCACACACACGTGAAGCCATACAGTTTGCTGAGTGTGTAATAAACAGGAGCAAAGTCGGAAAAGAGGAGATGGCGACACACAACCACCACGTCATTCATCTCAACAAGAGTTTCTTTTGGTTGCATATTTGGACAGCTCTTATCCTGGACATTCTCTGACGTCCTCCCTCCCAACCTCCTACAAAATGACGGTTTCTCGAAATGGATTGGCTTGCAGGTATTTAAGTCATGTGGGGACTAGCTTGAACAAAGGACATGAGAGGCTAAGCTATGCGTTGATGAGATGTTTATACACTATACTTGAGTTTGGGATACGGTGATGCCACTGTGCTCTCGTTCGTTCATCTTGCTGTTTTTTTTAGGTATGTTGCAACAGTCCACAGAATGCTGTAAAATGTCAACTTGATTGAAAAATTAGTGCAACAAATGTCCATCTTAACATAAATTTAATCCTATATTTAATCTTTGAATGTGGCTTCCAGTGTTGACATTTGAATGTCATTTATTTCATAAAATTATTTAAATGAAATCATATAGAGTTGCAACTAATCATTATTTTCATTATTCATTTATTTAGTCTATAAAATGTCACCTCGGGCACAATGTCCTAGTGTCCAACGTGACATCTGCAAATGACTTGTTTTGTCTGACCATCAGTCTAAAACCCCAAAAATATTCAATTTACAATTACATAATAGAAAGAAACGCAGAAAATGCTTGCATTGGCTTATATAGAATCAGAGAATGCGAGTGTTTCCTTTTAAAAAAAAAAAAAAAATACAGAAACAGCTAATCAATCATCAAAATGATTGCCATTTAATTGAAGTAACTGATTGATCAATTGACTAATCATTGCAGCTCTAAAACATCATTTCAGTTTGTTGTTAAGATGAATATTTGATGCAGTTTTCAGTGATGGGGTCTGTCAGTTTACTACAGGATTGCCTCCAAATTTCAACATGTGTCTCTAGCATGCTGCATTTTGTTTGATCTTTACGGTGCTGTTTATTTATGACTAATCTCCAAGAATGGAATCCAGTTACTGTTTGTTGTTCGAAATTATTTGACAGGTCAGCTCAAAAAAAAAAAAAAGTTATGGTGGTAGAACAGGAGAATTCAATTTCAGTGCTTGAGCTCCACTGGTGGAATTCCACTGGCTCCCATTTTATTAGTGTGGACGAAGAAATCAGAGAGAGATATCTCAAAATGTCTGCGCATTTATTCTGTATGGCTAAACAGAAAATATGTTTACTGGTAATTTGAGTGAACTGAACCTTTACGTTCCTGTATCCAGCTCACTATCACATCATTGCATCAATCATTCAATGTAAGATATAGATCATCTTAAGTCTCTAAAATTCAAAGCTTAAAGTTGAAGAAGAAGAAATTATGCGGTTACTTTTACCTGAAAATGAAATTTCTGTCATCATCACAAGGATATAACAGCTTCTTTTTACATTGTGAATGATTCAATGGAACGATGAAATGATACTATTCATGACTAGCAGACAGTAGATCCACTGTTCTTGTCACTTTCATCCTATTTTTCAAAGGGTGTGTCGGTTTTTTCCTTTTTCTTTTTTTTTAGACTCTTGGTATATTTACAATACTAATGTAACAAATGGCTCATGTCTGCTGTTGTAAGCACTGGAAGGAATGCAGTATCAGTATACTGTAAAATCCAACAATGTTCCACTGTGATGCTCAGACCGGCAGTTTAGGTCCTGCTTTAAAGACATACTCATACACACACAGTTTGGTGATGTTGCCAGTCCTGTGTGTAGGGTCAATTTGCCCTTAAGCTCTGATCTGTGGCCAGTTTTGCACTTTTCCCTCCAATGCTTAACTTTATACAAAGGGGCATGGAAGCTGAAATGAAACATCACTCAAGGACAAGTTCACCTCAGAGATCTCCTGTGTCTGTAATGGAAATTATACTGTCATTTATATATCACTAATTATTTTAATTGGACTTGCTAAGTACAATATTTTGTTGCTTTTTGTCTCTTTAATGTGCAGGTCATGCCACCATGTTATGTTTCTTTAAATGTCTGATCGCTCCGATCTACTACTCGGTTGTTTTTCTTTGTTTCTTCACAAGAGTGTTGACCTTGCATTTTGGTCTCCCACTTTGTCAGGCAACGTTGTAATTTATTTGCAAGTAATGCTTTGTTTCTCTCTGCCTGTCAGATATATTTTCTGTATTTCTGAACACTGTACAGGTAGGGTTTGTTTGGTGTACTTTAAATACCTTTCAAGGTAATGAAGAAACACTTAAATGCCAAAACTCTCTGCCCCTGTGTTATCTACTGCATGTTAATCTTTACACAATGTTTAATCATGTTCAATCATCAATGTGTGAGAGTGTGTGTGTGCGTGTATGATATGATATGTGTATGATGTGTGTATATATACACCAAACCCAAATATATAGCTTAAATGAATAGTGAATAAAGCAAATTTATACTGAATATCTTGTGAACAACACTCTTTAAAAAACAATGTCAGAAAACTTCAGTTCAAATCTTAATTGTTAAAAGGATATTTCATTGTATGTCATACACCTAAACAAGAGAATAGTGTTGGATGATCAACTGTGATATTTATCCAGACGATGACATCAGGCCGTCGTCAGAGTTTACTGTACAATTGACAGGACACTTTTAATTCAAGACCACTAAATGCATTAGTTATCCAATCTATTCAGTCAACATTGTCAAAGATTTTATTGTTGCAGAGAGAAAGACCACAACATATCTAAAAAATAATGCCGACTGATCTCTTTCAGAGGCAGAGGTCAGAAATATCTATGTTTCATTGAGTCTATAAGAATCATATCCAGTTGTACAAATTATAGACAAACTGGTTTTCTGTCACTGAAATGACACATGTCTGTGTCCAGCTTTTTCATATACTCCTCCCATGGAGGCCATCTGGAGAGAGTCAGATTTATATACTATACTCCCTCATTGTAGGCTAAAAATGACCTTTATTAATATAATTGAAGGAATCATTCCTCATAATACTGTAACAACTCAAACACTGATAATCCCAGCTTCTTTCTTGCCTTTATCTCATCCTTGACTCTTCTTGGTCACTGTATGTTTGGTGTTCATCAATGCAATTAGCAATTCCCTGTAAGGGTTCAGCATGGTGCATCAGAATTATATTCTTGAAGAGTGGCGAAAGCTTTGAAACAGCACTTAGATTGTCATTAAAGAAGATAAAACTTATAACTACAAAGTTATATTGATATAATTTTTAGATTTTAATTTTTTTTTTAAATAATATAATCTCTAAATTTCATTGATATTCGTTGACATTTTCTTGGTGGTTAGTCAAACATTTCTGTTGATAGTTTAGATGGTGTTGAATTTAAGGTTATGACCTATACGTTAAATTAAAGATTTCTATAACTCTGGCTACGTGCATTATAACACGTATTTCAATATTTGTGATGAATTATACTACAAAGGTGGATACAGAATGGTGTACAAACAAGTCTAAAGAGTCATCTTCAGTGAATACATGGCATTGGAAACCTTCAAAGATCGTTTTTAGTCGTTATTGAGGGACAAAAAAGGGCGAGGTAATCATCGTTGCAGTACATACGATCTTCGGGTTCAGCGATAGAGAAGTCCCAGTTTTTGCCTGTTTATAATTCGTTCAAAACAAAATTGATTCTGGGCCATAGTAATTTATCTGACAAACACTCATGTAACGTCCATGCCCTGTAATTAAGTATCTCTCATTGCGTTTCGAAAACAATCAATCAATTTTCTGCTTAATTTTATCACAGGCACATTTGCGGGCAGCTACACAGAGACTGGTCCTGTCCCACGTTGTATTAGCAGGAAGAGAAATGTGTTGACCGTCCTCTGCTGTAACTGCTGGCTGGTGTAATCCACATATTCAGACTTGTTGAACAGTATGCAGCGACATTAACACGCGTTTTTGTGCGTAGCCCACAGAAGGTGCTAACACCGGGGTGTAGCTATGTCAGTAAACCGGTGTATGTCTGTGTTTTCTCGGCTTCAGCGCCACATAAACAGCCGGACTACTCGCGTCACCGCTGGCGGCTTTCATGCGTCCACTGGATCTGGTTTGTTACATAAACAACATCAGACTGCTTCTGCGGTTTGCAGCAGAAATGTTTCATCCGACAGCTCTCCTCCAAAAGCCCCGGACACTTCTCTGTTCGTCCCCGTGTCTCTGAAGGCGGACCCCTCGGTAGATGGGAGTGTAGGGTTAGAGCTGAGCCAGCCGCTCAGTAAAGGTCAGTAAATTCACTTTTCACTAACTACCAGCCGTAAATTCACTTATGTTGTTGTTGTTTGCTGCTGCTGTCAGTATTATTCCATGTGTTTGGTGCTTGTGTCATCTCTTAATGGTTAACATGAAAGTAATTTCCTTATTCATGTTGGTTCTCTCTGCGTTTTATTTCTATGATTCAGATGAACTTCTGAAAGTTTTGAACCGGTTTTATAAGAAGAAGGAGATGCAGACACTGGCAGCAGATCATGGCCTGGATGGTGAGGAAACAGTTGTCAATACGTTGTCAGTCTAAATGTTATTTAATTGCCAGATCTGTCTACATTTAACCCAGTCACCAGTAATTGTCATTTAACAAATGTTTTTTGTGAAAAATCACAGGGCTTTATAACATTACATACTGTCTCGGCCATTACAGCATGAATGCTTTAACTCTCATTTCATTTAAATATTTACCTAGAAATATAATAAAACCACATAATTAAAAAAATCCAAATATAATTCACTAGTGAAAATATTCTCACAACTGCACACATACACAGGGAGGAGAGGAAAAGTAAACCTTATTAATACAAGATGAGCTTACATCAGTCTGTACTGACATTATATTAAAGATCTTCATGTCACAAAGGTTATTGTTGATGATGTCAGCATGATGCTGAAGCAAGTCTGATGGAAATTTGGCCAATGTGCATTTTTCAGTGATCTCTGTTGCAGACCTTGCAATCTTATGTGTCTTTTGTGTGTGTGTGTGTGTGTGTGCGCGCGTGCGTGCACGCCCGTGTACAGCTCGTCTCTTCCACCAGGCCTTCATCAGCTTCAGGAAGTATACCATGGATTCATCCTCACTTCCCGCTGATCTCCACATCATCCTCAGTGACATCTGCTGTGGAGCAGGTTTGTCAGTTTTTAATAAAACTTCAACATGTTTGTGTCAGTGGTAATGAATTAAATTTATGATTTAATTAACATTCATTTCTGCTGCTCTCAAGGTCACTTAGATGACATCTATCCATACTTCATGCGTCATGCCAAGCAGATCTTTCCCATGCTGGACTGTATAGATGACCTGAGAAAGATTTCAGACCTCAGAGTCCCTGCCAACTGGTATGTGTTATAGATCCAGAGCCAGGAATGTAGGTGTTGTTAATTCATGTTGGATTTAACCACTTCCAACAGTGGTTTACATCTTAGCTTCCATTAAAGTGGATTTACATTTCAGTCACTATCTGTATGCATGTGTTGCACCTGTGGTTGTAGTATATCTCTGTTTGTGTGTTCATCAGGTACCCAGAGGCTCGTGCCATCCAGAGGAAAGTGATTTTCCACGCTGGTCCCACTAACAGTGGTAAAACCTACCACGCCATCCAGCGCTACCTGTCCGCTAAGTCTGGAGTCTATTGTGGCCCTCTGAAGCTACTTGCCCACGAGATCTTTGAGAAGAGCAACAGTGCTGTGCGTCTCCACTGATCATTGTCCTCTGATTTTACACAACAAAGTCTTTGTACGGGATTTCGGCAGTAGTGCTTCACATGTGGGGAAAAACATGCATAAACCTTTTTGTGACTTAAGAGGGAGCTGCACAAAATCTGATAATTGTGACACTCTGTGTACTCCCAGGGTGTGCCATGTGACTTGGTTACAGGGGAGGAGAGGACCTTTGTGGACTTGGAGGGTAAAGCAGCTGGTCATGTGGCCTGCACCATTGAGATGTGCAGTGTCACTACACCTTGTGAGTAAACATAACACACACAAACATTTCTGCACAGTAGCATCAATATAACAAGAAAACTCCATTGCTCTGTAGAACATTGCATTGAATTGTATCTAATCAGATGACATTTGTTCTGATCAAAAACAGTTATCATATTGAAACTTGACTATTGTCTCTTTTCAAATTAGTCCTAGAAAGTCTTATCTGTTAATCTCACAAAAATGCATTAAATTTTTCTTACCTGTCAAAATAAGGTGTTTGAAGTTTTTGTGTTGTGGCTGTAATAATTGATGCTCAGATGAATGTACTTTGTTACCATCTTTAAAGTGATCCAGTGGTATTTATAGACCAGTGACTCCTTTGTTTGTTTTTATGTATTTCAAGTAACTAGCACAGGACTGTCGCATATTGGATGAATGTTGGTCCTCCTTGCGGAAGACTCATCAGCCAAAATACAGAACTTTTGAACAAACTGTTCTTTTTGATGTGTCTTCAACGTCACCTGGAATAGTTAACATAGGATTGTTTTTTTGTCTGTAGATGAGGTGGCTGTAGTCGATGAAATTCAGATGATCAGAGATCCTTCCAGAGGCTGGGCCTGGACCAGAGCACTGCTGGGTTTGTAACACACACTCAAAAACATACAGTCAAACACACACAGAAGACCTCTGCACCCTGTGATTCATGTGGCCTGAAGCTAAAATAATGAGCATCTTCTCAAGCTTTATTTCCCTCTCAGTTAATAAAACTCACACTTAATATTTGTAATAGTAATAAAACAATGATGATGAACATTTATTTTCTGAATCTCTTGTTTCCTGTTGTGACACACACATCATTAGGCATTTTTATGTACATGGTCACCTCTGGCAAACCTTTCTGTTGTACCTATGATTTAATCTTTTGTTTTGAATGATGATGTTTCTAACCTCAACAGCTGGCATTCTCTTTGTCATTGTGTAGGTCTCTGTGCAGAGGAGATCCATGTGTGTGGAGAACCTGCAGCTGTAGACTTCATCAGAGAGCTAATGTACACGACTGGAGAGGAGGTGGAGGTGAGGCTGTAGCATGTAGTGGTTCAGGAGGAGTGCAAACTTTTCTTTTGGGGCACCGCTCACATTCCTCTTAACTTTCTCTGTCCCTTCATTCCTCTTAAGGTGCACACCTACCAGCGTTTGACTCCATTCTCAATCTTGGATCAGGCCGTGGAGTCATTAGACAACCTGAGACCAGGAGATTGTATTGTCTGCTTCAGTAAAAATGACATCTACTCCATAAGCAGACAGATTGAGGCCAGAGGACTAGAATGTGCTGTGATTTATGGGAGCTTGCCTCCAGGTGAGTGCGTAAGTTGAACTTGTCACATAGGTCCTGTGTAACTTGGTCCTCATGATGACTAAAAGTGAGCTAAGAATATAAGAGGATAAGTTCGTCCACCCTCTGTAAACTTGTCTCAGAACCTTGTCCATAAAGTATCTAAGTGTGTGAGTAATGTCTGAAAAATCAAAATCTTTGTGGGCTCAACTTGCAAAGATGTTCATTGGCTCCAGTTTGAACACTGCAACAAATAAACATTAGAAAACAAAAACATGTTATTCATAAGTAATATACAAACCTTCATATCAGACTTTTGTGTAGTAGAAACTTTTGTAAATGAGCTCCACACAGTGCTGATTACTGTTTTTACAAAGACCAAGCTTAGTTGTTCTGTGGTTTACAGGCACCAAGCTGTCACAGGCCAAGAAGTTCAATGACCCTGATGACCCCTGCAAGATCCTGGTCGCTACAGATGCCATTGGAATGGGCCTTAACCTGTAAGTATACATGATACCAAGGTATCTTCTAAATAATGAAAATAATTTAAAAATGTTAAAAGAAAACCCGTTACATGGTCTCACTGGTGTACTGTTTCCCGAAAGAAGTTATTAGTGTGTTGTCTGTGTTTTGTGAAATCAAGCGTTCATTCTTCTTGTCCCAATCTATGGAGATATAATATTAGCCTCCAGGCTGTATTCCTGATATTTATCAGTCATTGGGAAACTTTAAACACTTACCCTTTTTAAAGTTTTCTGTTGTTTGTTGGCATGTTCAGCATACACCACTGCACATAGAGGCTTTATTAAGCTACAGTGGCAGCATAATGGTCAAATTTGCATTAATAATTTGTGTAAATTCCATCAACTCAGCTCACATCTGTCCATTTGTCTGTATGTCTCCCACTTTCTCTCTATAGGAGTATAAAACGTATCATCTTCAACAGTCTGGTAAAGCCTAATGTTAATGAGAAGGGGGAGAAACAGATGGAGACCATCAGCACATCACAGGCTCTGCAGATTGCCGGCCGCGCCGGCAGGTCGGTCTCATTTCAGCTTATATTGTCCCCATTCTGGAGGGTTAAAGGCGGGAGAGAGGACACAACATTCACAAGTGAGCTTCTGTCAACTTAGTGTGTTTTTTTTTTTTCTCTCCTCTGTCACATCTCTCAGGTTCTCCTCCAAGTTCAAAGAGGGAGAAGTTACCACCATGCACAGAGATGATCTGCCTGTCCTGAAGGAAATACTCAGCCTCTTAGTAGAGCCCATAGAGGTGATCATTCACACACACACACACACACACACACACACGCACACACACACACACACACACACACACACACACACACACACACGTACGCACACACAGTCCCAGCTGCACAGGATGTTTTATCTCTCCTCCTTTGTCTCAGACTGCAGGTCTCCATCCCACAGCAGAGCAGATAGAGATGTTTGCCTATCATCTACCTGATGCTACCCTATCCAACCTCGTTGTGAGTAAAGCTGTCTATTCATTTACCCTCCCACCTTGATTAAGCATGATAACAACAGCGTGAGGAAAATGATCACATTGAGCTACAGCCATCAGTGAAGGGTTTGCTCATGCATACTCTGTTTTTACGTTATTGGTATATGTTGAACTTCATACTGGAAACAGAATTGTGGACTTCAAAAGAATTCTGTGCCGTTTAGTGCTGTTGGACTCAGAATGGACAGTCAAGAAAAGACTGCTAAACTCTGATGGTTTTATCCTCCGTACTTGAGTCCTGATAAATATTTGACACTCTTTTTGTGTGTCCACTGTAGGCTCATCTTTGTGAATCCTCTCTCTCTCTCCGTCTCTTTTTCTCAGGACATATTTGTCAGCCTCTCTCAGGTGGATGGTATGTACTTCGTCTGCAACATCGATGACTTCAAGTTTCTGGCTGATATGATTCAGCACATCCCACTCAACCTGAGGTCACGCTACGTCTTCTGTACTGCTCCCATCAACAAAAAACAACCTTTTGTATGCACCTCCTTCCTGAAGGTAAGGATGAGCAGAGGGAAACAGGAGGAGGAGGAGGAGGAAGCATGAGATTTAAGGAGGAGAGACCAAGAAGGAAGAGTGGGCTGATGAGCAGTAGCAACACTGAGGTGGAAAGTAACAATAATTCATTTATAGTAAAAGCAGTGACTGGGTTTATTGGGGTCAGTGAAAACAAAAAAACCTGGTTTTCCTTCAGACAACAGAAACTGATTCAGTGAGTCAGTGTTGTAAAAAGAAAAAGATTTTTATTGGCACTGTGCAATACACTCTCATTTTATGGTAATATCACTGGTAAAACAAGATTAGCAACAGAATAAAGTCCTCAACAAGTGACCTTTGAGATTCAGGGCTATGTTCTAGATATTGTTGATGTGAGCAATGAAAACTCCTTTCTGCTTGTAGAGTGGTTAAGAAGTGTAAAGCTAAATATTTCATTAGTGTAATACAATAATAATACACTAATGAATGGTAATAGTTTTGATGTTAGAATATTTTTTCTTTTACTTTTAATTTGTCATTATTGGATTAATATTAATGGTAATATTATGATACTATTGAAGACAATGTTTCATCTTTTCTCTTTCCATTTGCTTGATTGTTAAGCTTTGCATACTCTTCCATACTTGCAGCTTCGTGCTCTTGTTTCTCTTTCAGTTTGCACGTCAGTTCAGTCGAGATGAACCCCTGACTTTTGACTGGGTGTGCCGTCACATCAGCTGGCCTTTGGCTGAACCCAAAAACATTAAAGACCTGGTTCACTTGGAAGCTGTTCATGATGTGTTGGATCTTTACCTCTGGTTAAGGTAACGTTATCTTTTTTTTTTTTTACTTTCCACTTCTTTTACCTGTCATTTAAATGAGATCATTATTGGCAGGTGCTTGTGTGCAGAGACATGGTGCAGTAAATTCAATTAGACCTTGATTGTTGAATTAGGACTTATTATCATCATCATATATCTTCCTCCAATCTCTTATTCCTTACAATATAACATTTTATTTTTTACAGGCAGCTCTCATAATGGCTGCTTACCACCCTAATCCCTGTTGCTGTCTGTCTGTCTGTCTCTAGCTACCGTTTCATGGACATGTTTCCAGACACTGCCTCAATTCGTGAAATTCAGCGAGAGCTTGACGATATCATCCAACAAGGCGTCCGAAATATCACCCGTCTCATCAGAGCCACTGACCCATCCATTACTAGCCCAACACAGACACAGTTCAGCAAGCGTGGACAAACAAGTGGTAGCAGTGGAACTGTGGATAGTAATCTTTTGATTGGCAACAGAGGACAAAGGGGACAGAGAGTTTCAGGAGAGATGATAGGAAGCTCTCTGGCCAGTCGACTTGTAAAAGACGGGCTGTTGACTCCTGATTTGCTCCGACAGCTGCAGAGGGAGTGGTCCAAAGATCACTCTCACCCACTCAAGACAGAACATCACAGTGCTAACAACAAAGGGAAAAATAAAAAGAAGAAGAAATGAAGAGGAAGATGACTATATATTAATGGTTGCGCAAGGTCATTACTGTTCCCATGGAGATCAATAACTGATACAATAGTAATATCTGGTGGTTTGCCTGAAATGAATCATGATTTTGGGCATTTAAAGGGGATCTATGAACCTTTTCTAACCCTGGAAGACTCATAAAAAGCTTTTAGCCTGAGAGCTTGAGCTGTACAAATAAACACCAACATGTAGTTGCAATGCAGGAGGAGTGTTTTATGGTCGGACATGTACACCTGGAATACTGCGCCATTAAGGCTGTCACAAAATGTACTTTTTTTTTACTGTGCTAAAACCTCACTGTATGTTTTCCTCCAACCTACAAATGCACAAAGTGTAACTAGTGATGGAAAATGTCTCTAGTTGAGGATGCTGTGAACTACTTGCTACTTTCTTGATCCCTCTAGAAGATCAGCTACCTGCTCAGAGATTCTCCCTCTTCAGTGAGAACAGAAAATAACTCACAGATTCTTCTTGTAAACTAATTTAAAAGGCACAAGTTGCCCCAACAGCAAACTTTACTGACTTGAGTTTGGCTTACAAGAAATAGACCCATCATCGTGTATCACTGTTGGAGATGCCAGGTTCCTTCAGAGTTACCACTGAACCCACGGCTCAAAGTGACAAGAAACATTGTTTAGCATAATAAAGTTTCAGCCAAGGTCACATTCTCATAAATGCTATTCTAGAATCATTTTTTGTGACCAGGAAATTGTTTAAAATGCACTGGGGTTATACAGGTCGGGAACAAGCTTTGCTCAGTTCAGGGGAGTCAAATGTAGAACTTCAAAGCAGCATGAGAGTATATTTCCAGCTTATTTGGGAATACCTGAAGCATTCACCTTAAAGTACTCTCTAATGAATAGCATTTTCTGTGAGCATCCAGCTAACATTTTGAATTGAGCGCAACCCTGTTAGTGTCTATATACAGATGAGATGCCATATTTTTTCTTCTTTGCATATAAAGTGATGACATCAGTCAATAAAAATCTACAGTTTTACCTGTCTCAGTTTTTGTTTTTTATGTGCCGCACACGTTAGATCAACAATTATGACACATAAAAACTAACACAAACTAAAAGCTAAAATCAATGCTCAATGGTGGGTCAAATTATTGAATGTCAGTTTCCATGAACCAACCAAAACTTGCATGTTAAGTTTCAAGAGAGGAGGATGTGATAGTAGAAGAGGGCTTGGCTTGTTGTTAATCATTGAGATAGTGCAGAGGTTGGTCTCTGCTCAGTGGACTCGGTCAGTGAGAACAAAAGACCATCAGACAGGAGGGGGAAAAAAAGAGGCTTTCTGCATCTTTATATGCGCACACACTGAACACATTTTTCATAATTTCATTTAAGTGTATGCACTTGCATCGTGCACTGACGCGCAAACTCAAAGAAACAAACCAGATCTCGAAGGAGTTTACATGGTCGTATGTGTAATACATCAAGATGTTGGCTGTTCATCTTGTTTCCTTCTTCTTCTCCAAACTCCAGGAGGACCCCACAAAGAAGGTAAGAGTTACTCATTGTGTTGACCTTGTGTTGCACACAAGTTTAAAACTGTAAAACATTTTTAAATGGAAATAATGACTTACATTATCAAATTAGTAGCTTCGGGTACCTTGAAAGGCACTATAAAAATATTTAAGATTTATTCAACATCATTATTTCGTCACTTAGGGTGCTCTAATTTGGTGTTTCATCATTCACCGTTGGTTATGGAAGGATTTATTCCTATTATATTATTTAAGTTTTGCATGTGCACACAAATAGGCTACTGTACCTTACTGTACAAAATCTAAAAGATAAGGCAGTAATAGTAATACTGTAATAAGAGGATCAACGTGCTTTAATCAATAGTTACTGTGTCACCATTTATCTTTTCCCAAGAAATGATTAACATCTTTTCCTGGCAGTGTCACTAATCCTCTCATAGTGCAAATGAGATCAACACACACTCTCACCAGGACGAAGTATAGACACTCCCATTAGCAATGCAGCACACACTCACACAGACACAGTGCACAGCCAGAGGGACCTTGTCCTGTGAACATGTTGTCTCAGTGATAGTTTGGCTGAGTATACAGAGTGGGACTGAGTGTGGGAAGGATTTTTTTATAGTCCCACATTCAAGTGACACTCCCTGGATTAAGTTACTGTTGTTAGTATTGAACTGGCTCTGAGTTTAGCACATGCTGCTACAGATTTCATGGCATTTTAAACATATGCAAACCTTGAAGAACTCTTTGAAGGTCAAATAAACAAGATTAAGTGAGTCTGACCCATCCCAAACATCTTTTGTCCTGCTGCTCCTATTTGTTTATTATTCAGAGAGCAAAAGAAGTGATGTTTGTCTTGAAAAGCTCCTTCTCACACACACAAACATGATCAAAGATCAGATTCACCCATATGCAAATATAATATATGTACATATATTGAATTTCTATATATGAAATATACGTTTTATTTTATATGTAAATATATGTACAAATTATATATGAAACCTTTTAGATTAAATTGGCACAGTTTCATATATTGACATGTATGTCTAGCCTATACAAAAATATACATTTATATACGTATGCTTATATTGTAGACATATGTTACCTAAATATATATCGATCCCAAAGCCTGTTAATATATGTTTATAGTATATACAGTAGAGTCCAAATGTCTGAGACCACATTCCCTGAATTATAACATTGACATGTTTGAAATTAATGAGAAATGAATACACATAAAACATATATAAACATTGTTTTATATGTATGTTGTTCTAATAAATTTGCATAAATAAATAAAATATACGTTAACGCGGCCTCAGACATTTGGACTCTACACATATGTTGCGAGCATATGTGTTCTATGTAAAAATCTCATCATATAGATATATATTTCTTAATATATGTACATACATGTTATAAAGTTATATCTTCATATATCCAGAGGATGTATATATGTGATTATAATATATCACAGATAGGTGGCATAATGGCAACATTACTATTATAGGGACATATATGTCATATATTACATTTCTGTATGGGACAATAATGAATTTACATTTTCTCTTTGTCTCTGTTTGCGCTGTCTGTCCTATAATTTTTTTTTAGGTGGACAGGTTTCTGTATGCAATGCGTCTCCATGACGACCAGCTAAAGGACATCTCGGCTCGTTTCCAGGCTGAGATGAAGAAGGGGCTTTCAGCAGAAAGCAATGTCACTGCAACAGTGAAGATGCTGCCAACACATGTCCGCTCCACTCCTGTTGGATCAGGTTACTCACATTATTCAGATTAGGGATTTTCACACTCTTTCGGGCTGTTGCATAGATCAATGAACTCTGAAGAAACATATAATCCATACATAAACAAATCAGATGTTATATTTTTGTCTCTCTCCTTCACTCCTGCAGAGAAAGGACAGTTTCTGGCGTTGGATCTTGGAGGCTCCAAGTTTAAAGTACTCCAAGTTAAAGTGAGAGAGGGAATGGGGATTAGGAGGGGAGGAGTGGAGATGGAGGAGAAGACTTACCCGATACCTGGGGAGCTACTTGCGGGGAGAGGAGCAGAGGTAAGAAGGTGAACGAGAGAGACAGGAACCAACAGTGAAAATGCAGAGCAGGAAGGGAAGGTGGAATTCAAGAGTTTAGGAGACATATGGGCATTTGAGGATGGTTCATTAACAGAGAAGAGGCTTTTTTTAAATTTTCCACCTTCTTTACTTTCTTTCCCTCTTTTCTCTCCCTGTCTGACTCTCCGTGTGTAGTTATTTGACCATGTGTCAGAGTCTTTAAAGGACTTCCTTCATGAGAAGAACATCAGCTTGGAGAAGAAACATCCTCTGGCCTTCACTTTCTCTTTCCCCTGTGAACAGTCCACCCTGGATCAGGTAATGACACTCTTTTGGTTTTCATGACCTCTACCTGCAGTATATCCTACTCTCTATGTTGACATGGCTGTCTTTTTAGATTTACATTCCAAAAGACTTCCTGACCTCTTCTCACCTCTCTGCAGGGAAAATTGTTAAACTGGAGTAAGAACTACCAGGTTCGAGGCTTCCAGGGAAAGGATGTGGTCCAGGCCCTCAGAGAAGCTATTGACAGAACTGGGGTATGGACTATTTTTCATTCATGAGACCTTCAACTGAGGAACTGAGACACGACTGTTGAGGAGGATCTTATTTTACACATTTAGCCGAAACATTCTGCTGTAACTGTGATACCATTCATAGCTGACATTATCAAAACAGATGCCACCAATAAGAGACTGTAATCAGAGGTAGACTGTGTACAAGATTTTTTACTTGTTGTTTTGCTAAGGGTGATACATTATGGTCATATCAGAATGGACAGATGCACATATGCACCCATGAGTGACCACATTAGCCCTGTAAGAACGTTACAAAAACTTGACTTTAATTCTAACTTGGTGCATCACTCTGCAGGGAATGAATATAGAGGTGTTGGCTATGGTTAATGACACTGTAGCCACCATGATGACCTGTGGGTTTGATGACAATTACTGTGAAGTAGGACTCATCATTGGTAAGTACAATCATTTGAATCATACTATTTGCTGTAGTGAGAAAAAGTAATTATGTATATTTACTCTAGTGCTGAACTTGAGCTTTTCCATTTTCTACTACTTTATACTTCTACACACCTAGTCTACTTTTTACTGCACTACATTTGTTTGACAGCTATAGTTACTGGTTATTTTACATTGCTGTATTGGTACTTTTACTTGAAGGATCTGAATACTTCTTGCACAACTGCCTGTAGCTGTATAAGGCAGCGGACAACTGGTGCTGTAAATCAACCTCCAACTTCAGGGATGCTGCTCTGTAGCTATAACAGTTATTACCAGTGTGGCTTTGTCTTTGTGACAAACATTCTTTGCAATATTTCATCTTCATTGTGTGTCTGTTGAATCTTCCATTTTTTTTCCTGCTGTCTGTATAATGTACTGTTTGGGTAGTGGAGAAAAAAAAGAACACCTGACCCTATAATACAATACAATCCACCACAACAATCTGCAGACTCAATAAAAATTGACCTACCACCTTCCTAAGTGTTAAAAAAGTAAAAATTTACTTTTAGAGTAAACTTATTTGGCATACTATGATGAAATAATCAAACACAGGCATCATTAATCGTTTCACAATCCCATTAACGCCTTTCTAATCAAAACTGGAAAGTTGTTGTGGACCTTTAGTTAAGTTGCTGCTCTCTCTGGTGGTTCACTGTGTTATTGCATGTGTGCGTGAGTTAGTGTGTGTTTTTTTTGCGCATGGTCTTGTTCACTGTGCTATACTGAATATTCACAAACTGGGTTAATAGTTGCTAATTTAAGGATAGGATATGGTATTGGTCTCAAGGTAAGAATTAGTGTATGGTTAAATTAAGGTTAGTACAGGACTAAGACTTCATTTTAAGGGTAAAATGAAAAGTAATGGTTATGGTAGACGTTTACTTGAGAGAGGATTAAAGATAGAAAATTAACATCGCCAGTACAATTTATTTATTTATTTTAATTATCATAATTCATTCAGTGGATTTCCTGTATGACTTTGTGTTTAGGCACAGGCACCAATGCGTGCTACATGGAGGAGCTACGTCACGTTGACCTGGTGGAGGGAGACGAAGGCAGGATGTGCGTGAACACTGAGTGGGGAGGCTTTGGAGATGACGGGGCTCTGAACGATTACATCACTGAGTTTGACAAGGATGTCGATGCAGCCTCCAACAACCCTGGGAAACAAATGTAAGGAAAGCAGCTTTGTGTTTTTTTGGTGATATGGTATGTAATGGCACAGCCCGAATGACACAATATCAACCTTAAAGTGTTGTCTTTTATCTCTTCCCACACTTCTTCATTGCAGCTTTGAGAAGATGGTCAGTGGGATGTATCTGGGTGAGTTAGTGAGGCTGGTTGTGTTAAAGATGGCTAAACAAGGACTGCTGTTTGATGGATTTGTGTCCCATGCCCTGAGGACCAAAGGAAAAATAACCACTGCAGATGTGGCATCCATGGAGGAGTAAGTTATCTTTGTCTTTATGTGTCACACTGCTTCTGACTGGAAAGTCAGATATCATAAATGTTGATCTTTCTCAGGTACAAAAATGGTCTGAAGAACACCAAAGACATTCTCACGGGCCTTGACTTGAACCCTTCACCTGATGACTGCATCGCTGTCCAGCATGTCACCACCATTGTGTCCTTCAGGTCCTCAAATCTAGTTTCTGCGGGACTGGCTGCCATCTTGACTCGTATAAAGCAAAATCGGAATTTGAGGGCATTAAGGATCACTGTAGGTGTGGATGGAACAGTGTACAAGACCCACCCACAGTAGGTTATTATGGAAAATCACACTCATATGCGAGTGGTGCACATCAATAGGTCTGTTTCCTGGAGGACGTTTTGACCTGTCACACAGGGAAAAGCACAGGTATGAATATTAAAATGAATGAAGGCTGAATTCTGTTGCCCCAGTTTCAAAGTCCTGCTGGTTTGCTGTCACACTGTCATGGCTTACTGGGACAATGTCATTATTTACACCTGTGCTTTTCTTACTGTGACAAGTTAAAATGTTTGCTGTGTGAAAGGCCTATTACAAAATTAACAATGAGATTCAAATTTTAAACTACAACTACTTTACCACTACAAGTTCATTGTAAATACTCATCTCATTGTAAATACCTTCAATTATCATTTTGACTGGTCACATTGTTATGACATGATAAAATACATTTAAAAGGATCTAAATAAAAATATGATTATAGATTCTAATTTGTTTAATGAACTTGTGTGCCAGACTTCTTTGCTAGTTAATTACAATAGTAGTGATGTTGTTGCAGCTGCCACAGATTACCAATAGAGGTCACAAACGTTAAACATTAGACTCCTTCTATTTCAGGTATCCTAAACGCCTCCACAAAGTGGTGCGCCGGCTGCTTCCTGAGTGCCATGTCAGATTCGTCTTGTCAGACAGTGGCAGCAGCAAAGGAGCTGCCTTGGTAACAGCAGTCGCTCAACGACTGGCATCACAGAGGCGAAAGGTTCGGATAGGCTGCTGTGTGTATGTGTGTGTGTGTGTGTGTGTGTGTGTGTGTGTGTGTGTGTGTGTGTGTGTGTGTGTGGTGTGTGTGTGTGTGTGCCTTCAAACATCTCATCTTGATTATTAAACGGTGTCTGACATACAGTTTCTCTCACTTGTGATCCAGGTGGATGAGACACTGTCTCCCTTCAGACTGAGCCATGAGCAGCTCCAGTTGGTGAAGGCCAGGATGAGGACGGGGCTGGAGGCAGGACTAAAGACAAAAGGCCCCTCTGCTATCAAGATGCTGCCTTCCTTTGTGTACCATACACCTGATGGCACAGGTCAGACACACACGCACACACCCACACACACACACACACACACACACACACACACACACACACACACACACACACACACTCTCTCTCTTTCAGCTTCAACAAGAGAGGTAAGTTCTTGCTTGAAACGAGTGGCATGTTGTTTTTTTTAATTGCCCACACGAAGATGAAAACATTTAACTGAATCTCACTGAATCAGATAATCAGCACACTTACTCTCTGCGTTTTTTTCAAGAGCATGGAAAATACCTTGGTCTGGATCTGGGAGGAACCAACTTCAGAGCTTTGCTAGTGAAGTTCAAAAAAGGTCTTCAAAATAACACTCGACTCTACCATAAGCTCTACACCATACCTCAGGAGATAATGCAGGGAACTGGAGAAGACGTAAGACACACAGATATACTGTCAGCATGTTTAAATAATATGTGCAGAAAGACGAGCAGTGGCAGGCAGACAGACAATGAAAATGGGATTTGGTTTAGCGGATTACTGATGAAAAGTCTATTAGTTTTATTTACTAGAAGTGCAAGATCAAATTAATTCTCCTAAAAAACATAGTGAAAATCAAGTACACAGCCGACAGATTTTCATTAAAAAGTTTTCTCTCTTTCTCTCACTCTGTTTCTAGTTGTTTGACCATATTGTGGACTGTATTAGTGATTTCCTGGACTACATGGGTTTGAAAAACGCTCGTCTTCCTGCGGGCTTCACCTTCTCTTTCCCCTGCGAGCAGACGGCCATTGACACGGTAAGCATGGACATCAAAGGGTTTGTCTCCCACTTGAGTTCACTTATTTTAAGTACAAAAAACTTTTTTTTTTTTTTCACACTGGAATAACAATCAGTAATCAAATTAATAGTTTTATAAAGGCTTCTTCTCAAAAGATAAATATACAGTAAAATACACAAGTGAACAGACAACCAAAAGAAACATCACTTTTGTAACTTTGTATGTTCTGTAGGGGACATTGGTGAGCTGGACCAAAGGCTTCAAGGCCACAGACTGTGAAGGGCATGATGTTGTTAGCTTGCTGCGGGAGGCCATCAAGAGACGCAATGTGAGTATGACTACAACAAAATAGAGTATCATAATTATGATCGGGGGTTTTATCAGATGAGGTGAAAGAATAATGCTCTTTCCTATTTGTTCATGTAAAAATAGTGACAATGAACCTGTAAGATGCACAGAACAGTTTTTCACCATAAAAAGAATAATGTAAAATGATGAGACATCCCCCATGATACAAGTCCAGACTCTTGTTGGATCTGTTGCCATGTTCTTACATACAGTACATTACAATACACTTCCTTTGATGTTGAATCAAGTACTACATGCTTGTCTTTAAAAACTAACCTTTAAAATAAAAGCAGTTAAAAACACATGTGTATAATAACGTATCCTGCAGTAATTTGGCTATGCAATAGCACCAGTAAATAACATGTATGTAAATACTTGCGTTTGTTTGTGCCTGTTCAGGAGTTTGACTTGGACATAGCAGCTGTAATCAATGACACAGTTGGGACCATGATGAGCTGCGCATATGAAGACCCTCAGTGTGAGGTTGGGCTGATTGCTGGTACGTGACCTTAAGATTGAGGATATGTTAACAAAGTCAAGACATTTTGGTGGGTCCTCACTTTTCTTACTGATTGACACTTTACTTTCAGATTAAGACTTAAACTGTGTTTAGGGTTAAGTTAAAGGTAGAAGTTAAGATGAGTGTTGTATTTATGATGGTGAATTTTGGGATTGGATCAGAAAAGCTATTCACCAATTAGTGTCCATAAAATTACTGTGACAATAATGCATTTAACAATAATCTTTTGGGTCTGACTGTTCACCACAAGCTTGTTGCTAAGTGTACTGGATTTTGTCTCTAAACACAACCCAGTGAGTTTGACAAGTATACATATTTTGGATTCCTGCTGCATTTCCAAATGTAATGTTAGAAATCAACCATATGATTCTATTTCACAGGAACTGGCAGTAATGTTTGTTACATGGAGGAAGTGAGGAACATTGAGAAGACTGAACAAAAGAAAGGACAAATGGAAAGAGAAGAGGGGACGCCTGAAGGAGAGAGGGATAAGGTAGAATTCTTATAAACACATCACAGTGTTTGTTTGTCATTGAGCTGCGGTGATGTTAAACAAATTTTTCCAATATTTAACCCCCTCACTACTGGTATCTGCATTCAGCAGCATGATGGGACAGAAGGAGAGAAAAACCTGGGGGATGCCAAGATACAAAAGATGTGTATCAACACAGAATGGGGAGGTCTGGGTGATGATGGCTCTCTGGATGATATCATCACACCTTATGATGTTGAGGTGGACCAAAACTCGTTTAACAACGGAAAACAAAGGTCAGAAAGTGTGTGTGTGTGTGTGTGTGGTTGCGTGTGCATGCGTGCTCTAAATGCTCCCTGCTTGGCCATCAAACACACATATTAAATTTTATGTTTATACAGCACAGCATGATTTATCTTCATATTTTGTGTGTGTGTCATTATTTATATATATATATATACACACACGCATACATCATGTGTTTTGGCTACATATCACTCACATACTTTTATATACTTCTAACCTGTAACATCGTCACGTGGTCACGCAGTCACGCAGTCACGCAGTCTTACTGGATTTTTTTGTGTGTTTAGGTTTGAAAAGCTGACCAGTGGGATGTATTTAGGTGAAGTTGTCCGTCAGGTATTACTGGATTTGACCAGAGGGGGTTTGCTGTTCAGAGGACACGTCACTGAACCTTTAAAAACACGTGGAATATTTGAAACGAAATACCTGTCACAAATAGAGAGGTAGGGGAAACTAACACACACACACACACACCTGTGTGACTGTACTGTACAGTGTACTGTAAACTTGTATTTTGCTGTAATGTGTGTGACTGTTTTCTCCCTCTAGTGACCGCCTGGCTCTCCTGCAGGTCAGATCTATTCTCCAGGGGCTGGGGCTCGAAAGCACCTGTGATGACAGCATCATTGTAAAAGAGGTAGAGGATAGAAAATGATGAGTAAGGGTTGGAGCCCAAACACTAACAGATATCAGTCATTTTCTGACATTTGTTGTGTCAGTGTATAGACTTTTGTAAGACCAGTGTGTTTTTGAAGTAAAGTCCACAAACCTAGACATTTAAAGTAATTATCTTTGATATTTTATTAATTTTACCACTATCACCCACACACAATCAGACTACATCAAGTCTAAACTCTAGATCAATTCAGGCTGATTATATACACTATATACTGGACCAGTAGGCTTTTCTTTATAGCAGATAATTTGAATAATCGTAAGTCGAAGGTTAGAGTAGTATTGCTGTGAGCCAACATATACACTAGAAATGTTACAGCAAGGATGAAGAACCCAAGTGCAAATACAGGGAGACAGAAAGACTAGAACTGAATAGCAGAATATTTATTGTGGGATGAGGGGATGAAGCTTGAGCTGGGGGATGGACTGTGCAGAGGGAACGACTGGAAAGAGACCAGTCTGGTGGCTGGTAAACAGAGCAGGGGGGAAGCCGGGGCTGAGCTGAGCTGAGGGTGGCAGGGTGGTAGTGGCAAAGCTGGGTATTTGCAGATGTCTTGATTGCAGAATGGGATGCAGCTGGTGGCCTCTGCTCAAACCTCAGCACACCCATCTCCACTTAAACACCCTCACACAGACACACAGGTAGACAGAGGGAAAGGAGAGACTGCAGACTGGGCAGAGGTGGAGGGTGTGACAAGAGATTCATTAAAACAATCACACGTAAATTAAATGTTTAATTAACGATATTCATGTTATGACATGTCAAAATATCAGATCTGAAAAGACCTGTTAGTAAATGACAAGGAGCATTTAGGTGATTGTGCCAAACCCTAAGAACCTTGTTAACAACTAATAAAAGTTATTGTTGCAGATGTAAAATAGCACAATTCTGCAACCTTATGGCATGTTCCTTGTCTCAGATTTGTCCCAAATTCCAGGGAGAGGTTAAGAGTTAAAGGTATGACCCACTGCAATGCTTGAAAAATCATGTTCTCTGTTGTAACCTCAGTTTGGGATTAAGAAAGATTTTTTTTCCCCACTGTTTTGTGAAGTGATTTGAAATTGTCAGGCTCAGCAAACTGTGGCACCAACAGGCTGTTGGCTGCTGCAATAATGATAACGGCTTTCATTGTTAAATAGGTATGTGGAGCAGTGTCACGTCGCGCAGCTCAGCTGTGTGGGGCAGGAATGGCGGCTGTGGTCGATAAGATCAGAGAGAACCGAGGACTGGACCATCTCAACATCACTGTAGGGGTGGATGGGGCACTTTACAAACTACATCCACAGTGAGTTGTTTTTATTATTATTTGTTGTGGACATGATTCAGTTCAATTCAAAATGTTGCTGTTGGCTACTGGATTCACGAGCTACTTTTACTCTGTTTAGTTTCCTTGAATTACTTTCCAAAAACTACAGACTCTTCTTTTTCTGTTGTTTCTAGTTTCTCTGGAGTCCTCCAAGAGACTGCTAGAGTTTTGGCTCCTCAGTGTAACGTGACCTTCCTCCCATCAGACGAGGGCAGTGGGAAGGGTGCTGCACTCATCACAGCTGGGGCCATACTGAAAAAGAAGATGTAACTTCACATACAAAATTTTATATATATATATATATATATATATATATACAGTTTTTGTTTCACTTCCTGTAATTTTTATTTTGCAATATGGAATGTCTGATACCCTATGCAGTGCTGTTCTTGTCACTGGTAATGTCTTGAATGTCGAGTGGGAGAACATCAGTCACTCGTCACATCTTGACCTGACAGCAAGGATCGTGATCCGGAGGTTCTTGATCCCTGTCAGGCTTCCCACCCGCAAACAAAACTTTATGGGCTTTGTGGTGCATCCACAGTGCCGCTGGCAGAGATTTAATCATTGTCCCTATTAATGTTTGAAGGACCAGATTAAAGTAACAAATTAATGAATTCATTAATTATATATATATATATATATATATATATATATATATATATATATTTTTTTTTTTTTTTACAAAATTGCATTAAATCTGTTTCTTTCCTTAGAGAAAATGTTTCTTATTTGTCCATCAGAAAGCCCTTCCTCAGTTGTTGACTGTGTAGTAGTGATACACAACACACTTTCCAAATTTTATTTGGTACTTGAAGGTTTCAAAACAAAGCCTTTCACTTTCCAGCCATTAACAAGTTGGTCGTGGGATAAGCATCACACCCACAGCTGCACAGTCACATGCTGGCCATGCACTGGGTACACCCTCAGATATAAGAGCTGAGTACTTTGCAAGTAAGACGAGATCAGTCAAAATGTGATCACACTGCACTCCTGATGTGAAGAACTGAACCGTCTCGCACCAGTTTTTATCAGTGATTGGGTTAAATGGTTTTTCACTTCTTTGGACCAGATGACAATAATTCAATAAATTATTTTTACATATCTAATTGTTTAATATCAATCTATTTAGAAAATATGGTATATGTATAAATGAGAGAGTGTGTGTGTGTGTGTGTGTGTGTGTGTGTGTGTGTGTGTTAGTCAGCAGTACTTCAGTATTGATGAAAGGCAGGAGGAGGAGAGGAATGCTGCTGACCACATTTCCCAGCAATAAAAACAACTGATGCTCTGTTCAGTCATTTTGGACAGACTCTATGTCCTTGTGATCGCCAATCTGTCTGTCTCTCTGCCCTCTGTCTGTCTGTCTGTCTGTTTGTCCGTCTGTCTGTGCCATTTTGGTCATTCTGGCCGTGTGCTTTATCTGACTGGCTGGATTCTTGCCCACCTGCATGTGTCTTTATCTATCGGCCTGCATGGTGCACACTGAAATAACAGTACAGGCAGAAACATTGGGACATCCACTGAGAGATCTCAAAGTTTTAGATATTTGCTGTTAAAAGTTAGCTGAAGATGGAGTGTGTTGATAAAGGTTCAGTCTAACGTCCTGATTTACAGGTGTCATGTATGTCTGTGAATGTGATGGTTAGATGTTTTTTATGTTAATGTTCGATGTTTTTTTGTTGGCAAAAAAATATATAACTAGTGTTTGTGTTTACAAGTTGCATTATAATCTCGAACTACTGATCTGGCAATACTGGAGAGGGAGTGAGCAGTGCAATGGTCAGTGTTCTTATGGTAATCCATTCATGGCAGATTAGATGATGTGTTGAAAATGAAGGCTGGCAGGAGGGAAGCAGCAGAGTGCAAGGAATAAAGGAAACAATAAAGAATTGAAATCAAAACCAAAGCATCAAAAGGAAAACTGAAGGAAGGATACAAATTAGAAAGGATTAGAGAAAGGAAGGAAGGAAATCTGTGGAGGACGGCTACGTGCCAACAGGAGTGAAACAGTAGCTAATCTGTCAGGGATTAACATGTTAGAATGCTACCAGATGAGGGCTACGTCACACACACAGACAGACCCCCCCCCCCCACACACACACACACACAGAACAGTAATCCCACACTGTCCTAGTAGTGACCTAATATCTTCACCACACATGCACCAACACTGCAGCTTCGATGCGGCGTCACACACTAACACAGCTGGACTGCTGAATCTGCAGCTCCTGCAGCACAGTGACGTGGCTGATACAGAGGCTGCGTGCTTTCTTTCCCTCTCTTGTTCTTCTGTGTCCTTTCCATGTCTTCTCTCTTCTTTATTCTTTCATTCTGTATCAATTTCCTCTCTAATCTCCATTTTCCAAACCTTTACTGTGCATCCTCTTTAGCTTTCATTTTAGTTTGAATAACCTCAAATACCCCCACACATCTTTCAGATTTTCCCTGAATGGGCATTCCTTAGGGAGCAAGGTGTGTGAGTGTTATTATATATTCACTTCCTCTGTGTGTGTGTATGTGTGTGTGTGTGTGTGTGTGTGTGTGTGTGTGTGTGTGTGTATGTATGTGTGTGTGTGAGTGTGTGAGTGTGTGTGTTCAAGTCTCCATGAATATGTGGGTGCGTGTCTTTGTCTCCCCTGTGAAGCAACAATAAGAGCTTTGACACACACATGCACACACACACACAGAAATGGTGGCCAGTAGATGGGCAGAGATGAGACGCTGGTTCTTCAGGACCTACAAAGGGACGAGCTCTGGCTCTTTGTTTGTAGGATTGTCCTCTGTTTCTTTACATTCAGTTTTCAAGGAGCACAGACTTTCCATTTTATTTGACACCTGTATACTCTCTCCAAAGATACAATGAATCGAAACATGAAACTGGGATTTGAACCTTTGTGTGGAGTGGACAGTAGGAGAGTGAAACACCTCAATGTCCCAAAACATCGCTGTGGTGACAGCTGTTGGATGCCGGCTCCTGGGGATCATGGGAAAACTTTATCAGTGAAGGTAACTGAATTATTTAGATAGCATTTGGGACTGGGGTTATTCATAAGAAAAAAGTGCAACTGCAGATTCAGTGGTGAAGATGTGGGATTACTTGTGATGTTTATTACTGATGGAGTTGTGATGAATGAGAAATTGAAGAAGATTCATGAGTGTCGAAAAAGGCTACAAAGATATTCTGGAAATGGATGATGGAGTAAAGAGGGAGACACAAACAAGTAGTTAAACTTGAAATGTATAGAACTTGGAAATACTGTGCTGTCATGTGACTTGATGCTGTACAGAGCTACCATCTTTGTTGGCAGCTAGTTTTCTGTACTGCATTGTACTTGTGGTTAACTTACTGTCATATGTCTTAGCCTGTAGCAGTGTGGCTAAAGATAGCTGGTGTGGATTGATCTGCTTTATTAACTTTTCTGGCACAGCTGACTGTGCTCAGATTAATGTGATCTTCACAAAGGCAGACATGCTAACAAGTGTTGCAAACATAAGGTAGCAGGTATTTGAGAGTATCTCAAAGTAAAGCTATATGCAAATGGTGTATAACCACAACACTAGAAAACTCACTGGGACTAATATAATGTAACTAGGAGAATTGACCTGCATGCACGCCTGAAAAACTGCAGTCGATGATGAACCTAAGGGACGTGATGTTTTTTCTAATTACTGTTGATAAGTGACCAAATGTAGATGACATGGCATCTTCTTTCATTTTTGCCCAGCTGTTTTTTTTTTTGTGTGTAAGCTGCTGTTGCTCCCTGCACAAATGAAAGCAACAAGTCCGGCAGGTTGGCCCCAGGCATCCTAGTAAAGGAGGAACTCATGTGTTTGGATGTGATAATATTTTCTACTGTGTACTGGAAGCACTGGAAGCTGTGACATATCTAGGTTTAGTCTGTACTGGTTCAGTTGGAGACAAAAAATCATTTTGATCTTAAATAATCTTTATTAAAGAAAGCCAAATCAAATTAACACCACTTTGAAGTTTTCATTTGAGTATTGCTACTCCTAATTTTTGCTTAAACCTTTCCAACATGAATTTAGAAGTCAGTCACCTACAAAGCTTCATCCGTAGACAGCGTGTTGGAGGATACTTCCACAGAGCTTGGGCTGAGCCAGGTTCCTCACTTTGCCACACTGCTGCCTTTTAGATAAAGTATTAAGGTGGCATTTACTCCACATTTAGTTCCACATTAAGTAGGGTTACAGTTCCTCTGTGTCTGTTGTTCTCCAGAGAGTCCAGACAACAGACAGCTGTTGTTGTGATGATGATGTCACGCCTGTCTGAAAGGACAGTGGAGCCAGAGAAAGCGGCTGTCTGATGGGCTGACTCTCAGGATGGTTGAGCGAGTGACTTAGTGGCTTTCGTCCTACTTAAATTATGGAAGTGCAGGTGGAGTGAACATTAAGAGTGGCAGGGGTATGCTCTTCTGTTGGACTATTCAGCATCTTAAGGAAGGCAAATATACAGAAGTCAAACCATCTGCACACGCATTTGTAATTCATAGTTTACTGTCTAAGCTTTCAGTCAACTCATCCGCACAGAACAGGTAGTGTCACAGAGGGAGGTGTGGGAGAAGGAGCTTGTTTAACCTAAACTCTGCCACACTCTGCCCCCCAGGCAACACATCCACTGATGCTCCCTGGCCCCACACCGTCAGGTTCCCAAACTTTACCAAAGCTGTCCTTACACCCCTCAAAATTCCCCCCCTTCAGGCGCAGAGAAGCAAATGGCTGTGGATTTCCCTCCTCCTCCTCCTCTCAGCCTCCAGAGCCAGCTCACAACTGACTGAAGAGCTTTATAGTACTTTGAGTGAAATCATGACTGTGTGACTAATTTTCTCACTGACACAGGCTGAATGGAATCTAACTTTATAACTTCCTCGGAACAGTAAAACCCAATGTACCTCAATGTACTTCCCTCTTCCTTTATATGTCTCCTCCCTCCCTCCCTCCCTCCCCCTCCGTGCATTTCCTCCTCCCTAATTAGGCAGCCCCCCTCTTCTTCCTCCATCACTGCGTTGGCCTCAAAGGCATCAGCAGACCAGCCAATGGTAGGAAAGAGGATGTGGCACTCACCCCCGCCCAGAACACTCACACACTAACCAATGAGCTCACATGAAGTGGGCAGGGCTCATGTTCTAGCCCTCCCTGCACCTCTCTCTGTCTCTCCTCCTCTCTGCCTCCTGCAGCTAAACTTGCTGTCTCACTCATGCTTCCTGGCTTCACTCACATGCACAGAGAAGGAAGAGCTGTAGAGTCTTAGCCGCACATGGAGCAGCTCTGTCTATTTTAAACCACACCGGATTGGACTCAGGGATATTTTTATATCTCTTGTAGCGTGTGACAGATTGTATGTACAAAGCAGAGCCAGAGCAGAGTTTCTCTATCTTTTTTTACCTTTTTATTTTCGGATTTTTATCCATCTGACTGTAGGTGAACGTGTGTGTGACAGAGAGAGAGACAGAGAGTGTGTGTGTGTTCGAGTGAGCCTGCATGTGTGTGTGAGAGACAAAGAGGACCAGGATGATTGCGGCCCAGCTACTAGCCTATTACTTCACTGAACTCAAGGATGACCAGGTTAAAAAGGTGAGTGCCCTCTGTTTCTTCCGCCTCTGTCTTAGATGTTGTTTTTGTGTGTGTGTGTGTGGGGGAGAGAAAGAGAGAGACTGAAGTGGAGAAAAAGCTAAAGTTAAGAGGAGAGGAAAGCATGTGTTGCAGAGGTCATTGAGTTTATTCATACTGTCGGCATCAAAACTTTGCTTTGAAAGTTTTCTGTACATGTTAAGAAATGTCGACATATCTTTCTATCTTTCAGGAAGTGAATAAAACATTTGTCAGAGAGCAGTGTAAGAAATCACTCAGATTCGTTCTTAGTAGTAATAGATCATAGATTTGAATCAAACTGGTTCAGTGAAACGTGACAAACTGCACAGGAGAGTGTTTGTGTAGTAAGATGTGTAAGGAGACGCGACACACGAGTGTGTGACTGGTCGCATGATGTAAGTTTTGAGAGGTGTGGCAAAGAGGAGAGGAGGAAGTCAGAGGAAAGGATGATAAGACAGAGGAGCCGAAGGATGAGAAGGTGAAGGAACTTGACATGAAGGAGCAAAGTCATTTTAGGGGTCACTGACTTTCTTTTCTGATCTTGTTAAAATGATACATTATAGTGCCGTCCATAGTTTTCTTCCTTGGAGATCAGTGGGGTAGAAAGAGACAAATCTCCCTTTTCACCATTTCTACACTTCCACAATATCCATATGAAGCAAGAACTGATAAGAATACAGCAAGTTTTAAAGCATGATTAAATTTGAAAAAGTTCAGCTTGAGTGAGGAGAAGAAAGACATGAGGTGAGCACCATGAATGTGCCTTTCATAACTGCTCAGCTGAGCGGCCCCCACTGCAAGACTCCTGGGATAACACTGACAGAGTGTGTGAGCTGAGCTTGTCCAGTCACTCAGACTTCAACAGTTGCCAGTAATACTGATTGATTGTCAGTTAGTTGTATTCTGTAATCAAATGTAGTCCCGTAACATAAAACTGAGTCGGAGGAGGTTAAAATACTTCCAGACCCACTTCTGTCATGGTATTTGCCTTTGGGAATGAGATCATCACATTTTGCCTGAATTTGAAAATATTCCATGGCCATTTCTCAACATGTGCTTTTTAATTCACATATTGCGCAAGGTCCCTTTTAAGGTCTCCTGCTGATGATGTCACACGTGCTTACCAACTACAGCTCTGCATTAAACCAAATGCTGGTCTTCTTCCTGTATAAATGGAAAAGGTTGTCACACTTCCTTCCTCCATTTTCCTCTCCTGTCCTTCGCTGCTCTCTCAGTCGAGTGAAATTGTGCACTATTTATTCGCATGAGACGAACACAAAGCTGTCATTCCCAGGTGTGCCTGCTGCTCCAACGCCAAATTACAGTCTGTTAAGATAAAATACATTTATCAGCAGCAAGGATCTGATGTAATACAACACATCTCCTTCCTTCTTTACTCCTGCTCTCTTCCTCTCCCTGCCTCCCTAAAATAGGCCAGCTTTGAACCATGTGACCATAGGTGACAGGAGGAGAAGGCTTACACACAAATACACCCACACGCTTGCACACAGTGCCAGGTGTGTAGCTATTGTGTAGCTTTTCAAAGAGCAGAGATGGTCTAGGCCTTGACAACAGCTCAGGATTTAAGCAGCCACAATTGAAAGTGGACAGATAATTTCACCACTGCTGTTTTCACACAGACTGGGTTGTATCTGCAGTTGTCAAAGAGACTCAATCAGCTCAGTGTGTCTTCACTCAATCCACTGCACTGTCCTTGACTGTACTCCCTGACACACTGTCAGCTGTTAGCAGGCATCCAAAGCAGTGTTTTAATGTGTGTGTGCAGATAAGGTAGAAAAAGGTTTGGTGCAGGAGAGGGCAGTGTAGAGGACAGTATTTTTCCACATGGCGAGGCTATGCGTGCACAACATCGCGCACACGTACATACACAACAGAGTCAGGTTTCAGTGGTTCCCTGAATCACCTCACGGTGACAAGGAGAACAGGGCATTGTTTAGAGGAATGCAAACAGAAAGGAGATGCAGAAGGAGCGAGACGGGGGGAAGAAAAAGGGAGGGCAGGAGAGGCGGAGAGTGTGATCGCTTCCTGAAACTTAAACCAAGGTCCAGGCAGTCTCAGAGAAAGTTGTGTGTCAGAGGTGTGTTTAAGGGCAAACATGGCCTTTACAGACTCATGCGTGCAGACTACAGAGGCTTCATGTCGACTCACGGGGGGGGGGGTGTCACTGCTCAACATTAGGGGAAAAAACTAGACACTCCTTTTTTGGTCAGAAAATCTAAACGATAAACTGAGAAAGTGAAGTTAATTGTGATGAAGATGCCAATGAATCATATTCATTGAGCACAGTAATTTCTTCATTCATGTGAGGTATAAAGCCCACAGCAGAGATGTTTATCTGAGCTGTGTGAGATCAGGTGATGTCCTGCTAAAATAAAGTGCTTAGACATGGTTTCCAGCTGCAGAGTGCTGAGTCATAGTACACTGGTGCTAATTTCTTTCCTGCAGCATGAACTGAATTCAGCCTGTGGTTCAACAGATTTCTCTTAGTTTAATGTGGAGACAGCGTGGACAATGCTTTTAATCCTCTCTTTTGCAACAAGGACCTGGCAGGTCAGCTAGGAACACATTGTTATTTACGTAGGGTGGCTAAGAATGCATTCTCATTCAATTAGCTGATCAGGAACACATTCTTATTTTAACCAGGCCATTTGAATAAGAATCCAAATTAGTTGAGTGCACATATACTGCATATAAACCCGAAAGTTCACTGAGAACATTCAATAACACTCATGAAGTCATGAAGTAAACGACTATTTATGAATGGTTATGCAATTCTGTATTTGGCAGTACAGTTTCCATCACTGGTAAAGGTTAATAAGGACCTAGAAGTCGAAGAGGCAGCAGCAGTTTGTAGCAGCAGCTGGCATGAGCAGAATGCATTGGCAGTAGATCGCCATGTTGAAGCGCCAAACATGAATGGATCTGTTTACATCAGCTGACATCACAAGATCTACACTAAACCCGTACAGGCTTAATTTCTTAATTCACAGGAGCAATAACAATTCTGTTTCAAGAAAGTGTTTTTCGACCACACTTTAGTACAAAGTAAACTCTAGATCAGCAAGACTTAAGTCACATTTTATGGCAAACATGTTAACAAACACTTGGCTAACTTATGTCCTGTTGACATCCATGTTATGTCCAAGGTTTGGACTGGACTGGATTGGATGCATTCACGTCATTGGACTACTGAAGTTGGCATTGATAAAAATGCAATTTACTCTTTCAGTGTGAATTAATTTAGGGTGTTATTACCTTGATTGAAAGTCTCCAGTTGACATGAGGCCTCATTGTTTGTCAGCTTCTCAGACATTTCTGTTAATTAATGCAGTCAGAGGAGCTGGATAGACACAACCACAAGGACCACTACAAACTGCACAGCGCTGCAGACTGAGTATTGATTGTCAATAGAATTACCAGTGTGAGCAACCATTACAGGGATTAATTTGTTCCAGTGTAAGTATCACAATTATCAATAAATGGAACTTTAACAAGGTGTCATTTAAAGTGCAAATGTGTCAGTACGGGACCAAAGTTTTTTCACAGTGGATTTTTACTTCATATTCCTCTATAAAATGAAATTATTTTCACATTTACATTCTGTATGGGATGTTGCTGTTAAAACCTGCTGACATTTGTGGTGCAGTAGCTCTTTCTCAAATCTGCTTTCACTTCCTCACATTCAATACATGACCTGGGACAACCAGACCAAATGCAAAAATACATGCAACAACCTCTTAATAACAGATGTTTTTAAGCTGTTTTAGTTTCTTAATATAGGGGTAAATACACATTGTCACATCAGGACAAATCAGCAGGATGTTAGTGTAGTTGACTTTTAAATGTTCTGCTTTGAATAGTTCCATCTCTGTGGTATTGTTGTTTTGTCATATGCTGACAAGACAAAAACAGAGTGATTTGGTAATGCTGCTTGTACATCACACATGCATATTTGTTTATTATATACCAACTGTAGTGACATTTGGTTTCCATGTGCATTGTGTCCATGCATGTTTTTGTAAATGTTTCTGTGGTTGTGACAGATAGAGAGTGTAGTATTTGTGTGTAGTCAGAGAAAGAGAGTGGGGGTTTGTTTACTGTGTAATTGAAATAACAGATGCTGAGGGCCTGCAGAAGCATCATGAGAGGAGGGCGTTGTCAGGCACCAACATGTCACTGCTGTTAAAATGTCTCTTCAAAACACAGCACAGACCTCAGTGTAAAACACAACTCAGGGTGGGATGTGGGCCGGTTTATAGAGCCGTCCAGAAGATTCACGGTGCGTATGTATTTTGCTGAGCTTATGAAGTTGAGAGGTTACATTTTCTCAGCTGTGGGCTCCTGTCTGACAGGAGCATGTGCTAATGAGCTTTCATCCCAGAGACTCCACATTTAGACAGAATATAAGGAATGTAACACCTACAGAGTCGTTAAAGTTGGACAATGCTGTTCCCATGTAAGTGACTCTCCTGCCATGTTGGCTCACAATCTGGTTGTATTATTCAAATTACCTGTGAATGCCCATCTATTGTATGATAAAAGTGAGACAGAACACTTACAGTAGCTAAAATCTCACATGTCATCACAACCGATTCTGTAGTCATATTCCATTTCACCCTGTACGCTCTCTTTGATTGTCTGTCTGGTAAGAAAATCAAACTATAGTTTTATGTACATTAAGGTAAATATCTGCTGATTGTAGCCTGTATGTCAAAAACACTGGATTTGCCCACACATATGTTTTATACTATAAAGTCCACTTCTGTGGCCAGCAGACACATTCCTTCCTGTAAGTCGTCTCACACCCAAAACTGGCATTGTACTGGAGCAGTTACCAAAGACCAGAGCTATACAGGAAATACAGTTAATGCGTGACTCGTAACACAGGAAGTTGCACAATTTCTATCTGATATCTGGTACAATGAGTAACACTAGTAAATTATCACATGGGGCCACAATAAACGTCACAGTATATACAGGAATAGTTAGTATTTGAATACTGAATCATGTGAGCATGTGTGTGAACTACTCTGACCCTGTGAGTGTAATGTATTTCATATACACATACAGTGGCAAGAAAAATTATACAAACTCTCTGGAATCACCTGGTTTTCTGCATTAATTGGTCATAAGATGCATTAAGTCATAAGATGTGATCTGATCTTCATCAAAGTCACAAATATTAATATCACACAAACGATTAAAATGTCTTGTGTCTTCATTGAACACAGCCACTAAACATTCACAGTGCTGGTGGAAAAGCAAGTGAACCTTTGGATTTAATGACTGGGTGAAACTCCTCTAGTAGCTGCTGATCAGACCGCCACAATGTTCAGGAGGATTTGGGGCCATTCTGCCAACAGAGCTGCTTCAGCTCAGTCATATTCTTCAGCTGTCTGGTGTGAGTGGCTCTCTTCAGGTCACTCCACAGCATCTCTACTAGATCACTCCAAAATGTGGATTGTCTTTGAAGTAATTCTGTAGTACATTTACTTTGATGTTTGGGGTCATTGTCCTGCTGCATCACCCAACATCTACTGAGCTTCATCAGGTGGGCAGCCACCCTGACATTATCCTGTAAGAGACCCTGATAAACTTTGTGATGATGTTGAGCTGTCACAGGTCCAGAGGCAGCTAAAGCCCCAAATCATGATGCTCCCTCCACTGTACTTCACCTTTGGGATGATGTTTTCATGTTTGTATGCAGTGGCCTTTTTAGACCCTACATTGTGCTTCATGTTCTTCCCAAACAATTCAACCACAGTTTTTTCAGTCCATTACACATTTCCCTAATAGTGTTGTGGAGAGTCAAGCTGCTCTTTGGCAAACCTCAGGCACAGGAATGTTTTTTTTGGCAAGCTGTAACTTCCTCCATGCTGGACTGATGAGTATCTAAACTACACTTACTTTCTCTCGCCCCTGTATATACTGTACATCTCAAAGATTCTGGGAGTCATCGTTATGAAACAGACTGATGATAATCCAGTTATCATTCCTACTGACAACTGGAAGAGTTAATCCTGCTTAGCTTCGCCATCTTTTTTACAGAGCAGGACGTAATGAATGTGACATTTAACCAGAGTTATGTGTGACTGATATTCTGCTCTTGGTTTGCCACACTGTCAGATCATAAAGCAGGTCTTTGCTTCATCAAACTGTGTGATGCAACAGTAGATTTCACCAGTATTGTTTAACATCCTGTTCCCTGGAAGGCCACAGCCTTCAGCTCAGGCTTTGTGTTTTGTATCTGCAGCTCTTTCCACACTGGGAAGTTTCGAGGGGCAAATAAATTGATCAATACATATGATTTCCAGACCTGTGCTCTATCTCTGGATTTGGTTTTCCTGACATGAATAGATTGTAACTTTTCACCCTGTCTTTCCTGGTCTTGCTCTGTGTTACATGGATGATGCTTTTTTATTATACACTGACTGTACATTATGACAGCTGTGTAATGGGTGCATTCATAGACTTTAGTTCACAAACTCTGCAATAAAGAAATATAAAAGTATTTATTATGTTATATGGCTGTGATTCATATCTGGGCGAAGCAGGCTGGGATCAATGAAGTTGTATTTCAGTCAATCAGGAAGTGGATTATCTTCATGGATGACTGAAACATTAATGGATGGGGAGTTGGTCATGTTCACTGCATCATTATGCTTATGGAAAATGTCATTAGCAAATCCAGTAAATCTCTGTTACTTTAGTTATAAACTAAAAGTGAATTAGGGGAAGTGTAACAGGAAGGTGATGCGTATACTGTATTTCTGGATGATTAATGGTCAAGATTAAGAAGACTGATGCTTTGTTTTCTTTTGTTTTAATGTTTCATTTCAGATCGATAAGTACCTGTACTCCATGCGTTTCTCTGATGAGACGTTACTGGACATCATGCAGCGCTTTCGGAGGGAGCTGTCCAAAGGACTGGGTCGGGACACTAACCCCACTGCTGCTCTAAAGATGCTGCCAACGTTTGTGCGATCAATCCCAGATGGCTCAGGTGAGTATCTCTAACCCTCATTGTGACCATTGTTGGCTTTTCTGAACCTCACGAGTCAAGCACTTTCTGTGATGAAATCAATATCAAAACCAGTTTGACTCTTTTATCACTGAATGAATGAGTGTCCACGAAGGTCAGCTGCTGAACATTGTTGTTCCTGCTAAAGAATAAAACCAGTGTTTGTGAACATGGAGCCCTGCAACCTAGGTCAAATTTGGAGAATCCTATAAAGAGAAAAGGATCTACTAAAATAGCAAAATCATATTTTTTATCTCCTCTTTGCTTAGCCTGTCATGGCATGTAGTCTAACTCTACTTCATCCAAATATTAAAGGTATTGATACAAAATAGACAGGAAGGACTATTTTGTAAGAGAAGCTAACTAAAATGCATTTTTACCAATACAATTCACGTCTGTAGAGTTACAGTGATGCCGTCACCAGGACAGTGTGTTGTAATGGAGAGATGGATAGAAAAGGTCTGACATTCATGAAGTGTGTCCAGGTGACTTGATCCACCTGCATGTGGGAGGAAACAAGTTGTAACCACAGTAAAACGTAAGCCTTATGGAGACAGCTCTGGTGCTGTGATGTAAGCCCAGGTTCTTTTAGCTGAGAGTCAACAGTGCTAACCACTACAGTGTTTGCAGTCAGATTAGATTAGTAGCAGAACCACTTGCGACAGTTGCTGATGACGAAAATTGAACGTGTTTATCTGGTTGGAGAACAATACAATCCTGAGACCTGATGCTGATGGGTAATTGTGTTACACAGAGAAGTTTTCCTCTTGTAAGAAATGGATGACAAAACTCCTTTTGCGTACCTTAATCTAACATGAATTTGAGATCGAAACTGTTTCCTCTTGCTACACGTGCTCCTCCCTCTCTCTCTGTCATTACATCACTGTCTGCTGCATGCTGTCTAATCCTAATTTACTGCAGTACTTCTGCCCTGGTAATTCACGTGAATGTGAGTCAGAATCATGTACGTGATGTACTTGGGGAAGAGTGTGTCTGTCCACACACACACACACACACACACACACACACACACACACACACACACACACACTGCAAAGATTAGAACTAATCTTCCCACCGTTGTTAGTGAAGACAGTGATAGTGAAAGTCCTAAAGTTACATGCATGCACACAGAATTATGAGAACAATGTGTTTTTAAATATATACCTGGCTTCACACAGCTAAATGTTGCTGTTGTTCAAAGGCTAGCAGCCTCCTCTGAATGGATGAAGTATTACTAATACTTTTTTCTATGATGCTGCACACATTTATGGATAAATGCTTGTTTTGTGTTAGTTTAGTTTTTTTGAACCACAGTAGCAGTGTTTGGCAGAGATTTGAAGGGATGGGATTATTATTCCGTCTGGTTAGAGAGAGCAAGAATTAGCCTGTGTGTTGTGAAGACATTTAATGGTTCGCCATCTTCTTCCTGTCAGCCACTACACTCTGTTTAATTAATCTAGTATATTGTCAAATGTGCACAAATGACACTGAACAGCCATGAAAAAATAACAGTTTACAGATTTACTCCATGGCTTGCTTAAAGACTTGAATATAAAATAAGTAATTTATGTTTTTCATTATTTTAAAACTATGATTGCAATCTGCTATGGTGTCTTGTTTCCTAGTTTGAAAACTGGTTTCTGCTCTTCTCTTCTGCATTTACATTCCTTCCTGACAAATTATCAGTTGCTCTCCCCCATCTGAGCTACGCTGACCTGACCTTGCATTCTGATCTGCACAAAAAGTTGCAGCACAAGACTGCAATAATGTGAAATTACACTGCTGGGTAAAATTTTCTAATATAATTTTAAAATCTTTTCTCAGAAACAACATAATGTGGCAAGAATGTTTAAATCATTGTCTTCAGTCTTCATTGCTAGTATTTTCTGAAAGCAGTTAAAGTTGGACTACTTCCAAATAATGAGCTTTTTACTCTAAACTCGTGTTTGCAGCAGCACCAAGAACTTTCTGACAAGTCGCAGCACGTCTTGTTTGTACTTTCTGAATGTGTGCTTGAGGTGAGGGGCTACAGTTTGATTTGTTTGTACTGAAACACTTAGGAATAATAGTTGGAAGGAAACAGGAATAACAAGAAGGGAGCAGACCGTAACTGTGATGAGTTAGGTGGGACTGCCTGGTTTATCACCTCTTATCAATGGTCAGTACGCTCTCTGAGTCCTTTTACTAATCACTCATGATAAACAGTGAAATACTATTGCAGTTAATCTAAAGAGGAAGCTAAACTGACATCACTGCTTATTCCCAAGTGACAACTAATAATTGTATACCAGATTCTTATGGGATTTCTTCTTGATCTCATGTTACAGACGCCATCAACACCTATTTTTAGGGGTGAGGATGGGGGTTAAGATCAAGCTCAATAGTTTTCTTTCTCCAACCTCATTTTAAAAACTACATTTTTAACACACTAGTTTAATTTCCTGGAGATGATATTTACTGAGCAAAATAGCTGCTCACAGTAATAATAATCTCACAGCTCAACAGTAGGCCTATCAGTTTGAATGAAAGGAAACCAGGTTTACTGCTTTTCCCAGCTGGATAATAACAGTTTACATATCATTATTTACCCATGAAGCATCATCTCTGATAAGCTCTTGACCAGGTGGTATGGCTATCATAACTCTTTTGTTGGTGTTGGGCAATCGTTAACCAATGAATAAACCGGAAGTTGATCTTGCAGCAAGACTGAATAGAGAGTCAAGCAAACCTACAGTATATACACCAGCATACACACATAAGTATGCATATAAAAACATAGTGTTAGACTGCAAACTTTATTTTCTATGTATTTATTTACTTATTTATTGTTATATGAGTTGATGGATGTCAGTTTTTGCCCAAAGACACGACATAGCTTTGGATAAAAGCTATCTGCAACATTGCTTCTTCCTCATGTTGCTTATAGGCTTCACATCATGTGACATTCATTCACTGTAGAGTAATAGTGAGAGGTGTGTTTGTTTGCTTAGCTAACAGAAGAAAGTTGTACTGATATTGCATGTCTTCCTGTTGGGTAAAGATCTAGTCCAGAGCTGTCTTTATTAGCTGTACATTCTTCAGTAATGTCAGCAACACTTTAATTATGAAGAAAACCAAAGGACTAATGCTGAAACCTAGCCCTCTTACAGGGGGATATATCTGCTACAAATGAAAAGATCAGTGTATAAGTATATAACCATGTACCTAACAGCAGAATGATTATTCTCCCTCCTCTTTCTGTCTCAACAGAGAAAGGAGACTTCATTGCGTTGGATCTGGGAGGCAGTAACTTCAGGATTCTCCATGTCAGAGTGAGCCATGAGAAGAAACAGACTGTTCAGATGGAGAGTCAAATCTACGACACGCCAGAGGACATAATTCACGGGGGTGGAACGAGGGTAAGTTTATACTGAAATACACAAACGCACACACATAGAGTCTCTCTTCAGCTCAACCTGAGACAACCTCTCCCTCTTTCCACCTGTGTTCCAGCTGTTCGACCATGTGGCAGAGTGTCTCGGGGACTTCATGGAAAAACACAACATCAAAGACAAGAAACTCCCAGTTGGTTTTACCTTCTCCTTCCCCTGCCAGCAGACCAAACTAGATGAGGTAAAACAAAAATCAGACTGAGCAACCAGAACCTCTCTTGCTTATACAGTTTGCTGTATAGTTGACATCCTTGTGACACATGACGCTTTATTATCTTTCATCCAAATATCTGAATATTACCATACAGGCCATTTAAATTACACGTTGCCACGCCTGTGATGGAGGCCTGATCCATAGTAATGCATGTGCCAAGCTCTGCCCGGCAAAAACCAAGTCTCTATTAAGCATTAAATCCTTCTGTTTCTCATTTTCCCTCCGGCTGTGTTTCTGTCTGTCTCCAGGGCTATCTGATAACATGGACAAAGCGTTTCAAGGCTGGTGGAGTGGAGGGGATGGATGTTGTCAAGCTGCTCAACAAAGCTATTAAGAAACGAGGAGTGAGTCTTATCCGTTCTCATTTGTGCTCATTTGATCCTGCACTTCACTACTGTAGTCGAAGGTTATCAACAGGTTTATCCTAATGAATTTGGTTTAATTCAGACTGGGATGCAGAATGGCACAGATGACAGGAGATTTTTTCCTTATGCATGTGTGTGTGTGTGTGTGTTCATTATTTCAGGACTATGAAGCTGACATCATGGCTGTGGTAAATGATACAGTTGGAACGATGATGACCTGTGGTTTCGATGATCAACGCTGTGAAGTCGGCATCATCATCGGTATGTGTATTTAGATACTCATGGGTGTTTGCCACTGTTGCACCTTAAATGAAATTTAAGAATCCTCAAGATTAATCAAACAAATAGAAGAGAAATGAGATAAAGCTGTAAGGATATGTATTTCTGTGCGTTCAGGTACCGGCACCAATGCGTGCTACATGGAGGAGCTGCGTCACATTGATCTGGTGGAGGGAGACGAGGGCAGGATGTGTGTGAACACTGAGTGGGGAGCCTTTGGAGACGACGGCAGGCTGGAAGACATCAGGACAGAGTTTGACAGAGAGATAGACCGAGGCTCTCTCAACCCCGGCAAACAGCTGTATGTTAAAGAAAAGCTGTCACAGCCTTATTCATCCCAGAGAGAATCTAAATGAGTTCGTTTTTAAGCTGCAGGAAACACAGACTCATCTGATGATTATGTGTCAGTTACTCAGCCTGCTGATGTCTTTTAGGTAGAAACAATTAAGATAAGATTATTTGGAAAATGTTTATTCATTTATACTAAAACAAAAAAATCTAGTAGTTACTAAAAACCTTAAGGATAACTGATGTACCTCCAACCCTGCGCGGTTGATGATGCTGTGCTTTAAGATCTAAGCAGGTTGCCACAGAAGTCTTGCACTGTGTTACTATGACTAGCAGAGAAAGAGGCAGTGCTCTTTGTTCGCCCTCTGCCCTTGTTTTTTCAACATGAGAGAGGCAGAGTCAGTAAAAATTTGAGATGACTATAGCCCCACCATGAGGCGAGTGGCGTCTGAATTAGCACATTTAAAGCTTCCTCAAAATTAAGTAAATAGTTGCATCTTTAACTATTGTAGAAGAGTCATGTGTTTGGAAAAAGTACGGTATCAAGATGTTCTGGGCGTCTGTTTTACACACTTGTTTCTTTCACTGTGCCGTAGATTTGAGAAGATGGTCAGTGGTATGTACATGGGGGAGCTGGTGCGTCTCATTCTGGTGAAAATGGCCAGAGAGGGCCTGCTGTTTGAGGGAAGGATCACCCCTGAGCTGCTCACTAAAGGAAAGTTTGAGACCAAGCACGTCTCAGCCATAGAGAAGTAAGTCAAACTACAGGGTTACAAACTGTAGATTCAACTGCACTTTCATAATCAAGCAGTTACAAAACTAAATCATTTTAAATTCAATCATATTATTTTAGTTATATAGTCAGTTATATTGTCTCTTCCCTATCTCTGTGTCACTCTCCTGTTTAGGAGTAAGGAAGGACTGACCAAAGCCAGAGAGATTTTAACCAGACTCGGTGTGGAGCCCTCGACTGATGACTGCATCGCTGTGCAGCATGTATGTACTGATGCTGAAATA
The DNA here is from genome assembly GCF_002814215.2 of Seriola lalandi dorsalis. Lineage (NCBI taxonomy): Eukaryota > Metazoa > Chordata > Actinopteri > Carangiformes > Carangidae > Seriola > Seriola lalandi. The sequence goes on from NW_019525510.1 coordinate 1,183,079, forward strand.
CCGCTTGAATCATGTGAATCTTCTTGCCACAGAAGTCACTTAAAATACAGAAACAATACATGGTCAAAGTATTTCCAATTCAAACGAATTGTTTAAAGCATTTCTATTTAGATGCATAAAACTGGCATCCATAAACATGAACTGCCATAAATTGTTTATAACATATCTGACGTTGTGCTGTAAAAACCACTTGCATAAAATGAGGTGCTTTGTTTATCTTGTTCTACAGTTCATTAAGTTTGGATGTGCTGCTTGATGGCTTTCTCCCCTCACCTCTGCTTTTCCCTCAGGTTTGCACCATTGTGTCTTTCCGCTCTGCCAACCTGATAGCTGCCACCCTGGCTGCCATCCTAATGAGGCTAAAGGAGAACAAAGGTGTTTCACGACTCCGAACCACTGTAGGCATCGATGGCTCTCTCTACAAGATGCACCCACAGTGAGTGACAGTAATATATAAACATTATATATCAGCACTGGTTTCTTTTGTTTTTATCCCTTTTGGTATCATGCATCTCATTATTGCTCCTCACTTTCCCACTACAATCTTTGACAGCTGCTGTCAGAGGCTCAGTTGGTTATAAACCATGTTGTGTGTTATCAGTTTACACACGAACTGAAGAAGAGGAAATTTGCTATTCAAACTGTTAAAATTTCAGCACTTCAACTCTTCACCTATTTCAGGTATGCCCGTCGTCTTCATAAGACAGTCCGTCGTTTGGTCCCGGACTCTGATGTTCGATTCCTCCTATCGGAGAGCGGCAGTGGAAAAGGCGCTGCCATGGTAACAGCTGTGGCCTATAGACTCGCTGACCAATCACGACAAATCGCAGAAACACTGTCCGAATTCCGCCTGACAACAGAACAGCTGCTGGAGGTGAGGACAGAGAGACACTGTAGTGTGTGTGTGTGTGTGTGTGTGTGTGTGCATGCATGCATCTTTAACTGTGTCTCACTTCATGAATTCAAATATTTTTTCTTTCTTTAGGTAAAGAAGCGAATGAGGGCAGAGATTCAAAATGGCCTTTCGAAGAGCACTCAGGACTGTGCTACTGTCAAAATGCTGCCAACCTTTGTACGAAGCACTCCAGATGGCACAGGTGACACACACACACTCGTGCACATACATACATTCATATTCACACTGTCAACTTGTGACTGGATATGTTTGTCTGTTGTCAAGAAAAAGTTCTCTGTGTGTGTGTGTGTGTGTGCGTGTGTTTGGTTACTGTTTATTGATCCATCCGTTTCTCTGTCTCTTTTTCTGCCAGAGAATGGAGATTTCCTGGCCTTGGATTTAGGAGGAACCAACTTCAGAGTTCTGCTGGTCAAGATTCGTTCTGGCAAGAGGAGAACAGTGGAGATGCACAACAAGATCTACGCCATTCCTCTAGAAGTGATGCAGGGCACAGGAGAGGAGGTGAGGTCCATCAGTCAATCTGTGTTAAACTGACAAAATGAATACAGAAAGAGCACCAGAGAGAGAAAGAAACAAGGATGAGTTAAAAGCTTTGAACTTAACCTCCTGTTACCTCGGTGGTACTGTAAAGATTAGGGTAGTTAAGTAAGAGGTTAAGTAGAAGCAGGAAAGGTTGATAGGTTAGAGGCCGACAGATATAAAGAGAGGTTGATTGGTTAAGACTAGCATTGAGTTGACAGCCTTTTAAAACATTGATTCGAACTTGTGCACTGGCTTAGGCTAATCCTGTCTGTCACCTTTTGGCTTTTTCACCCCTCTGCTACCGCTTCTCTGCCTGTCTCTGTCTTATTGTCATATGTCACACATATGTTTTGCCTAATTAGACCTTTTGTATCACACATTGTCGTATCTTCCCTCTCCTTCCAGTTGTTTGATCACATTGTGCAGTGCATCAGTGACTTCCTGGATTACATGGGGATGAAGAACGCTCGTCTTCCCCTCGGCTTCACCTTCTCATTCCCCTGCCGACAGACCAGCCTGGATGCTGTGAGTGTGGTCCCCTTCCTTCCTCTCTGATATACTCTGATGTGTCTTACTTACTCTTACTGGGCAAAATGTGAACTTTCAAGCAGCATTTCTGTCGTTAGCTCAACAACAGTGTGTCTCATGAGCCCAAAGACAGACAGACATCATATGCAAGATATGACAATCTTCAATTCTGTGTGTGTGTGTGTGTGTGTGTGTGTGTGTGTGTGTGTGTGTGTGTGTGTGTGTCTGTCTGCAGGGCATCCTGGTGACATGGACAAAAGGCTTCAAGGCGACAGACTGTGAAGGAGAAGATGTGGTGGGACTGCTGAGGGAGGCCATTAAGAGGAGAGAGGTAGGAGAAGCAGCATCATTCAGTCAAACATGACACTGCAAAAATGTGATATAGTGATGTAACATTACCTCATGTGTTTCCTCTTTAGGAATTTGACCTGGATGTAGTGGCCGTAGTCAACGATACAGTGGGAACCATGATGACTTGTGCCTACGAAGAACCCACCTGTGAGATTGGACTGATCGCTGGTTAGTTTACCTGATAATGACTCTTTTTGATACATGTTCAGTTTCCTGTCCTCTATCCATCTAATGCGTCTGTCTGATTCCAGGCACTGGCAGTAATGCATGTTACATGGAGGAGATGAGGAACATTGAGATGATCGAGGGAGATGAGGGACGGATGTGTGTCAACATGGAGTGGGGGGCTTTCGGAGACAACGGATGCCTTGACGACATCAGGACAGAGTACGACCGTGCTGTGGATGACTTCTCGCTCAATCCAGGCAAACAAAGGTGGAAATCGCCCTCACAAACACACACACACACACACACACACACACACATATTCTTATAAATGACCTACAGTATCTGTGGTTGTGTGTGTATATGTCTATTTATGTGTATGCTTTGTGCTTGCATGGGTTTTACAGATATGAGAAAATGTGCAGCGGCATGTACCTTGGTGAAATTGTGCGAAACATCCTCATAGACATGACCAGGAGAGGATTCCTGTTCAGAGGGCAGATTTCTGAGACACTGAAGACTAGAGGCATCTTTGAAACAAAGTTCCTCTCACAGATAGAGAGGTAAAAAATGGGCACTATGTTTTGTTTTTCTTTGTTTGTGTGGAGTGAAAATGCATTACTCGAGGAGGTGAAAAGTACTTTTGTCGCTTATGTATTATCATTATCTCCTGTGAAAGTGGCAGCATCACTGCCTGTAGACTGCACTGTGTAGAACGGCATCTGCATTAAATTATCATTATTTATTTCACTGTCAGGCCTTTGATGTTCTTATCCTTTTAAAGTTGCATTTGCAGTTTTGGTTGAGTTTATTTCCCTTCTGATGTTGACTCTTTTCTCTGTGTGTATGTGTGTGTGTGTGTGTGTGTGTTTTCAGTGACAGATTGGCTTTGCTGCAGGTCAGATCCATCCTGCAACACTTAGGACTGGACAGCAGCTGTGATGATAGTATCATAGTCAAAGAGGTAAGAAACAATAAGAAACCATTATATTATTAAAATAAGTTTTTCAAATTTGTACCAAATCAAAACATTAGCATGCAAGCATGTCTCGTAGCGTGTTTCGTAGCTAATCCAGTCTCGTGCTCAACCCTTGAAAATACAACAAGAGCAGTAATCAACACAAACTCTTGACCCTTTTTGCACCACACTTGGTGTTTGGAGAGAATATAGGATTTATTGCAAGGCTGTTGTACTAGACTGCATCAGTTTCGTACCTAATAAAATGGCAGCTGAGTGTAAATACTGGACAGAGAACATTGTGAAAAAGTCTGAGCCCCATAATACATTGTTATCAGGCTTGTCTTGTGAAAGAGCCAGGTGTATGAGACAATACGAGAGTCAACACAGAGCAGACTCTCAGCATTCTCAGCATTTGTGGAGTTCTGACTTGGCAAACTGTGTCATTTACATTTAACTGCTGCAGTAATGATAACGTTTTTCACCTTTAGGTATGTGAAGCAGTGTCACGTCGTGCAGCTCAGATTTGTGGGGCAGGAATGGCGGCTGTGGTCGATAAGATCAGAGAGAACCGTGGACTGGACCATCTCAACATCACTGTGGGGGTGGATGGGACACTCTACAAACTACATCCACAGTGAGTTTAATACTTCAATAACTGATCATACAAAATTATTCACCGTCTATTAAAGTGCATAAGAAATCAAGGTGAGATGTAACCTATGATGACCAGGCCTTTCAGTCATGCCCTGAACTGACTCGTCTAAAGGACTAGTACACACACATTCACCTTATTTACATGACAACAGTATTTGGTTACTTTCGTCCCTGGGGTGGAAATTACTATGCAGAAGACGAGCACATACAAACAAAGGCAGGTTATACCTGTTGATTAGAGCTGCAGGCTATTATAACTGAAATTTGTCATGGCAGTTTTCTTTCTTAGTCATCTCACGATAACTATTTTACAAAGTACTCAACATTTTTTAACCAGCTTTATAGTAGGTGCACAAAGAAAACCACAATGTCTTGTACTGATCAACTGACTACATACACTGGTCTGATCCACTGAACTGGTGTACAGCTAATGTAATGACATCATATCATAAAAAAACTAATGACCATGTGATCACTGAGCCAGTTCATGGCATGCAGAGTACAAGTCGTTAGATTACATTCATTTAACAGACATGTCTCATGCTTTATTGCATTCAGGTCATGTTGAATCATGCTTTAGGCATGTCGTGATCAAATATAAGATGTGTTGCCAGTTGCACAGTACAAGAGGGATACCTGAGTTTAAATGGATTCTCTCACTTAACCTCCTGTCTTCAATGTCAGTATCTGCTCAAAAGCTCCATTAGTGAAACATTATTGTTAAAGTGCCTAACCCCTTTCAATTTGCAGCCAGAGTTTTAGTTTCTCCTGAATTTGCCACTGTTTATGCAAAGCTCACTTTACCAGCAGAGGCAGTCCCTTGTTCAGATGGAAGAGCTCTAGCTGTTTGGCACCTGCATATACAAACTGTTGTTCAACTTGTTAAACATGTAACAGGCGAGTTTGCAGGCCTCCCACCTGCAGGCTGATTCAGTCCAGCTGTAGCAAACCAGGATCTCACTCACTCACTGAGGTGTTAGTGTTGTACCCTGCTTCATCTCAAACTTACATTTAGACTGCCTCTGTTTTTCTAATTCAGTACAGTATTTTTCACTTCACTGTATAACATTATGTCAAATCTTTTGTCTCTGTATAGTTTCTCTGGGATCATGCACCAAACAGTCAATGAACTGGCTCCTCAGTGTAATGTCAACTTCTTGCTGTCAGAGGATGGCAGTGGGAAAGGAGCTGCACTCATCACAGCCGTGGGCTGCCGGCTAAGACAAGAGCTGAACAATAAATAGTAAATGTCTCTTCTGTCTCACTGTTATCTCCCCACTTTTCTGGGTTCTCTCTCTACTCTTGTCTTTCACTATTTGCTCACCCATTGTCTCCTTTTCCTCCTAAATCAAACCAGTCCAGTCAATGCATCACGCTCCAGTAGCTGCTTTAGTCTGTCTGCGTGACAGAAAAAGAAGGAGATAGCTTTCTCTGCTGTGTGTAGTAGCAGAGAGTAAGGCACTATCTTGTAGTTAGATTTTTTGATTAACCATTGTAACAATAGCCAAATCCTTAAGGTCTTTGCATTTTTTTGATTTCCGAGGTTAAACTCATCATAGAGATAAAACATGCACACTCAACTCCTGAGAAAATGTGCAGAGCAGAAAAAAACAAAGACTTCACACAGTGCTCCTATGTCGCCATTTGGAGGATTCCTCTGATAACTGAAGTCTGTTGCAATACAACGAGCACAGCAGCTGCAGGGCCATTTCAACAGAAAATTGCAGTATTAAAAACTTGATCCTTGCAACATGTTCAGTAGAGGCAGGGACATAAAGAAACACACTGGTTCAGTCCAAAGTCACCAAAGTGTGTCTGCTGTAGGCTACTCATTTATTTTAAAAGGGAATGAGGTGATATATATATATAAATGTGTAATGAGATGAATGGGAATATTTTTGTTTTAAGTTTTTAATATCTTACCCAGATATAATACAATATGTTATACATACATTGTTGCTATTTATTTTATTTTTATATTGGGAGATGTTGAAAAATTTTGGCATTGCAATAATAATGCACACAGAGGAAGCCATCGTCCAAAATGCCCTCACATGGTACCTGTGCTGTGTCACGTGCTCGCTGAATGTGCACATTTGTTCTAATTTAAGACGGCAATCTTATTCTTCTCTAATGTACTCTACTGTAAAATATGTCCAAAGAGCACTTGTATTTTACTAAGTAGAAATCCTGTTGGTACTGATCACAGCTGCTGATCATTTGTTGTCGTCTTAAGAAGTGCTGACTTCCCTCATCACCACAGTGAAGCTTACCAGTCACCTAGCAACAGCCATGAAACAGTAATGAGGTGCTAACATAGATGCCAGAAGAACAACAATGGCCAAACTGTGTATAAGAGGAATGTAACAGTAGCTGAAACTTTAAGGGGAATTTAAACTTTTTGGAAATAAAGCTCCTTCCTACTTTCCACACTCCCTGTTCTCCATGTGCTTCTAACGGCTCAGAAAGGTGTTTAAGTGAACTACTGTATGGCTCCAGTCAAGTAGCACAATTCTTACAAATTCAATATTTATTTTTCTCTTTATTAAAAACAAATAATCATATTAATGACTGCTACTTATGATACTCATTGAAGGATTTATATTTACAAAAGTTTATTTGGTCACTCGGTTTTCTGAGAAATTTTTATTTAGGCTGGCCTTTTTTAATCTCACATAAATATATTCTCGACTATAAGAAGACAAATGTTTTTAATATATGATATATGCATTCTTACACTTGGTATCCAGGACAGGCTATCATAATCCAATGGCAGTTGTAATGCAAGGATGGACCCTTGAGATGTTACTAAAGATTTTACTGCCATCATAGTGAACCACTGTTGAAATTCTGGCTTGTGGGGACAAGTTCACACCAGTCCAACCTGAAGCCAATACTGAGAACAAATTACAGCCATGAAAGTGCAAGCTAGTTGAATTTCCATTCCCGCCTACTGCCAAGATAAAGAAGGCCAGCCGCTCCAGCAGGTCTTCAGCTACCCTGCCCTCAGAAGTCCGTCTAAAAGCCGTCCCCATCACACAAAAACCTTAATCTCTTTGCCTCTGTTCACGAAACCCAGACTGTATCTGTCCAACACTGTCAATCAACCAGGCACTAAATAAAACCAAACCTGTGTCAATCTGATGTTGTAGTTCTTTACACCAGAGATTTTGTACTTGTGTATGTATAGATTTAGGTTGGTGATGGTGTCTCTGTTTTATACAAACATAAGCTCAAACCCCAATGTGTGTTACCATTAGTCCCAAGTGTTGTTGAGCAGTGCACTAACTCTGCACCAGCTGCACACCTGTTAACAGTAGTTCCAGCAGTCATACATGAAGAAAAACCTCAATGGGTGGGTATTTACTGCACTGCAATTGTGTTACTGTTCACATTTATTAAGCATATTACCTAATTTTAACAAATACAGATGTTTCACACCGTCACTGTGTGTATTTTAAAAGTGAAAAAGTTGTTACAACGAATCAAAGGTTTTGACTACATTCTGAAATGTTTACGCTGACAGGCGACATTACTTACAGCATCATGACTTGACTGTAAATGTGCAACCATCACACAAGTTGCCTATTTACATTCGGACTTCATGAGTATATCTTACATGAATCTACTCAATAGATGTCAAAGTTACATTTCACATCAGAGTCTTCTAAGTAGCAGCACTTTTTAATTTTTTTTCAGATTTTAATCTGGACTCCACTGTACACACTGACCATGAAAAATATTACAGTATGAACCAGTGAGATCACAATATATGAGCAACCTACTACATGACTGCACACTGTGTGACTGACATTTCAAAGAAAAGCATACTGTACAGTAATAGATATATGCTGACAATATAATTCATGTTGGAACGATTCAGCTAGTTGTGTGAAATAAGGTAACTTCTGACTAAATTAAACTCAGTTTTAATGGTGTATTTATGTTAGAAACAGGAGGTGCTTCCTTCACTGCTTCCACTTTCACACAAATTGTTCTTTCTTATGGTTAGAACATGTTGAGGTTGGTCCTGCTGCTACACCTAGAGTTACCAAGTCATAGTGTATGTGTCACTTCCTGCTTTCTGTAGCATGGCATTTGTTATAAAGTCATCAAAATGACCAATCTCAGTCTAACTACAGGGGCTAACCTGCACTTTGGTGCTAATTCTGAATGATGGCAAGGTTTAAAAAACTTTTTTGAATAATCTGAGTAACCACAGATTGACTTTAAACATCACATTGTGTATGATGATTGGAGAAGAAAATGAATGAAATAGAACAATTAAAATAGAAAAATGAAAATGCCCCTTTGAAGTGCTGTGTCCTGTGGCAGACAAAAAAAAAAAAAGAAAAACCCCAAAACATACACATTAACAACATTAAGGCTTAATGCTGATGCCACTGGACTGTTCATCCATTGTACGCACAAAAAAACCAGTAACCACAGACAAAAACTCCACACTTAAACTACAAAGAAAGGATTTACAAGATGGAGAATAGGGGAAGGAGAATGAGATCAAGTAAAAGAAATGAAAGATGGAAAGATTTATCTTCAGACTTTCCCACTAGCAGTAAATGCTAATATGGATGTCAGAGTAAGTCACTCTTATTGTTTGGTGTGCAGATATATTTTCTCCCATTTAGAACTGTATTTTCACGTGTTCACTTTGACCACTTTGGTATTGACAGCAAAACATCCATCAGCTTTATAGTCACATTCATTCATATACCGCTGTAACACAGAAGGTTCCAGGTCCCAAGTCAGGTCTAATCAACATTTCCTTTCCACATGGATGAAGGTTTGATCAGCTCGGATTGGCTGTTGGCAGCCTCTCGTTTATCTTTGTCGCCATCTGTTTTAGCTATAGAAGAACCCTGTTTCCTTCCCATAGAGAGCATGCTCATCATGAGTTGTTTAAGTTGTCAGTAGTTGTGCTCCATAAGTTTGGCAGCTGGTGATTTTGTATCATCCGGCCTCCTCACCACATGTGCGTTATGTGCATTGTGTGTTTTTGACGACATGGGGTCTTTAAGCTGCATGCAAGTGTCTTGCTCTGTGTTTCTCAAGTTTGAGTCATAGGTGTTGTTTGTTTTGATTGAGGTGTGTCCGTATGAGATGTCGTTGCGGTGACTGCGTGTCATGGTGACTCTGAAGGTGTGTGTGTGCTGCAATTCCATCTTGTCCTCCTCTGACACTTTGACGAAGGGACACCAAGCAAATGCATGACGGAAACCAGCACGAAACCTGCAGAAAGAAGGGAGAGGTGGTTTTCTGCTTCATGTTTTGGGAAACAGAAACTTGTGGAGGTCAGGATGTTGTTTACCTTTGGTTTAGACAGCAGTAGATGATGGGATTGTACATGGTCGAACTCATCGCCAACCAGAATATGGCCAGGTACACCTGACAAGGAAAGGAAACATGATGCCCAATAAATAGATAATCCAGGCCAAAAGGAATAAATAACAGGCAGAGAGGCAGCTGCTAACCTGCTGGATGTAATGTTGTTTATAAATGTCTCTGTTAAACGATCCCAATATGAAGTAGATGTGGTAGGGCAGCCAGCAGAGGGCAAAGGTCACCACCACGACAACCATCATCTTCACTACCTATGGGAAATCACAGACAAACAATATGCAGTACAAGTCCATGTTACAATTGTATTTTCTATTTAATTTAGTCACATTTAATATCACGTAGCTCAGCTCAGATCAGCAAAATTTAGCCCATCTTGTCTGAGTATTCTGATAATGCAGAAACTTTTAGAGTCCAGAGTTGTAGTTTATGACGCCAGAAAAGTAGAAGGGTGTGTGACCTTTCTCTTGGCTGTTATCTGGCTGTGGTAATGGTCTGTCGCCTCTCCGGGGATATGTCCACCCCACAGCGACTGTCCGACCAGACTGTAGGTCACCAGCATCACCAGCAGAGGGAGCAAGTAGATCAGCAATATCACCGCAAACTGGTAACTACACACAAAAAGAGAAAGTGAGAGAGAGGCTGGTGACTCCTGGAGATTTGAAAAAGAAAATATAACGAACATTAGATTCAGACAAGGGACTTGTCCTTAGTGATTTGATTTTCTAATGATACCACATACCTTGAGAGCTTTTAAGTCTGCAATTACAAATGTTAATAAGTCATTAATAAATAGATTTTGATCCAGACTTTTGGAAACTAGAGGACATGAACCATCCAAATATATATATCCTTCATGTACATGTAGGCTCACAGAATTTGCTGTATACTGATCTGCAAGTCACTGGTGTCATGTTATGAAGACTTTTACAGTAAGTATGCCTTTTCTAAAATGTATAACGTCACGGAGACAGTATGTGATAACTTACAAAATGTATATATGTACGTATGTGCAAGTGTATGCTCATGTGTGCACAAAAAAATTAACAACCTGTTGTTTTATATTATTGATCTGCCTTTTTGTAAATGTCACTGTCTCTCTTTATATCCATGTTTTTTTTTTTAAATAAATGTTGTTCTTTCACCTTAGTTGATGTTTTCCTCCATAATCATCAGGCCAGTCGACCATGCACACAGTTCTGGGGTAATAAAATCTTGTCACGCTGTAGTAGCACTGAGGGAAAGCCAATGAAATGGCTACAATCCAAATCACAGCAATCACAACCTTTGTAGAGGTGGAGGACAGGCGGGGCTTCAGAGGGTGGATGATGGCCATGTACCTGAAAAAGGAAGAAAAGGTTTAGTCATGTAGGCTATATGTGTGTATCTTGACCCAAAGATACACAGTCAGAATTCTGATGTTTAACTCTCTGTGACTCTAACCCTTTACCCCCTTTAACCCTTGTGGCACATCTGTGCATTTTTAACATTTTTTAAATGTTGAGTTCTGTTTTCACTCATAAAAATATACCCTGTCATTCATGACACCATCAGATGTGAAATAACAATAAAAAATCTCTTCACTCAAAGTAATTTAAAAGTTCATGCTGTTTTTTTGTTTGTTTTTTTAATTAAACATAAGAATTTATATGAAATTAAATTTTGAAAGGAGAAAAATGCAGTATATGAGCTATCATCCTGAACAGGTTATTCTCAGCCTAATAAGCTTTACATTTGAAATATCATTCAATTCAAACCACTACTGATGTATGAACGCCCATTCACCTTTAATTCATTTAGTACTTTCACATGAGCACAAGCCTCATATTTTGCTCTGTGAAATGTTCATGAAATGACTACATTGATTCTTAGAGTAGAGGATCAGCACAATGAAATAGGTCTACTCCACAGAAAGAAACCATTCTGCAAAAAAATACCAGCTCTTTTGTGAACCATATTTTGTGTGGTATTCAGAATTATCTTGGTTTTATCTCAAGGGACTTTAATAGTCGTATGAACAAAAGGCAGAGGCGTATTCATTTATAGATCTGGATTTGTATCAACATGAGGAATATTTATTTACTATTTATTTGTCTGTATGCTTGTCTCTATCTGTCTGTGGTTATATCCTGGCCATCTTCCAAAGTTATAATCGCAATATTTTATTCCTCCCTACATGTCTGTATGATAGGAACAGAATGCAGTGTACTGACAGAGCGTAGAGTAATTGAGGGAAAGAGAGAAGAGGGAAAGACTGAATAATCAAGTAACTGCAGAGACTCACTGGCCATTTACATGTAATTTAAATGAAATATAAATGACCAAGGATAATAGGTAGTCTACTGTAAGTATTTGCATATCTGTTGTGCAAGAACAAGAGTCTTTATGCTCAATGAGGTGAAACCTACATTAAAAAGAAACAGTGCCTCCTGCTGTATCACCTTGAGAATAGTTCACTGATGGCAGCTTGTCATTGAGAGGGTAGAATAATACTAATAAAGGTGAAATAAAAATATTGAATACCAATAATCCCAGTGGCCATGGTAACCCATTGTGAATCGTACCCAAAAAAGTAAGTCATTTAGCAACATTACTCAGTATTGCCGCCATAATAGTTAAATGAATCAGCTATGGCTATGAATATTTAATCTAAATTATTCAGGACTGAGAGTGGGATCTTGCATAAAATGATTTGCATCAAAATGATTTGCATTAAAGATGAAATTTAAAAAATAATTTCTTATAGCATTCTGCTATTAGAACAATTGAGAAAAAAAATCTTTAAACTTGTCATCTAAACCCTAAAACATAAGCAGAAATAATAAATAATAAATTAAACAAACAAACTGTCAATAAGACAGGAGAACATGATATTATGTAATCAGTTATTGTGGCTCTGTTGTGTAAAACAATGACCCCTCTCAGGTCTTTTACTTGCATTAACCTTAACTCTCACTTCTCATTTTCATTTTACTTCCTCTGTGCTCGCTCTTTAACCTGTTTTGATAGGCACATGTTACGTCAGTCCTGTCCAGGACAAAAAAGTGCTCTGAGAGTTGTTGCCGCAGTGTGGAAGTAGCCACACACCTTGTGCCAGTTTATGAATGTAGATTGTGTTTCACAGCTTATCTGTTTAATGTGTCATTGGTTTTCCATTTGCTGCTGCAGGTGATTACACGAAAGAAGTGCCTTGAATACAGTCACTTTAACTGATGATTCAACAAAGTGGAAGTTAATGAGGAGGAATTATGGATTTATAAGCAGATTTTATACCTGATCTGATCCCTGCATATGACTCATTCATCACTACACCTGTCCTGAGCCACAGAGAGCCATGCATCATATATGTCATGTACAAATATGAGAGAATAATGAAATGCTGCATGAAACTCTCCTCTGGAACAATTGCATTGCAGTGTACAGTTACAAGTTTAGTAGCTGCACCTGTGCTATGAAATGCAGTCTCATACAACAGCACTATGAAGTTCATGTTCAGTTTGTGCCAGAGAGAGGAGTGGTGTCAACTCTGTGGTCATTTTTGAGGCTATAATTACTGGTGTACAGGACTGAAATGTATTTACATTCAGTCCCCTCCTGTGTATGTAAATGGGGGTGGGCAAAACATCGGCAACACCCGCAGTCTAATGCAACACCACCACTAACCACAGCCTCAAAAATGATCACAGGTTTCATATAATATTCATTATAGCACTGTTGTTTTAATTTTATTGCATTGGATTGTACAAGTTTACCTAATAAAGTAGTGACTAAACATATCCTGTGTGAAGCACAGTTTTATAGTAAGAACAGACTGGCCATTCATGTTCCAGTAAGCATTAATGACATCTGTGTCTCTGCTGCCTGTTGACCCATATCTCCTTCATGCAGTGTTTTCATCTGTATTGGGTGAACAGTTTCTGCCAATGATGATGTTATTAAGTGATGTTCATGTGTCTGAACAACTGTTTATTTCATAAGAAGTTGCCGTTTAATCTCTAAAGACAAACCCAGTCAGGGGTAACTTCTGGTCTGCCAGTAAAGACCAAAATAGACCGATCAGCCACAACGTTAAAACAAGTGACTGGTTTTAATGTTGTGGCTGATCGGTGTATGTGGGATGACATGTCGTTTTCAGGATATTTAGTATTCATCAACCAGTTTGTTAACCACATTTACAGTTATAATTATAATCCGTAAAGAAAGAAAAATTAATATATCACAGATAGTAGCAGTTAAGTGGGCTATTCGCTAATACAACATGGTTTCTGTGCTGCTGAGTTGACTGTTTCAGGAACTGGTCATCCATCCCTTTTTGACTGTTTGCATAATGCATCTCCTAAATGGTGGATTGTCGGAGTTGAGAATCACTCATTCCATCAGTGTCTAATTGCTGGTTCAAAACAGTCTCGCAGGCACTGACTTGTCCATGTTAACGGCATTTTGGAGGAGAGCACCTGCTTAACTGTAATGTAATAGAAACACATTAAATGGTTCAAGTTAGACCTAATAGGGTCTCTGCACAGGAGAGCTGTTCTTACCTGTCCACTGCGATGGCAGCCATCGAGTATATCGATGAAAACATTGCGGTGATGGGGAAGAAGTTCTGAAATCGGCAGTAGCCCAGGCCAAAGTACCAGTCGTTGTGAAGCGCATACACAAAGTTGAAAAGAGTGTTGAATGTTGCCATGGAAACGTCAGAGAAGGCCAGGTTGACAATGAAGTAGTTGGTTACAGTCCTCATGCGTCTGTGAGCGAGGATAATCCAGATCACTGTGACATTCCCAGTGATGGACACCAGGATGATGAGGGAGTACGCTATAGCCCACAGAGCCACCTGAGAGGAGAGGAGAGAATGATACTGAATTAAACAGAAAATACTATCTCCAAAAAGACTTCATTTTCGGATTTGAAATCACTGGTTTTCTCTTCAAGACAAATAGGCCTCAGTCTGCAAGTAATTGTGAAAAGGGTTTGAAGAGTGCATTAGACAAAGACGCTGCCCATTCAAATATTAACGCAAAACTTTTATTCAATTCTAATCGTATTTATTTCAACACTTTCCTTGAGTGTCTAATTAGTAATATCACAGCTAGATCACAAGACAGTTACATTTTTAGACATATTCAGTACTATTTCTATTTCACTAAGACTACATTTGTCAAACATCTGATTTCTAAAAACGTACTTTTTTTGTTAAGAACAGAGCTTTTACAGAACTTTAGGCCCAGAGTCTCGTTCTTTCTAGTCTTTGATCAGACTTTCCTCTAAATGCTTGCTGGCTCTGCTGGATGTAACGCTCCCAGTGAGAAAGAGCTGTCGCTGACATCCACCAGTTTCATTTCTAATCCTCCCACCTGCCAGTCGGGCTGCTGGAACTGATTCCCAGTCGTCTCGTTTCCGTCCTCCAGCCAGTCGGCGGTCACAGATAAGGGCAATGAAGTGGCCTCCATGTCTCGTTCAACGTGTTGAATAAGACTCTCTGCGTCCATATTTTCTCCCAGTTTACCTGGTGACAGAAACTTTATGTATAACTGTCGGTGTGTTGTGCGCCATGCGTAATGAGACTGAAGGAGGTATAGACTGGTTATATTCTCTTGAAGGAGGCTTATAAATGGGTAAAGATGTCTATGTGGTGTGTGTTTTTCTGTGGCAAACAATAAAACATATTTCATGTATTTAAAGTAGGCTAGAATAATAATAAAACATATTTACAGGCTAGAATAATAATAAAACATATTTACCCATCAACTAGACCATGTTAGCTGTACTTTATAAGATTAAAATGCATTTTTCTTTTTGAGCTGCGTTACCTTTACTAGAGTTGCTTTAATATTTATTTTCATTTAAGGTTTTAAAACGACTATACATTTCAGATTTGAGTTAGTCATGTTAATTACTCAGTTTCGCTGTGAAGGCATTTGGTTTGCTGAGCATCAGCAGAGTCGAGTTAATAATCATGCATCATATCACTCTGGTGGCAAGTTTCACAGTCTCCTGATAGCCTAATCTTACGGTAGCATATGTTAGTTTTAATGAACATTGTCCTTGTGCGTTAAATAAAGCTGAGCGCACTTAGTTTTTATGCACATTTGATTGAAAAAAAAGACTTTAACAACTATTACTAAAGCGAAATGAATTCATGAGCTAACATGTACATAATCCAGGCATTTGGCACATACACTCACAATAACAGGGTAATTTGGCTGCAGAAGCGCAACAGCAGTGATAAATTCATGCATTGGACGACCCCGGGGATGTTCTCCTCAAAAATAAGACAATATATCTGTCAGATTATTACTTTCATCTTTCTTACCTCTCTATCTACGCTGTTGAGAGGTCAGTTTTTAACATCCGTTTGCCCAATCCATCGCTATTCCTGTGAGAAGATTAGACTCCTTCTGCGTAATGGACAACCAGGTCCATCCAATAATCCACAAAGACATCTTGATGTGCGCCTCTCTCTCTATCTCCCTCACACACATAGACACACACACACACACACACACACACATACACGCATATACAGGCACTCTGTCTCTCTCGTACAATGTGTAAGTTGCTTATCACTGCACAAGCTGCTGAGAGTGACTGAGGCGCACAGACAAGCAGGCACGCGACTGTGCGCGTGGAGCTGGAGCGAGAGAGAGAGAGAGAGAGAAAGAGAAAGAGAGACAGAGAAGGAAAGAAAGAATCAAATTTAGCTCCTGTTCTCGCTCTGATTTTCAGCTGTAAAATGTTGCAAAAGCAGCTGTTAATGAACCAGAAAATCTTGAAAGAGAAAGAGGTGAGAATGGGATCCATTGTGTGTTATGACTCCAATCTAAAACAAGAGGCAAATGAATACAATATGAGTGGAATAGAGACTAAATTAGCGACATGAGGAGAGAAAGGTGATGAGACCTCCACTGCTATACCTGTAATTTCTGCAGCCATCAGCTCCCAGCTCCCTTGAAATCTGAATCAGTTTTGTGGTGGTTTCAAATGAAATTGCCTTTAAACTAGCCATTATCTGTTTTCCTCCTTGTCTGTTTGTCACAGCACACAGGAGACACACAGAGAGGGCTGATGCGCAACATGTACAGGGTTAGACCTCTGTGTCTTTGCATGATTTGAGAACGGATAGAGAGGAGATTTCACTATTCATATATTTTCATTATATGTGGATGTAAGCACAATAAATACAGACTCACTCCCTCAGTAAGATGCTTCTTCATTAGAGTTTATAATCAATTCCATTTATACTACATAACCTTTTGTTTCTTTGTTTGTTTTTACGCTAAAAACTCTTTGGGTCCATTCTTGTGGTGATGGTGGTGTTCAACCTACATGCCTCCAGTATGTTGTAGGTTCGGTAATCCACAATCATCGTCATTGTAATCATCATCTGCAATCATCCAGGATCGAGTGAGATTATCCTCCTGCCTGCTCCAGCCGACAAGACCTCTGTTTTTGAGGTTGTGCTTGATATTTTTTTTCTTTTTGTTCCTCTTAGCTCGGCACAATCAGCACATGACATTATTCATCATTATGTTTCTGTTGATCACACTCTCATTTAATGAGCTCTGTTGCTGTGAAAAAGCGAAGAGGTGTTCCATTGAATGGCTTGATATCTAAATTAATTGCAGTGTTTCCTCCGGGATGAGAATTTATCTGAGTTGAAGTGATTGCAGGGTTGAAAATGAGGAGATTGATCAAAAAAGCTGAAACACTTGCAAACTACAGGGCTGTGTTTGCAGATTGGCAGTCGCATGATTAGAGAAGCTGCTGCTGTCTGTGCTGTTAGTTAGAGCTGTGGCATCTGAAACATGACAAGACACTTAAATGTTTCCCCCAGAGACTGAATGAGTCAGTGTTTATGTGCTGCTGCTTTAAGAATATAAACATAAATAAAAGTATTAAAATATGTGTGTGTAAGTTAAGTCCACAGGTGTCTGTGTGCTCTGGTGTTGTGTACAGTATGTGTGTTGTGGAGGGGGCAATTGTTGGCCTGGTGTGAAACACATGCACTGTGTCTATGTGTGTTTGATACAGAGTAAATATGTACTTTTTATCCTATCACTTATCACTAACCATAAGGTGCCACTAGGACGCATACACTTACTGCGCTTTCACAATGTCGGCATTTCACATCTCCACAGTTCAGTGCGGTTCAGTAATAGCTTCTATGCCTCTCTTTCCTCCTGTTTTATCTTTCTTCGTGCTTTGCGTTGCTTTTACTCTCACCCCCTACCACTTTGTTTGCTGTTATCCTCACATTTATGCTCTTTTTGTGTTTCTCCTCCCTCTGTGTGAGTCTCCCTCCCTCTCAGAGGAAATCAACTGTATGTGTTTGCATATGTTTGCACAGAAAAAAGAACAGATAGCCGTAGAGTCTGATCTCATTCATCTGGACTCTCTCTATTTTTTTGTTGCATGTGTACAGTATGCAGTGCATGTGTGTACTTTCACATGCCCACAGATCCTTACTGGCCTGCAGGGCCTGCTGCAGGGCGTGTTGAAGGTTTCAGGCAGGGGAATGAAAAGTTTCAACACAGCTGGTGTAACTGTATTCAATAAGTGTCGTCTCCTGAGTGAATCTGAAGCCCGGGGCGTTGTGGGTGAAGGAGTTACCATGGTGACTATCTGAGGCTTGATGAGGAAGGGATGACATGTCCTGTCTACCCATGACTAGCACCAACAAAGACAAACGGCTGCATCAACTCACATTTCCTTATGTCTTCTGTTAAAAGCTGCACCTGAACACACCACAAGGACTACACTGACACACAAGAACATTTTGCAAAACATCACTGAAGGACAAACAAAAACAATATATATTTTTTGCTAAAGAGAATCTGATATAACAGCCTTGTTTTATTCTTGGGATACAAATTAAGAATATGTCTGATTTGCTTTACTTGACTTTGGTGTCATGCCAAGGTCTTTTGCCTGTTGAAAAAGATAAGAAAAGATGGAGGGGACAAATAAGGAATCACCGCACTAACCGGATGAAAGAAGTAGTGATTCACTTGACTGAACAGCCACTCAGACAATTTTCTCGGCTGCTGATAAGGATCAACTAGAGCCGATACAGACACTGCATACACTAAGGGAAATCGTTGGTGATGCTGCCTCTCGTTTGGGCGTAAAATGTCTGTGTGGTCCTTGGCTGTGTAGTCATCAGTACTTTGCATGCTCTGGGTTTGAATCCGAGCTTCAGAGAATTTAACTCAACAGCAGCCATATTATATAAAACCCTTTCAAAAATACCATGCACCAACATTTTAGATTCATGAGCTTTCACTTTGCACTAAATTCAGATCAAGTTATCACCTATCAATTAGCAACAAACATTACAATGTTTTAATGATGATGTGTACGGAATGTGCTTGCATATGTTTTATTGATCCAGTGTGTGGTTTGTTTGATTTGCCAGTCACAGAGGTGGTGGTGAGTGTGTGTCGCTTTAACAAAGATGCATCAAAAGTTGTGGGCAAGTTTATCTGAGGGATTCATTGGCTGTTTACTTGTTTGAGACACAACACAATAGTAGTGTCCCATTCTGTGTGTCTCTCTATTTCACTTCACCACTAGGGGGCAAAATGACATGTTTGAGCAAAGACCGTGTATGGTTTTAAATGACTGTTTAATCCATTAAAAATCTGTGCTACTAATAGCTGTATTTGAAAACTGTATCAAATCATGCTTAAAAAAGCAGAAATAAATTATTGAAAGTGTGTAATACTAATCCTGTTTCTGTGTGATTATACTATACTCCACCATGTCCATCTGAGGCTCATACATGTCTGTTATTAGTAGATGATTAATACTTCATGGAAACACATGACAGTTGGTATCTGGTTGCACAATTCAAATTTACCAGTGGTCAAAAAAAGAAGGGGGGTGAGTATTAGTGTGTGTGTGTAGGAGCACTGTTTTTGGGGTTATAACCTGATCTCAATGAGGCTTTTACCTGGTTAAATAAAGGAAAAGAAGCGGAAATATAATGAGCCAATCATTCTTGGACACGCGCCCTAGCAGAGGAGGTTATAGGTATTGAAATCCATTTCGAGGTTCAGCGGTCTAAAACAATTGTATTTCACAGAAGGCATCATTCATTAAAAAAACAACTCTCAATAAACATAAAAACTGTTATAATGTAAATCTCCCCGTCCCTCCCATTTTCCCAGTTCATCTCAGCCCATTGATCTCCCATCCATCCACCCATTCATCCGTCCTTCCATCCCTGCTTCACGCTTACAGGTGTGGTGACGAAGACAACGCGGAAGTGTGCTGTCAACAGCAGCGCAGTAAGCCGCGGAAGTTAACTGTCCCTCAGGCAGACACGATGTCCAACAACAACGAGATCCGATACTGTCACAGGTTTTCCTACATTTGTCTCAAGTTCCTCCTGTTCTCCTATGCCATCAGCTGGTGGGTGAGTACTGCCATGGTTATCTTTTGTTAAAGAGGAGCGTTCGCTTTGTTGGGACAGATCCCGGCTGGAGGAGGTGAGACAGACAGGGTGTGTGTGTTTCAGCTGGGACAGCTTGTGCTGTTTAGCTCCATAGGAAAAATACGAGTAGACCTTGGTGTGGCAAGGGAAAGATCGAGATAAGACTTTGTCTCCTTTTGAAATTACAGCTTTGCGTTTTGTGCTCCACAGCTTTGAAGCGACAGGTGTTGTACCTGTTGCTGTAATGTTATTTTGCAAGGTTGAATCATACAACATAACCGTCTGCCTGCTCCAAGGTAGCCACACCCTCCTCTGTGCACCTTTACCCTACTCTTATCTGACTCATATAGACACTGTATAAATACACAGAGAGAGGAGAGAAAAGATAAAAGGAAGAAAGAGGATCAACAGATTCAGGCTATAAGAGAAACCCTAAACTGTACCCGAGTCATGTGTGGGCCACCACCTGACAGACCAGCAAAGTGATTTCAGGAAATGAAAATGAAATAAAGGGACAGCATTTTACTGCTTGAAATGACAAAGTTGGTCAAGTAATGGTTCATCCTTTTAGGCTACTTACAAATATAATTCTTCGTGTGTGGTAGCCTAGAGTTAGGTATTAGCATATCTTTGTAAAGTTTTCAAAGATATTTCTGAGAATATATTTAATTTAATACAGAAGTAGACAAACAACATTAACATACTAGAGTGGAAGTAGTGTGTAGTTGAGTGCAATTTAAACAAGGGAGGCAACACTAAAATTTAAATAGATAGGACTAAGTATAAATGCAAGACAATTACTATCGGCAGACAGCTCCTTGTCCCTGGTAATAAACAGTACATCCATCATTTGATGGACCTGCACTGTCGTCTTAGCTCATCCACTTGCTCTAGAATAGTTGAAGCCACAGTCTACAGGTGCTTGATGTAATTTTTAATGAAAATGAAAGAGCTGCCAAAAAAAGACCCATCATCTGATTCGGGACTCATTACTGTGTCTTTTAGATCAGACGGAATAGGAGTCTCTCACACACGTGAAATGATAATAATGCATGATTCAAGTGCCACTGTTTTGTAAATAAGTTACTGAAAGCCTGGCCTAATTGTTCAAACCATTAATTTGTTGTCAATAGTTGTCAATAACTGCTGATAGAAATATACTGTATATGAACAGAACAAGGTCACTAAGAATATGAATGGATCTGCTGATCAAACAGCTCAGGGAGGGTAACTGATGGCTTTGTGCTGCCTCCGCATGCCTAGATTACTCACAGGGACAGTGGGCAGATGTACAGGGGCCGAGGACCATGAAAGGCCACAGAAGCCACAGTTAGGATAATTATGCTGTGTCTTTCTTCAAGGAGAAATTAGGAGTCTGCATGACAGAAATACAAACACCTACACAGCAATAAGAGGCTACATTTTATCTCTAAGACAGTGTTTTCAGTCGAGACTTTTTGTCCTACCTATGTACTTATTGATTCTACGAATCATATATTCAACTGCAATGGACTTTGTCCAATGTGCTTTAATTTGTTCTGAAGATGCAGTGATTTGTCAAAACAAGGATGGGAGGCCTTAATGATAATAATTTCACTTTATTTTTCTGCCTTGAAACAACTTTGATCTCACTAAAACAAGTTGTTCTGATGGCTTACATTATGTCAGTGTTTTTAAGAATAAAGATTTTATGCAGCCTAGCCAAACCCCACAACCACTCCCTCTCATAGACAACATGACAGATTGTATATTTGTGCAGACAGATGGCTGATTGAGACGACACTCGGTGCACGAAGAAAATCACTTTTTCTGAAATGCTTATTTACAGAGAGAGAGAGAGAGAGAGAGAGAGAGAGGGAGGGATAGTGTGGCAGAGAGAGGTGAAGGAGTCGGTAATGGGTGTATTATGTAGAATGAATGCTGCCTTGATAGAAAGCGGTGAAACAGATTAAGAAGTTATATTTACTTTGCTGCGACAGCTTGTTGATTCAGTCGTATTAAAGAGGTATTCTCATAGCACACTGTTCCTGAGGAATGTGGTGCGGGATGATACTGTCGAGAACAAGGAGTTGTTTAGGTCATATTGTCACATCCTGTAGGAAAATGGTCGCACACTGAGTGCTAAAAGTGGTGTTGGTGTATTATAACGGGCCCCAACAGAGATCCTGCCAAAATGTTTCATGAAGCAGGTGTGTGGGACTTATTTTTAGCTGGCTGCATGGTGCTCTCAGTGACACTTCCACATTTCTTGTCATGATGGAAACAACAAATGCTGATACAACTATGGACTATGATACAACAACAGGCAGCATTGCAGAGAAGCATTGGCCAAGTATTCTCATAGTGATTTATTAGGAAGTTGTCCAAACAAATTTCCGTGGCGTATTTATGACCTCAGACCTTTGCTTTCTCATATCTTAACTGGTCTTTTAAACATTTAAAAGATTATTGAAGAATATTATTGGCTCAGCTGTCTTGTTTTCAGGTTTTTTTCAATGACTTGTTCTTCACATTGACTCTGTGTCCCAGAGGACAGGATATCCGTGTAGTGGAGATCAGCTGCTGAGGCTGTCAACAGCCAAGCAAAGTAGCATATGTTGCAGGAACAATGCACAGGAGATGGTGAGTTATTTTGTGCTCACTGTGGAAAATGATTTAAGTCATGAAAGGACAATAGCTTAATGTGATTTAGCTTTATTGTGTGTGATCAAAGATGTTCCGGTTGACAAAGACTAAAACCAAAACCAAAACATGTGGGCGAGAATACCGCAGGCGTGTTTTACAGTCTTTGGAAGCCGCTCTGAGGTAAATTGTTATTCCACAACAGTAGAGACATAATGCAAACAGAGCATTTGCTAGGCAGAGGTTATTATTTTAATTACTGGGACATCATTGGAGGTATGTAAAAGAATTTTTCTGTCAGTTGTCAATTATGATTGTTATCTGTAATAATCTGTTTATTCTTGTCAGTTTAATCTCAGAGTAATTCTAAAACAACAGAAGTTGGTTTTTTTTAAGATAACCATCCTAACTGTGATCCCAGCTCTGAACGTCTTGTTCTCTTCACTCCAGTCTGCTGCATGAGGTTATCTGCCTTTCTTAACTTGTATTTACCCAGTGAAGGTTTATTTAACACTGGTTCATACAGATAACACACGGAAACACCTTCACACTTTGGGACTTACCAGCTTAATGTCATTCTTTGACTTTTGACCACTGAATTTATGAATTGTTTTTTTAGACGTCTGTCTGCAGCTTATCCTGGTTTCAAAGCTACATTTGAGTTTCAGCCGTGTATGCCCCCATAGAGCAGTTAGTCAAGTGCACTGATAGGACCGTTAAGTTGTTTTAGCAGAGTGTAATAGATTTTATAATCCAACTTAACCTTGGTCTAATGCCCTGATATTTTCACTAAGTCATCTGCTGCTAAGTGCATGAGGATAAACACAGTACTGCCTGTGCTATTATATTATCACAGCTATTTTAGTTAAGATTTGTTTACATGAACCATGAGTGATTCACAAACCAACAAGACTCTTTGTACAGATATATCACTCCTGAATGTTGACATTTTATTGTTGGCACAAATTTAAAGTTGCTCTGTTTAAAATGCTGTCAGCTGAATGGAAGTGAGTTTCGGGGTGGGTGACCAGCCAGCAGCAAAATACCATAACAGACAGCAAGCAGGGACATGTAAGGAGAAGACATCACGGTGGAGTATAAACATTGCTCGGACCTTCAGAACGCACCGATGAGTTCTCATTTTCCTTCTTTCCCTCCTTCCTCTGCTTCCACCTCTTCCCTGACATGTTGTCCATCTTAATTTGGAAAGGCTGGAGATAGATTGTGGGGAGGCTGACAGCAATTAGCAAAAAATGTGTCAAAGAATGAGCAGTATTCAGTAGCAACATGCTGTGAGTGTACGTGCGTGTGTGTGTGTGTGTGTGTGTGTGTGTGTGTGTGTGTTTTGAGACTCTGAATCAAAAAGGTTGCCCCACCTTTTAACAGTTTTTCTGTTGACTGACTGGTGTGGGGTAATAACCAACTCAGCAAGTGTGTAGTGTGAAAACAAACAAAAATGTAATCAACTGTAAAACCACTGAAAATTGTTTAAAATGGTTCAATAGCTGTGTCTCGTGAAATTGGCTGGCCTTTGCTACAAAAACAAACCTGAAGTTTTAAAAAGTAATTTTTTTTTTTTTTTTTAAATACAGGGTGTCTTTTTCTGGTTCCTTGTGCAGCAGAAGCTCCAGTTTTAGTGAAAAACTGTATTGTGTTTATTGTGTTTGGCAGCCTACAGGTAAATGTAAAATGTACATGTGTTGCAGAACATTGCAAGGAAGCACACTCACTTGACCCTTACATAAAGGTTGGGTACATACATAAAGGACAACAAAATAATTGATGCAGACCTGCATGTGCCCTTGTGCAATTTGCCAGTAATTGAATCTTGAATCTATGCAAGTTGCCTTCTTGATTTTAGATTTGCTCGTAGAACATTGTAGCTCTTTAGTCTGTGTCACGATCAACAATAACAGTAGTAACACCGATTACAGTGAAGTTGTATGTAAATGTATTCTTGCATTTTAGCATATTAGTGCTGGCTTATATATTTTTGTTGCCGGTAACTGCATTGTTTCAGTGGAAACTTTCATCAGTCATCAATTGAGCTTCAAAGTGATTGTGCTTTGTCTGTGTCTTAATAATAATAATTATTATTATTATTATTATTTGACAGGGACAGATTCAATAATATAATATAATATTATCCAGTGCAAGTATCATAGTGTTTATTGTAG
Organism: Seriola lalandi dorsalis; assembly: GCF_002814215.2. Classification (NCBI taxonomy): domain Eukaryota; kingdom Metazoa; phylum Chordata; class Actinopteri; order Carangiformes; family Carangidae; genus Seriola; species Seriola lalandi. The sequence goes on from NW_019525510.1 coordinate 1,207,765, forward strand.
ATGCTAATTTACAACACATTTAGTAGTAACTCAGCTACAGAAAATCAGAGTAAATCATGAGTTAAGTCTGTTCCTTGGTGGCTTCCTGTTTCAGTTTAGTAAAAAACAGACTTGATGTTATCAGTCTCTACACACTGTTCATGACCTTTTAAATAAGAGTCAAACCATGACCGTGACCGTTGTGACAAATTACACATTGAGAGTTTTGTGTTGTGATTTATGGTATGAAATGCCTCTTTTTAAATCTATGAACACTGCACCTAACTACATTTCCTTTATCAAGTCACTGTCTTATATTTTCTAATAGTAAACAAGTGGCCGACTCTGTGGAATGGTTATGTCTGAGGCTCAAATGTAAAGGGTGCAAATTATGGTTTGTCTGCAAGTAATGGAGCAGTTGTTCTGAGACAGTCTTCTCCAGACAGGACTGGAAGAAGACTAATTGGTCTGTAGTTGCTAATCTCTTCAGCGTCCCCGGATTTTAAAATGGGCATTACCAAAGCATTTTTTCATCCATGCGGGAATAGCCCCGTTTTGATGGAATTAATTAATAAGATGAATAAAGCGCTGAACCAGAATGCTGAAGAAATACCGTATCTAGGTTATGTAGGCCTTTATCCTTTGAGGATGTGGTATTTAGATCGTTAAGATTTCCAGACAACTGATGGGTCAACTTCCCCAATCGCAAGTGATATGAGGGGAGTTTTCTTAGACAGACTGAATGAAGAAATCATTAAATCTGTTAGCAACTTGTACATGATGAAAGATGATGTCTTCCCCATTTGTAAATTCATGTTTGTGGGTAACACTGGCCTTCAGTTTTATCAAACTATTTAGTTGTTTCCAGATTATATTACCTTTTCCTTTAGTCTCTGATAGGACTTGAATATAATTTTTTGCTTTTTAAAATGTGTGGTTCATTTACTACCTGATTTCCCATTCCTGGAAATAATTGCAAGTAAGTGTAATTTTGAGTTTTAGGTCTTCAGAGAAAAATCACTTTTTGCTTCATTAACTGACAATATAGTGTCATTTAGCTACAGGGGCTGTATTTGTCTCTGTGACATTTTGCGTTTTTTAATAAACAATAAACAAAAGGTTTGTTTGTAAATATTAAATATTAGTGTCTGAGTGTTACTGTCTGTTGAGATCTATTGAGATGTTTGTTTGAAAAGATGTTGAAGTGCAAAGATCATGCAAACTAGCAATTCTTCTGTTGAAAGTGATTCCAATGAAAACTATGAACCGTGGGGTCTTTAAATTATTGTACCTGGGACATTGTCTCTGGAAGTGCTTGTTGCTATTGATGTAATTTTTTGAGAGTTTATTTTCTACCATTTATTCCACTCACATCCTTTGTAGCATCAAAATGTCGTACCTCAGAAACTTAGCATAAACAACCAAAACCATCTTCATGTCTCGATAATGTTATAGCTAAAAACAAAAACAACTTGATTCTCTTTAATTATTATGTTTACAAGAAGGTTTCTTATAAGTTAATGAAATTGACCTTTTAAAAAAGCATCAATTTAACAGCTTTAATTTCTACGTAAATGAGCATTGATTTGATATATTCTTCACTTAGTAGCTAGTGCTGTACAGCTGCTTAGAAGTGGAGGGATTCTTCCAGTCTTTAGTTGCGGCCTTAAACTGAATGTCTCACCATGCAGCCCAGACCTCTTAAGGACCCTTGGAGGAGTCTCTTGTGACTGACCTGTTTACATATGTTTGAGAAGAGAGCCTGCAATTAGTATCCATTAATGGCTGTACCGTACTGGTTGAGACCACTTCTATTTCTGTCGTACAAACACAAACCAGGCAGTTGATCGGTGTACACTACTATTTGAACACTACAAAAGCCATGCGACAAATTATATTTGGCCCCTTTAATTGGAGGCTTGTCAGATCCTCTAAATTGTTGAAATGAAAAAATGTGATGCCATTTGAACAGAAGAAAAGACATTTCAGTGGTGATATTGATAAATTGATTTTCGGAAGACTGATGTAGTGGGTGTATGATGGCGCCTTGTTCTCATGGTGTACATAAAGCGTCAACCAGTGACCCTTTTAAGTTTCTGAGCTACAGAGATATTATTTTAGTGTCTGAGTCGGTGGCCTCACAGGAGGAAAGTCCTGAGCCAAGTCAGTAATTCTGTGATACACTGATAGAGTCTCTGTACCCACCTGTCATCTGATTAAACCCAGCCTTTTAGAAACCTGATCAATGAAGGTCTGTATAGAAGAATACCTGGTTAGATGCATGAAAACCGAACACTGAAGGACTGAAAAAGAAAGAATCACAAAGACAGTGATAGAGAGAAGTGTGTATGTGTGTTTCTTTTCACAGTCTAGACAGATTATCTGCTTCACAGCATTGACAGTTCTTCAAAATTCTATAGTCAGGCCTGAATTAGTTATTGAATTATGGTGGAGTAATTGAGTGAGAGAAGGACACCAAAACTGAGAGGTGTGTGTGTGTGTGTGTGTGTCAGTGTGTGTGTGCACGCGCGTGTACTTTAGACATCATTGTTCCCAGCAGATTCACTGTATCCCCAACTGAAGAGCCTCAGAGAACCTAATTAAAGAAAGCTGTCATTTACAATAACAGCAGTGAATTGTCTGTTACTGCAGTCCACTCCGGTCTGATGAAAATGCAGGTTATAATTAGTATAATTCCCTTGAAGCACAGGCAGACACAAGTTGCTTTCTTGCTACTGAGAGAGTATATCTCTCACCAAATGTACCATGAAAATACACAGTATAATCATATTAGCTCAACATAAACATTAGCAAGCGCAGCGTGTGGCTTTTAGAATGACAGTTTAACAAAGTAAAATAAAGACAAACAAAACAAATACCTCGTTGGCTGCGTGCTACAACAGAGGGAGTAGGCGTTGAGTCTTGCTTATAACTGTTCACATCTCATTAAAGTCTATTGTTACCAGCATAAACTTTCACTGGATCATATACAATGTCCATGCAGTGTCCATGCTTGCTGCTTGTATCAACCTTGTTGCATGTTGTGCAGTGCCTTTATTTTGGTTTTATAAAACATTACAATAATGGAATTAATAATAAAACTGGCACAACTGCCAGTGAGTAATGACATATGGTCATCTATACAGGATTCTTCACATGACACTTAAATAATTGCATTATTTATTCCAGTAAGGCAACAAGATAAACATGTTTTCCAGTATTCGACATCTCTTGTTCATTATATATATTACTCATAATATGTGCAGTAGCCATATAAGTATTTACATAAGTACTACATAAATGTTCTATGTTAGTTCTGTATTTGACCAAACACCAACACTAGTTTACAGAATCTGCCTCTGTCATTGTATCTTGCAACCTGGTGACACCATGACTGTCCTCCGCCAATGCTTCTTTATTCATAATCTGTTTTTCATTTGTCTATATTGTATATGTGTGGAGACAGTTTTGAGCCTTTGTCTTTGGCCCACCACATGCTTTCTTCTTTTAGTCATATTTAAAGCTACTGAAATTATATGAATTCAGAAATACTACCTGTTTCCACTTATGTTCAAGCTGATGACTGACCCATGCTGTCTACTTCACCTTTGTGTTTCCAGTTAATTGGTGGATTTATCCTGGCTATTGGCATATATGCTGAGGTGGAGAGACAACGCTACAAGACACTGGAGGGGGTGTTTTTGGCTCCAGCTATAATCCTGATCCTCCTGGGAATCATAATGTTTATTGTTTCATTCATCGGAGTCTTGGCTTCACTCAGGGATAATCTAACTCTATTGAAAGTGGTGAGTGTTGTCCTTACAGCCAAAAAATGTATTTTCTAAACAATAAAGTACCTGCTAGGATCCTTAGTCTGTAAATGTTCTATTTATTCTTTGTTTCTGTTTTGTTTTTATAGTGGCACACCATAAGAGCAATACTTTCACTGTGTATTCATTGTGTGATTTCTGGTCTTAAAGCTGCTTTACTTATAAACCAGTGTGTTGACTTTCACCTTGATTTGTACCCATGAATCAGTTTGAAAAAACTATAAAACCTGCCAAAAATATAGATAAACATACACTCGGAAAGCACTTTATTAGAAACATGCCGTACTAATACTCAGTAGGGTCTCCATTCGCTCTCAAGCTGCCTAAGTTCTTTGTGGCATTGATTCCACAAGATGCTGGAGATATTCCTTTGAGATTCTGGTCCAATCTTCATTTCTGCAGTTATTTCATTTTCACATTCCTGCTGCCAAACTCCTGTTCTATCACATCCCAAAGGTTTTCTACTGGATTCAGATCTGGTGACTGGGGGACGCCACTGCAGTACAGTGAACTCATTGTCATGTTCATGAAACCAGTTTGAAACTTGCTTTGTGACATGTTGCATTATCATGCTGAAAACAGTGACTAGAAGATGGTTAAATTGTGGTCATAAAGGGATGCACATGGTCAGCAACAATACTCAGATAAACCATTCAAACCATGATTGATTGGAATTAAAGGGCCCAAAGTGCGCCAAGAAAACATTCCTCACACCAGTATACCACCACTGATGCTATCCTGTCGATGTTAAATTCTGACCCTACCATCTGCAGCCTCAGCAGAAATCCAGATTCATCAGACCAGGCTACGTTTTCCCAGTCTTCAACTGTCCAGATTTGTTGAGCCTGTGCTCACTGCAGAATCAGATCTCTGTTCTTGGCTGACAATGAGTGGAACCTGACGTGGTCCAAGGTTCAAGGTTCAACGTGTTGTGCATTCTGAGATGTTTTCCTGCTCACCACATTTGTAAACAGTGGTTATCTGAGTTATAACCTTTCTTTCCATCCACAGAACTGCCGCTCACCGGATGTTTTTTGTTCTTCGCACCATTCTGAGTAATAACGCTAGAGACTGTTATGTGTGAAAATTCCAGGTTATCATCAGTTTCAAAAATACTCAAACCAGCCTGTCTGGCATCAACAATCACGCCACAGTAGAAAGTCACTGAGATCACATTTTTTCCGCATTCTGATGTTTGATGTGAACATTAAGTGAAGCTCCTGATCTGAATCTGTATGATTTTATGCACTGCACTCCTGGCACAAAGCACACTGGCCAACAAGTAGGTGTACACGTGTTCCCATTAAAATTCTTGGTGGGTGTATAGTTGCAGTATAACATAGTGCTTATCTAAAATTGTGTCCCATAATAACTTAGTATCAATGGCCAGTTCTTCAGATGTTGCTTCATTGTAAGGCAACTCCAAAAAAACATTCTTATAAAGATAAAGATAAATATGTAAGTATATAATGCCTCTTCTCTCTGTTGTCTGATTGATTACAGTTCATGTACACCCTGGCAGCGTGTCTGTTCCTGGAGCTGCTGGGAGGAATCTTAGCGCTGATGTTCCGCAACCAGGTGAGCTGTCCGAGGTACTGATCAATAATCTGTTAGACTCTCCCACCTCAGAGCATTTGTCAGTGAGGTTTTGAGTCAAGTCAGTTTTATTTATATGGCTTAATATCACAAATCACAAATCAAGGGGCTTTACAATCTCTTCATCTTAAGAGACCCTCTATACCTCAGCCAAGCAACTTCCAGGTGCCGCTCCACCGTGAAGACCTGGAAAGAGGACAGATATGCTGTATCCATACTGTGCCTCTTACAGTGGAGGAACGAGAACAAACAAAGCTTTATACATCAGTAAACTGATATGGACCGGCCATTACATAAAAACAATAGCATGATTAAGTGGGAAAATGTCATTATGATTCTCATTTTTCAAAACTGATAGTCACCAATTGGCGTATTGTTGACAAATAATGAGCCAAACCATGCAAGTGGTATAATATCCAGAGGCTTCACTGACATCACAGTCAAACCTTATTTGCTCATATTTCTCTTCAGGAAATCTACTGCGACAGTATAACCAGAATTAATCTGTTCAAAAAGAAGATAGGATTATTATTTGTGTGATATCAGTGTGTTGATGTCACGTTCTGCTTCCCCGACCCTTCTTCGTGTTGCTGTATCAATCTTTCTTTTGTCTGTCTCTCAGTTTTAATACATCGTTCCTAATCCTTCTCTCGCATCCTTTCTTTGTTTCTCCTTTTGTCTCGCGCTTCAGTTTTTTATCTCATTTCCCTCCTTGCAATAAAATCCAGTTACGTTCCTCTGCATGCTAACACAGTGTGATCACTTGTTTTTATGTCGTGGTGACTCAGCAAGCGGCTTCTGTTTGCGATCATGAACAGTACTTTTTGTGAAAAAACAAGACTGAAGGAAAAACTTTAATGCGACATGTAAAGACTGGACATTATTAATTGGGTATTTTCACTGTTTGAAATTACTCAATTGAATGTAGTAACCACTGTGGTTGTTCAGTGATGCACTGCAGGAGGATGATTCAAAATGCAGTGTTTTCTCTGCCACTGAGGCAACCAGCCATGGAGTCTAGACCACCTCCCAGTGAATCCCCATCGCACAACATGACTTGAACCTCTCATTTGCTACTGGCGCTATAATGAACTTGTATCTGATTAATCTGCCATCAATGTGCACAAAACAATTCTAGCTATTGCCTCAGATTAAAAGCCCTTCATGGTAGGAACTTGAAGGCAGTTGCAGAGAGTGAATCCTAATCATGAGGTTTAGTGACGGTGTTAAGTCTCTGGTCATCAAAGGCATTGAGATATTTTTCGGTGTTTTTTTTTTTTTTCATACAGGATCAGTTTAAATATTGAAAAGCAGGAATGGTTTCAGAAACAGAAAGCTGTAGGATGCGGAGCTGCAGGAGGCAGGAGCTTGTTTCAGTTTAGGTGAACCTCCATCGGATCCTCAAAGTAAACAACACGGTAACCATGCTGAGATGATTGGAAACCTACAGTGTCCACAGCAGAGGCTCAGACCATGTTTACCCATGGTACAAAAATTCAACGCATCATTGGTGAATGTTATGAAAATTAATTTATAACAAATACAGTCTTTACACTCCCACCTTTGTTGATTTAAGTTTGAATGTAAAGGAAACAGTGTTCTGTGCTTTAACTCACTGTTTTATACTTAACAATTCTGACCAAAACTATTAGATCATTTTTATACAGTATAATATGTTTATTATATATAGCGAACAACACGAATTAACTGTTGGCACACTGGAAAAATACAAACTGTGCTTACTGTATGCTAATGAGAATGAGCTATATGAATAAAACTGCCTAAAGCTTTTGCCTGTAGTGGCCAAAATGTACATAGTGGCCAAACCAGTGTAAACCCAGTCCAAAGTAGATTATTAGAGTGGAATTAGGAAATGGTTTCTTGTCATAACTCTCTTACTCACACCTGCATGACATGGCTTTGAATTTACATCCAGACTAGGAGGAGAGCTGCTGTTGGTGTAGGAATTACTACAGTGTGCTGAATAACACTGAAAATGAAAAACATGTTGAAATTCGTGGTTAAAATCAAAATTATGAATGAATTTGTTGGGTCAAAAATCACTCCTTGAGAACTGAGGTTTTATGTAACAGATATTGGTGGAGGATTACAGCTAATGTGCCCGGGATTCCCAGAGGCAAAGTGGTATGATACCGACAGTCCTCTACTGAGATATTCATTGCATCAGTTTTCTTGATAAAACGCTCTCTCATTCATGAATGTTTTAATGTGGCTCTGTGGGGACCAGCTTGAGTTTCTGGGTTTGTGTCTTTTTAATGCCTTCAATCATCTCACTTACATGACTGTGACATTAAACATAATAATGGCCTGTTGTCAATTAACTTTTTTAACAGTGCCATGTAATGCATTTTAATATTTGTGTCTGTTTGACAAAAGAAAAGCTAAATTATCCACATTGTATTTGTTCATTCCAGGTTATTAATGGCAGTTTTTTTTTAAATGCAATAATGTCCCAGCTACTGATGTCATTTTTTATTTTATTTTACTGTCATCTCATTTACATTGAGATTTAAATAATATAGCAGTGAATGAGAAATGTGTGCATATTAATAACATTTCAGATGTATAAGCAGATTTTTATAAAGATGGATTTTTCTTTGCTATCTCATTTCCAGTAACACCATGTTTAAGATGATAATGCCATGTGAGCTAATAGTGAGCTCTTTAATAATGGTCCAGTTTCATCTTTCTCGCAGGGAAATGCCTCAGTAGATGAACTCCAAGTCTATAAATCTGCTCATTGTAATGTGGTTTAAACGTGGCTGCCTTGCCCCTATAGATTCACTGTGAAGACGTGATATATTCTGAGAACGAAGGAAAGAAATTAAATGAAAAGCTCAGTCCCTTAAATCTCTGACTCTCATGAGGGAAGCGGTCTCAATTCATTATTATTAGTGGGAACAAGAATGAGGGGAAAAAAAGCCCAAAGCCTAAACTATAAATAAAACTAATACATTAGAAACAGAGTGCAGTGAAGTGAAATTAGTGGAATAAATGAACGGCTCACTTAATGAAAACATTCAATGAAAAGCTCTCCATGAGTGTATACATAGCGGAGTTCCAAGTTTCAAATATTTATTCTCAGACAGTGGATAGATTGATACATTAACCTAATGTGACCCTGCTGCACCAGATTGTGACTGACAGATGTGAGCTGTCAGACTGTCATATTTTAATATTCCAGTTCATTGGATCAGTCACCTTGACTAATTACAGCATTTCCTCTCCAGAGCGGAGCTGCCTGTCTGACACATTAATGGTAGATCAGCTGTGTCGCTGACAAAAGGAACATGGTCACATGACAGCCCTCCATTATCATTAACGCCACCAAAACTGTTTATTTTCCCCCTTATAGACGCTGGAATTACTGAACAAGAACATCCGAAGGGGCATAGTGAACTACTATGATGACCTGGACTTCAAAAATATCATGGACTTTGTTCAGAGGAAGGTAAGGTTATGTCACTCACACAGAGGAACATTCCTGTCCACAAAAGACACGACAGAAAGGTGTGTATTAGCTTTATAAATGTGCTACAATGCAAATGCAGTGCAGACAGTACAGACAGCTGATTTAAGGTCTGTGTGAGTAGAAAGAACCACGAGTGAACTAAGATGATCACAGCAAGTCGTGTCCAAAATAATGAGAGAACTGTGCCGAGCCATCACGGTGCACCTGCTCCCAGAGTACATCAAACAGCCACAAACACAGCCTAAAGCTGAGGCTCTCATTACCAACTTTTGTCAAACACATGGGGATGCTGGGTCTGGGGGCAGGAGAATGATCACTCATTGAAATTCACAAGCAGCCTGAACAAACTCCACTCGTTAACAGAAGAGAAAAGTAAAATGCTCCTTCAGTCTGCAGGCTTCACACCTTGAATTATAAGGGAATATGTGGGTAACCAGCGCAACAGTCACCAGCGGAGCGAGATTGTGACTTTATTAAATGATATTCAAGATGCTTGAAGGCTCAGAAGTAGTTACTTAGATGGTTGTGTGGCAGCTAATTTGGTGGTTAAGCAAATGGAAGCTGAAGCACCTGCTGGGGACCTGGTCAGCTTTTCAATACTTGAATCCAAAAGCATTAACTTTCTCACATTTGTAGATTGGCAGACTCGTCAGGCACCTTCCCATAATGTCCAGTGTGCTAAGGCGATTTAATTCTACCGTTCATATTGGTTATTTACTATGACCAATGAGCCTACAAGAACACACTATTGTTTCTGACGAAGTCAGGGCAGTTACGGCCATTTCACATGAAAGATTTCTGGATTTGTGGAGGTTTTCTCTCACTGGTTTGTAGAACTGTGCTCAGTTGGAAATGTTCAACATTTAAATCTGAATGTAATGACAGTTATAGAGATGTGAGTCAGATCTGATCAAACCACACTGACACACTTCTGATGAGTTTTACTTTAGCATTAAACTCTTACTTAAAGTGACTATAATCAGTATTTTATAATAACAATGTGTCAATATGAAAACAATGTGACAATTGAAGAACCGACACAATTATCACCAGAATCTGCAGCTCCTCTGAGCCTTTATACTGAGTTTAAACTTATTGTTTGTCTGTCTGGCCCACAACTTTCAGCCGTTTTCATTGAAGAAGATCTAAAAACCCACTGTACACAAACCGCTCGGCACCTAACAGCAGACACACAATGTTGGCGACTAACTGGTGAACACAGTGGAGCATCTAGCAGCTAAAGAGACAGATATTTCCTTCAGGATGGAGGAGGAGACCAAAAAAAGAGCTAGAAGAGAGTAAATATTATGCTAAAATTCTCCACGTTGCCAATCACAATGACTCCATGATGATAATGTTGATTAGGCAACTGTTTGCTAACAGGTTCTACATATAATGTGATATCATGCCAATGATGTGTTCAGAGCTTCACCACACTAAGGGCATTTATTGCAAGATTAAGACATTCATGAATGTCTCAGTTGATTAAGAGACTCTGTGCCAGTCGTATCAGTGCTGCCAGGAATAGTTGTTGTTGCTGGAGAGACTTCAGAACATGACGGCTGTGCAGTTCAAAGTATCGGTCAAAATATGACTTTGGCATTTTAAATTTTGACACAACTCCACAGCGTCGGTTAACCTTGGTTGTTCACTTCAAAAACTGTTCCACTTCATTATCAATCCAAATAAACGGAGGCCAGCTTCCTTTGGCGGCAGATTTTTCATGTTTATCCTGTGATGTGCTCTTTGAAGAGCTTAACTTACCTGTGCTGTGATCTGCTCGCTCTGTTAACAACAAACAGCGCTTCAGTGATGGTGGAGAACCATTTGGCAGCAGTGGTGTAAAGCTACTTCTGTATTTTTCCTGTCGTGGTGTAAAGCTGATGGTGTGCTCAAATGTCCTGCAGCAGGAGAGATTTAAGTGTTTTCCTGGAGGACTTGGACAATCAGAAAACCTTTGTGCGGACTGAGGCCGTTTCCACAAGCAAATGGGGCTTGTGGATTTATTTGTGACGACAATGGTCTGAATTCTGCCTTGCTTGTGTGTTTGTGTTGAGTAAAACAGACAATGGTGATCATAGACTATGATGGTGACACATCAGTTACTACTGTTGCTGAAAATCCCTTTGTTGTGTGTGGGTTGGTGACTGCATAGATATTTTGGGTGTGTGTGTGCGAGCAGTCAGAGTGAACCTGCACTTTTTGTTTTGTTTTTGCCCTGTTCTTTTTAAGAGGTAGATCATATTCCCTGACCAAGTACTTTTGTTTTAATGTTTTATTGTGTTGTTATTCTGTGTTCCTGTCAGTTATTGACAGCCTTATTTCCAGGCAGTAGAACATTTTCTAGTGCTTGTAATTTCAGTTTAGGAATGACAACTATGATTTGACCAGGTCACATGAGTCTTTCCTGGAAAATACCAAGTTCAGTGAAAACTAAAAATATAATTTCAAGTTATATCCTATCATCAAGGGTGAGATGTTTTTGTACAGCTGCTGTTGTTTTATCCATCAGATTTCCTGCCAGGTATTTCAGTGTTTGAATCAGACTTGTCACTGTTATCTCATGTGTTCAGACCAGGTTTGGTTTTAGATGTGTTCAGATAACATTTCATATGAATGAGTGTAGAGCTGAAATGATTAATTGATTTGCTGATAGCTAGTCTCATAATCAGTACTTTGTCATTTTTTTCAAGCAAAAATGTTGAACATCCTCAGGTTCCAGCTTTTCGTTTGTGAGGATTTGGTGCTCGTCTTCGTCTTCAGTGATTGTAAATTGGACTGTTTTGGACTGGATGACATCACCTTGGGCTTCAGAAACACGTGATGGTTACTGATCCCTTTAACCCAGTGTGTCCTGTGACAACCCCCACCTGTGTGCTCTTTGGTCCAGAGCTCTTTGGACAGGACGTGTAAATTGTATCAGGTCTGCAACAACGGGAAATGAGAAAAATCTCATCTTGGATCCAACACACAAATCTATAGATTAGTGGCAGGTCATATCATATCCTGAGATGAGTTCATTTATAGATGGCCTTTCTATATCCACTGCGCCTCGCTATTCTAATGGAAATGTGTCATTTGTTTGACCAGAAATGGCCGTCTGTATCTTCAACACTGGGGGAGGCAGTGACGGCCCTTTTCCCCACACAATTACATTCTAGTTAATCATAACACTAATCTTAATGTTGAGTATTGCAATGTTTTATTGCAATAAGCTGACATTTTTCATTTTCATCATTAGAGAAAACCTTAGCAACTCCAGACACCCGTCCACCATGCAACTCAAATAGTTCAGACCATTTTTTATTCAAAATTTATATTGGAGTCACAGCTATGAGTGTTCTCACAGCTGCTGCAGTAGGATTTTGTGGTTCATATCAAGAAGTCTTACGGCACCGCAAACAACAGAGCTATTCAGTCATTCAGACAGACACTGACTTCATTTCCCCATTGGCATGTGGTTGTTTGACATAAAAATGGTCATGCATATTTATAAGTTCATTTTTGATTCATCACAGGCAGCATTATTGGCATTTTGGCAAAGCAAGCCAAGGCAATTTTATTTACAAAACACACTTTAAACTGTACCATGTAAATTTTAATATTTGAACCCGGTATCCTTTTACATACATACATACACGTGTGTGTGTGTGTGTGTGTGTGTGTGTGTGTGTGTGTGTGTGTGTGCGTGTGTGTGTGTGTTAGTAAACCTTACACACATGCACACAAACACACACACAGACTCATCGTATCTTAGTCTTGTTGGTCAAGTCAGGCAATTTTTATTTGTATAGCGCCAATTCACAACAGAAGTTATCGCAAGGTACTTTCCGAATAGAGCAGGTCTAGTCCTTATATAATATTATTTACAGAGATCCAACAATTCCCCACCAACTGCAAGCGCGAGGCAACAGTGGCGAGGAAAAACTTCCTTTTAAGAGGCAGAAACCTCGAGCAGAACTGGACTCCTGGTGGGTGGCCATCTGCCTCGACCGGTTGGTTCTTCTGTCACTCTCCAATATGATTCATAAAAGCCTGACATCTAACTATCAATGCTTTGAAGCAGATGTCTACACTGTGTACACAACAACCTTATGCAGTTATAAAACCACTGCATGACCTGAGACCTGAGAGATCTAACTCAAGGCCAGTCCATTTTATTTATATAGCCCAATATCACAAATCAAAAATTTGCCTCAAAGGGTTTTACAATCTGCACAGCACACAGCAGCCTCTATCCTTAGACCCTTGGCTTGGAGTCAGTGAGAAGGACAGAGGACTTGGCTTTTATCAACAGTTTTTATTGAAAGATTTTTTTCATGTGTGTTTAGTGGATTATTAGAATCAAGACACTTTTTAGGAAAATAATGGAAATGCTTTTTGAGTCACTATTGATCTAGATGTCATTAATTGTCCTGCAGGGGCTGTTTTGGAGATTAGCTCTTAAACCCAAGTTGACACGTCATATACAGGACTTGTATCATCCAGTTATTTGTATGCGACTTTGTCAAGTATTTTTCTAAGCACAATATGAAATTTTATGTCCACCGTTTGTTTTTCCCCGGAGCCGAATGATTCGCAGAGTTCGCCTCCTCCTCTCCAGAACAAATGGAGCAGGTGATGAAAACCGGTAAAAACACTGAATAGAACAGTTTGACAGGATTGTCACTAACGTGTGCTCGGCTTGTTTCTCCGATAACTTAAGATCCAGCTACATCCAATGACTAAAATCCTTCATCTGGTTAAAATATATTCTTAAAAACAACCAGAATGTGGCTTAAATGATGCAATTGGTAGGCGACTAAATTAAACTAACCATTACCTTGATTAAAATTACCGATTTATCTTGGTTTGAAAATTGATGGAGACATTTGGAATAATGTAACTCAACAAAATCTATAGCCGACATAGGTCTAGTTGTTATAATGCAGAAAAGTTACATATTATACATTTGATAATATCAACACATTGTTTAAAAAAGAAATACAGAGTTTGCCACCGTGGCTCCTGAAATAATATGAGTCATAGAGAAAAACCTGCTTCATTCATACTTGTTCATGCATGTTAATGAGTATTAAACACCAATTGGTGGAATGATGTAACCAAAGGGAAAAACTGACAATAAACAAAAATAAAATGAAGAGAATCAAAGTGTTATAATATTTACATTATTTAAAATCTATAGGTCAGTTCTCTCTGAAGAACCAATCAATAACTCCACTTATCTATTATTGATACCTGGCCTCATCTATTAGACCTGGAGAAGCCCTGATTGATCAGTTTGGTCTACAGACTATGTCCATCCATTAGATAGGATGCTGGCTTGACACTGGCAGGAACAGTCCATTATTTATGTAGAGCGATAGATTGTTTGTTCAGGTCGTGTTACTGTAGATCCTCTGCTGCTCAAGAGGAGCATCACTGTAAGATATGAGTTCCTCCTTCTTATTATGTAGCAGTGGTACTCTGCCTGGTTTTTCATAAAGCATCACTAAGTTTTGCATCTGTAAGCAGGAGGCTATATGTAAGCTAACCAGTCCTCATATTACATATAGATGTAGGGGAGATTATTTTTATGACGTTCCAGTGTTTATTAAAGTGACAAAGAAAATGCTTTACCCGTTGAGCTGCTACTGTGCCAGTGATGAGTGCTACATTTGGGCATTCATCAACTCTGTGGATGAGTGGGTGTTGACACTTAGACTGTTTTTGTAAGTATCTAAGGCAGTGGGTTCCCGGTGTCAGTCAGTCAGTCAGTCAGTCAGTCAGTCAGTCAGTCAGTCACTGACAGTCGTTGTCCCGGCTGTTGCGCTCCAGCCAACAATAGTAACACAGCGTGTGACATAAAGAACACACAATAAGTTAAAGCTCACAAATGTTGATATATCCAGAAAAACATATTGAACTTTCATTGAACTCGGCCTTGAAAGTTATTTTACATTTCATGCAAATCCTTTGGTCGTTGTCTTGATTACTGTTAATTTAGACAGAATCAGCTCTCACTAATATAAACTCTGAGGTGTGAGTTTTTCTAATACCTTATGGTGCCACTAAAAACAATTTGAGGTGGAAGGGGAGAGAATGAGCCGGCAAGTTTAGCAAAATTATTTAAAAAACATCTTTTAATTTTCAGCCTCATGCATGCCACAGTGTTGCTACATGGGTGCCATGGCAGGGAGCACAGGATGGACTGACTTGTGTCTAATACAGCCCACAATCTGAGCAGCCAATTAGCCATCCAGTTAGTTACTCATTCAGCCAGTCTGCCAGTGAACAGCCGATCATCAGTCACTCAGGCAGTTGACTACAAAATCAGTCATTCCTTCTGCTAATTCTGCGAGACATGACTTACTCTGAGGATTTTCTCCCATTAATTGACATATGAAGAATATTTGCCATCCAACAGTGAAGAAGACGGTAGAAAACCACAGGAAATATGCAAAAAGAAAAGAGAAAATGGTCAATAAAGGTCCATCTGTGAAACCAGCAGAGCAGTCTTTGTTTCAGGGTCTAATAGAAACAGTGTTTGATTGAGACAGGGATGAAAACAGAGGAGAATACATTTCACTTGACTCTGTGTTTTGCTATAACAATACTGAGTGAACTGTTCTGTAATCCAGTCATCACTTTGAAAGTGACTGCAAGGAGAGTCTCTTTATGGTCCTAGAGGATGGAGGGCCTTCACTCTTCTGCTGCAGTCTCAAGTGTTTTGAGAGACTGGTGCTTCAGGTTGGTCCGCTGAACTGCACTCAACATCAAGTTTCCCGAAGAAAGGATTTACTGCAGGACTGTTAGATTGCTTTATACCGTACAGCTGCGCCTGCTAAATTGGAAACTTAGTCTCAACTTGTAATGTTTTCAGATTTATTTGCAGACATTAATCACATCATAACTGCTTTGCCGTCCTGTGAGTCTTGTTTGGGTCCTGACCCAGTGCTGGCTTTCTGTAGTGTCATGCCAGTGAGAAGAAGGAGTAACTTCCTGGCATACTGGCATCATGTCAGCATACTGATCACGCTGCCTGGCAAAGAGCAGCCTCATTTTTATTCATTTATTCATCTTCTCTCTCTATTTCTTGTCTCATCCCCTTACTGTCATCCTGTTTGTCCTCTATTTCTCTCTTACTGCCTTTCTCACTCACTTTCTCCTTGCTCATAAAATATTTGCCTTAGTAAATGACTACAAAGCACAGCTAAAGCTCCTGGGTTATTCAGAGTTTTTACTCTCCAAGGCAACTGTGCAGCTGCTATCTACCCAGTGAAAGTAAAAAATCAAATAGAAATTACTGATTACAGATTACTGAAACATTAGGGGGTTGGTGTAATTTGGATTGAGTGTTATAATTTGAGGCTGTGTGCGTATCCGTGTGCGTATGTGCGTGTGTGTTTTTAATTCAAATACTGAAAAGCATTTGGTCTCAGGTGGTTGTCATGTCTATCCTATAAACAGACACTAAAAACTAATAACAGCTGCATCCCATGAATGTTATGCCTTTACTGCCATGAGAAGTCAAAATGTCCTCTATGACAAATGCTCTGTTGTTTGCATCAGATGATGCTGTTTTACATTATCATGGTTGCTGGACAGAGCAGTAATCTAAACAGCATTCAAACAGTGTTACATAGAAACACTCAATCAAACCAAATAATGAAGCTGTTTCAATGTGACTCAAAAGCGCTCTGCCAAAAGCAATAATCATACCTTAACAAACCTCATTTGTTGTTCCTATGAAGTAATAATGTTTTTTGAGGGTTTGTCAGTAATGGCTGAAATAGAGGGCAATAAAAAATAATTGGTGTCACAGTATTTTGTGCCTGTGAACCAACAGCACGAGGTTGTCAGGTATCAGTTGTTGTATGCGGCTGCAAGTGTTATTGGCTCAAGGGGAAACACTTCAGTCTGTAAGGCTGCTGCTTTCAAATGCTGGCTGAGTGTGTAGGAAATGTGAGAGAGACTTTATATTGAATTTGGATTTTAGTTTTCTTTAATGTGAGCAAGAGGACACATGGAGCTTTGGGGTCTTTGTTTGGATAACATCTGTGTTTTTTATTATTTCATCCATGGTAAAATGTGAGGTACACCCTATAATTCAAATTTACCACAAGACCAGGGAAAGGGTTCATTTCAGGGTTGTTGTACTGCATTGGGTTTTATTTTCAGTTGTTAACTTCACTGTTTTCTTTACTGTACCAATTGTATTGATCATATATTATTTACAAATTTCTAATGTCCAAATTAATGATTCAGAGCAAATAATATTGATATTGTAATAATTGATTTGATGATTGATTTAAACCATGTGGCCCAGCCTTACCACCACCTGTACACAGATTTTTGCCAAAGTAAAAGAGAGAGAAACACACACTATAAAAACAGACTCATAATTACATGCAGATTGTTTTTAATTATGGTTCATTTCATAGCAAAATGTTACTGGCGTTGCATGAGCACAGCAGTGATAATGTTTAGTCGTTTACTTTTTTATCTCCCCCCTCTCTCTCATTCCTGCCTACCCTCTCTCTATCTCTCATTCACCTTATACATCTTCTTCCATCTCTTTCTTTGTTTTTTGTCTCTATTTTTCACTCTCTTTCTCCTTCCAATTTCTGCACTTGTGTCTCCTCTTTTCTCCTCTCCACTTTTCTCATCTCTGGCAGTTTAAGTGCTGTGGAGGTCAGGAGTATAAAGACTGGGCGGTCAACATGTACCACAATTGTTCTGCACCTGGTCCATTGGCCTGCGGTGTCCCATATACCTGCTGCGTTACTACTAAGGTCGGTATCACTATCACTTTTACTGTTAGTGTCATTACAACGCTATCTGCTACAATATCTGATGTTGCTGTCATACAATAGCATATACTGTTGTTACTGTCTGCGTTTCTTGTGGTAGGTAATATTACTACTGTTGATACTGTATATGTGTGTTAACCAGTTTAGAAGGTCAGTGTTAGATATTAGTATCTTTAACATTATGGATAGAGTCATTCTTGTCTCTATTTATTTATTTATTACAGGTCTGTGAAGCCCTGAACAGTCAGCTCAGTTTGTATGTCATTATAGTAATAGCTGTAATAATAAAGAGTTGCATTTAAAATGCATCTCATCATCCTTATAATGGTGATTAAGCCTGTTCCATGCCAGACACACTCACAGGCAATTTTCTCCCACGCAAAACATCACAGTTGCTACCTTCAATTTATACACCTACACTCTCCCTGAGTTTATAAAGAGAGAACAAACAAGACTTTTATTCTGACAACAGTTTGATGAACAAGATTACACTTCCCCAGGCTGAACTCATGAAGGTGACACCACCAGTCCTTCACCCTTAGTAAATATTCAATTCAGTTACCTACAGTCCACATACAGTTAAGATTTTCTTATTCCACAAGTTTGCATTGTTGTGAGCCAGTTCTGATAACAAGGTGAGAAAAATGTCAACTATTTATTTTCCTATTAAGGGATAGCATGTGATGTCTCGTTTCCTTTTCCTGGTTCATTTCCTTTTTTCTGTGGTTGTAATTTATTCTTCATTCCACTGTTTTAGTATTTAGTATTTGCTCTATAAATGTTGTAGCTGTGTGGCTCACTTGTGTTAACTGAAGAGGAAACATTGTTAAACTGCCTAAAGGCAGCCAGTGTAATATTTTTACTGCACTCAGTCCTGCTGTTTTCATCGGGTTAAGATATGGAACAGTGACAGACCAATAATTAATTCTCTTGTTATTCACTTTCCCATATTTGTCAGTAACTATTAAAACAGGCAGAGCCACTGCCACCAGGATTCATCTTCTCTCTGTGTGAATATACCAAGACAAAATTCTTACATTGAGATAATATGGTTCATAGGTCGCGTTGCTCAAACAACACATTTGTTCGTGACACACAGTAGCTGATGGATAGAAAAAATGACGAACACAACCCTGTGTGGCAGACAACACATAATAGGCAACAGAAGCTCAGAAGCAGAATGCATATCATATTACACTTGACTGACAACTTTATTTAAAATACTTAAGTATTATGTGAGAAGTAGCAAGTACCAAGTGCCAGTTAAAGTTAGAGACAGCATATATAATTATTAAATGCATGTGCACTCCATTCTTCAAAATGTTGTCCATTGGTACGAATGTGAAATAGATACAGCTGATGTCTTTCTTATAGGTCAATTGTTAATCATTCAGATAAAAGGTTTATCATTCATATTTAGATGATATATGATTTCCATATTTAGGTTCACATCCATACATTATGCATTATCAATGACAGTCCATGAGGTGTAGCTCCAGTGTAATCTTTGTAATTATGCTTGAATTTCAAGGCTGCATGTTTAAATTAACATGAAGCAGCAATTAACTACACTTGATTGAGCATGGTGTTTCTTTTTGGATGGAGGACTCCAATGAAATGAATGCAGCAGCGTCAGCATCGCCTGCTATGTATCAAGCTCATAGCTGTACACCGATTCTTGTAGATTCTTCAGTAATAAGGAATTGTGATATTTCATAGATGACTCATGGGGAAATATGGTGACGGTATTGTGAGTTTTCCTCACATTGTAAACGTACCAATTCCATAGTAATGAATTAAAAATCTCCAAAATAAAGTAATTGAAACAATGACTTAAAAACGGTGATCACTCCTTCCCTCCTCTTCTACCTGTGCCAGACAGTCATGAGAGACTGGCAGTTTATTTTATCTTATTTGAATACATGAATATATTTCAATATTTGAAAGTGGAAATGGCTTGTTCACATGCTCATGCACACACACACACACACACACACACACACACACACACACACACACACACACTCTTCGAACAGTCTCAGGCAGTTGAAGTGTGTGTCTTGGTGTGTGTCTCTTTTACAGATTGCCTCCTGTTTTTTTTACAAAAATTTTACAAATCCCACCTCTAAGGATAAATTTTGACTGAAAGCGTGTCGTCCTCTCTCTGCTGTTCACTCCCCTTGAAGCTCAAAGCTTTGTGCAGGCTACTGTCTGTCTCCCATTTACCTTTTAGGTCTAACTTTTAACTTTATCTCCTGTTTCTCTCTGCTTCTCTCGCCTCCAGCCTAATGAAGTGGCCAACACTTTGTGTGGCTACATGGTGCTAGCAGAAGAGGTAAGATAATGAAGACTGACTTATATGACAGATGTCTTTTTACCCTCACAAGCTACAATTTAAACATTTACAAGAACAACTTTTCAACAGGGCTACTGTCCAAAGCAAGAATCCCAATTTGAACCAGAAACCCAGACCTCAATGCTCTGATAAAGGCTGAGAAAAACACCTGGTTGTATTAGTCAATATGCAGGTTTTGTTCCTTATGCATCTAGTAGAAATAAGGCTCAGCTGAAGTTTGGAGCTCTGTCCATAGTTGGACTGGCCATCATCAAGATTAGAAGGATGAATCTCGGTGGGCCAGTGGACTGTAAAAAAAAAATCCATAAAGTTTTTACCGGCCCGGTCAGTCTCTTAACCTGCCCTCCTGCTGCTCCTGGCAGGGGGAGGGCTGGGGTTGAATTTCTGTCCCAGTGCGACCATGGCATTCTCCATCAAGTGAATGTCCATCCGAGGTTGATTTTTGATTCAGTTTCTACCACTCTCAGTCTTCACCTTCTTTGACTATTCTACCGTAAACCCATAAATTAGGCTTTTAGGGAACCAATGTAAACACAGATGGTGTCATTATTCTATAGCCATTACAAGTGCAATCAATATTTACTTCATAATGATAAATTAAAGAAAAAAATGCATCCATTTCCACTTTGATAATTAAACTGGCAGATACAAAACATGGGACAGTTATTTGTATTCGTTTAATGTTGTGAAAGGTAATATAAAACAGGTAAAACAAGTGATTATTGTTTTCTCAGGTACTGGCTGTAACTATTATATAACTGTTTATTTTGTTTCCGATAGCGTTTGTCATTGATTGAAAAGATTCATATCAGAGGCTGCACCGACGCTTTCTTTATCTGGCTGATGGACAACTATAAGATTATGGCTGGACTGCTGTTAGGGATCCTCCTGCCTCAGGTACACACACACACACACACACACACACACACACACACACACACACAGAAACACACAGAAACACCTACAGTGTAGAGCCTCACTGTATGTGAAGCAGAACTGAACTACAAGTCAAAGTTCAGTGTGTGCACTGTTATCTATATAGACACAGGCAGGTTTACTGGTCTCCCTGAAGAGAAAAGTGGACTTTTGTGTTTTGAGTGAGTTTGAAGATGAAGTCCATTTCATGATTGTTCAGTAAATGATGATTTATGATTATTACTAACCTGTTTTCTTTTCTTTTCTTTTAACTGAACTTTTTGATACTCAAAGAAGTTTGCTAAAACTGCTGGAAGGAATTAACAATTGCAACTTTAGTTTGAGTATGTTTGTGAATATCAGTAGCACAGTGAAATAAAAGATTCATCCATATTCAACAGCCTGTCTAATGCAAGCAGCTCCGATGAGCAGGAGGAAATGTAAATTACTTTACCCCAGGTACATCTGACAACTCAGCTGCATTAGCAGTGATAAAATAAGCAGGGCAATTTTCCCAAAATGCTTTGCATGTTAGTCCATTTCATTAAGTTTTAATGCAAAATTCTTGATACATCAACCTGATGACAAAAATAATATTATTCAAATGATACATCTGAGTTTACGTGAACATTTTAACCACAAACCTTTTGAAATTGTCTGACTTTGTTGTTTGTCCAGCATTGGGAAAAAAACATCTACACATTATAGGTTCATACACTACATCTGCCATTTCCCTTCATATCCATTTTCTTTTTTACCAGATCCAGCAGAGGATGTGGGTGTGAGAGACACGGAGCTATTTTTCATCACTTTGTCATTTCTGTCTTCTCACATCTCATTTTAACTCACATGACGCATTAAAATCCAGACACTCACACACACACACACACACACACACACACACACACACACACACACACACTGGCAGCTATGAATGTATGAATAGAGATGATGCTTGACTTTAATAAGCACAATGGGCTTTGGTGAGCAGAAGCTGTCAGTCACTCATCCAGTCCATACATGTGGTGCTTCTCATTTGCCCTATTTCATGTCTCCTCACTCATCTCACTACGGCTGACTTGAATTAATCTGGTCCACCATAATGGAGGACATCTCGGTTCCCTTATTTATGTTCAGAGGTGCGAGGACACATCCTTCACAGAAGTTTTCTGATTGGACCGATCTGATATGACATCACTGCAGTCTGATAACGGGACACAAAACAGATGCAGTTCTGGTGCAACATCTCCACCAAGTTTAGATTTTAATTTGTGTTCTGATTCACCATTTAGTTAAAAAGTATTGGATCTGTGTTAATTGATTCAACATTCAATTCAAAATTCAAAATTTTTCATCATTCATCATAAAGATTTTCCTTTTCATTGTTGGTAATTTCCCCATTTTAACCTGTATCGTGTGTATTTAGCATTTCCGCGCATATATGCTACTAATTATTCTTACACTTTCTGTTGTTAATCAGGCTTATGTGTTTTCAGTGTCAGAGCAAGGTGGTTTGATGGATCTGTTTACAATATAAATACAAGTTTGTATTGAATGTTCAGATGCAGAGGTATTTCACGTTCACTTTTGTCATGTTCGAGGACATCACTACACCTGCAGGGTGACAGTGATTCGGCTGTACTGTAGTCATCAGAAATTGATGTTGATTCAGATGACGGTTTAGAAATCATGTTTCCTCTCTTCTTGTATCTTCCTTGTATCCTGCGTGGAAAGGACTAAGACGTGAGGGTAAGATGCAAGAGAGGGAAACAAAGAGACATTTAAGACAAATGAGAAGCACCCATGATGACCTTCCCTTCTCCCCTCCCCATACTTAGCCTCTGTCTCTCTCTCACTTTCTCTAGTTCTTTGGTGTGATAGTCAGCTGGCTGTATATCACTCGTGTGGAAGATGCCATCAGTGAGTACGGTCACTACATGGATGGGTTACTGGACTCACACCCACAGGAAAGACAAGCCAAGAGCCAGGGCCGCATGGCCAAATGGTTTAAGTGTATGCCAGAGATCGACTGATGGAGACAAAAAAAATAAATAAACAGAAAGCAGCGAACAGCTGCTCCAGCCAACACTCACAGCTGATTAAATCACTCCAGTCAATCAAGATACTGCTGCAGCCACTGTGGGAATCTGCCTTTGAACTGCAGGTTTACT
This sequence comes from Seriola lalandi dorsalis, assembly GCF_002814215.2. Lineage (NCBI taxonomy): Eukaryota > Metazoa > Chordata > Actinopteri > Carangiformes > Carangidae > Seriola > Seriola lalandi. The sequence continues at coordinate 1,230,897 of NW_019525510.1, forward strand.
ACAAGCTCACTGCACTGTGGGGAAATAATGTTTGTTTGTTTTTTATTGGGAAGAAGGAATTTTTCAGGAACCAGATTATATGGAGTTTACTATTCAATTGTTATTTTTTCCTATAAACTTACTGTAGAAATAGAATAATTATCACTTTATGTGTTAACCACAGTGTACTTATGTACAAGTGTTAAATAAGAGCTCATTCAGATATGTGCTTTTAGCTGCACTGTGCCTCAGACAGTCTCAGGGATACACACAGTGATAAACACAACCACTTTGCTTCTGGTATTATGATATGACATCAAATCTACAGCACTGACTTACTTTCATACCGGTGTTCATTGTGTGTTTTCTACTACCAATTAAAACATTTCTGTACTCCTCTACAACCTCTGATCTTATCATCCAACCACTACTGTTGCCAAAAAACCTGCAGTGCTAGATATTGTAGGATACCATTTCTGTTGTGTGAAAGCAGGACATGTCTGCCTTAGTTGTATATAGAACTGGACATACTCTGAAGTTTGAGACTCATAATGAATTATTTTCTAATATTAGCCTGAATAATAAGAATTTATATGCTGCATATATCACAAGTGCCCACTGAACGGCCATGATCTGTCCCGCTAAAGAAGTGTTGCCTATAATGCTCATTATAGACATTTTCTTAATTTGTTAATCAGAGCTTTAACTTTGTCTCCATGTTTGAACTCAAGTCTGCTGCTGAATGAAGAGAAAATGCAAAGCATTATCCTTTGTGAGACAAAGGGCTGAATATTGAAAATAAAATAGTCCAAGATGTAGAGTAGATGGAATTGCCTTAGAACATCCTACAACATATAATCCTGTGGAGTATTACATTTTACAGATACACACTTATATGATAGAGATATGAGTGAATAATGTGAAGTTAATGTGCTACTTAAGCAATATCGCACTGCAGTGTACGCTGAAGTATCCAGGCTTCTTCTCTTCATCCTCTTCTGATGACCATACATCATTTATTTCTGGAAGTATATTCATCTTTGCAAAGTTTGTTACAATCCAAGATAGATACCGACCGTAAACATAACGCTAATTAACGGTTAAGCGGAGTGATACATGTAGTTAAAAGACCCAGTGCTGTTGTACTCTACATCAGCACTCATCATCATGCCTCTTGTCCGATCTAATTATTTGGTCAGAACTAACTGTTGTAGGATGAACTTTGTTTGGTTTGGTGTGAAGATGGAAACTGAGACCAAAGACCTGAACTCTCTGGAAGTAGATTTTTATGTCACATCTCTCTGCCTTTGTCTGCTCATGTGATTGCACATTACCTACTTACATCACTGCTTTTTTCATTTTCAAGCATTTCAAGTTGGTTCTTTGAAGTTCATTTGTTTATTCAACAGGATACAAGGCCAAACAGGATTTGCCAAGGTTTACATAGTAGCCCACGTTGAACATAAGGATCAGAAAGACACTGACATGACTTATGGCATATTTTCCAATTCAGGGCCAAAGATATAAAACTCCATGATGGATTGATCACTCAGTCCAGCTCATGCTCAGCTGGCTGCAGAACAGTCAATTTACAAAAAAAAGTCACTAACATGTTGGGTTGTCTCTCACACTGATACGTTCTGTTTGGCTTTGAATAGGCGAGGGGGTTTTGAGGTGTCAGCTTGGTCCTTGTTCCACTGTAACTTGTGAAGGCATTAGCTGGTGGGTTGAAGGTAAACATGATATGAATGTACTCACTTGGTTTAGTTTTTTTATTTATTTGTACTAACCCTGCTTCTTACAGTGAGGCTGCATTCACACACGGATTTTCAGGCTTTTTGACACATTTCTTTTGTCAGTGATCATGGAAATAAGTCAGATTCAACATAGAGTAACATATAAGGTCTGAGTTTTAGAGACTATATATTTTTTTAAATAAAGTCTGATCAGACAGTTGGTTTCCACTTGGGTAACTTAATTTCTGTGCCTCATCAAGCCACAAATATCTAATGGTGATGAGTTAAAAGGACTGTCCTTTAGCAGAGACACTTTTCAATCCAAGTTATCAAGGGAATTTGATTATGAAACGTGAATGTATTCACCCAGCTTGGATAGAAACATAACTATTACTTTATATACTCTGTATTTTATAGTATGTATATAGTATAGTATGAATCCTAAGCATACTGCATCATACTTATAGTCTAACCAAAGAAAGTCCATACATATTACCTGTACTGTGTACCACACGTCAGAGGTTGTAAATATTACATGACAAAAAGTTTTATATAACTACCATGACTAGTTAAACATGACAAAAAGTTTTATATATGGTACTACCATGACTAGTTAAAGTACCAGTGTTTTCTCTTCAAAAGAATAAGATGATATATAGATGCCAATTCAAAGTTCAAGGGAAAGTTCAAATTCAATGGAGTTGCACAAAACCACAGTTATTAAAAGAAGTACGGTATGTTGACAAAAGGTTTTGCCTGTTCGAGGGTGGACAATAAAATGATTTGCTGTTTGATGAGTTGTTTATCTTTGAGCTGACTGTAGCTCTGAATGGATCTTCCGGTAAAGCAGTTTTTAGAGGTTGGGGGGCTGTTAAATAAATAATGGCTGATATCTCACTGTGTGTTTTTGAGGGCATGCCTCACACTGAGCCACAAGCAGAGTCTAAATTTTTCATGCAAAAGTATGCAAATGAAGTTTGTGAAAGGTCTAACTGTGACTACAGTGTAGAGGGAAAAGTAGAGAGGACCCGCCAGAGGACATTGTAAAATTACTGCTGCTACTATCTTAAAACAAGCTAATTAATTGAAAGTGAAAGTAGTGGCTTTCAAAGTCATTGAATTAAGACTATAATATTAATTTAAAAAAAAAACACAATGGGAAGTGAATTCATTTTTGTACTGAAATTAATTTCTTAAAGTTAATTAATATACTGTTTTTAAAAAAATTGTTTTTACAATCAAAAGAAATAAGTGAACTCAAATTAATTAAAGCCAAAGGTAAAGGTTAGGAAGAAACATCTGTTCTTATACCAATATACTCCTGTAGGAAATGAAATCTGGTGAGCAGCATTAAAATCATGATTTTAAATCAAAACAAATTTTCATTGTTACCCTCAAATGAAAACGCAAATGAACACGTTTGATCACCTTGTTCAGTCGCTCATTATGTGAGTGACAGTTTTAAAACTGCAAAACAAATTATTTGAACTGAAGGAACCTGCATTACAGAGGGAAGCAAGACTTGTTTCTCATACACAGAGGTTATCTGCGTGTCATTTCACCATTATGTGGCTCTGGTTCAACCAAGTTCATCTCCTTTACTCAGAGGAACTTGTGTGGAAAGCGATGCAAAAAAGACTGAAACCTGGTGATGTGCGGGGAGTGTCCAGTGTGGTTTGGTGTTTCTTTGTTGTTTTCTTTTTCCTGCTCTTACTCCTGCTTCTCCTGCTGCTTCGAGGACTTCCTGCTGAATAGAACCTATTAATATTTTACTCCTACCACCTCAACAGAGGAGAAAATTATTTTCCTACATCACCAACAAGGAAGGAAGAAGCTGTTGCGAATGGTCTGGATGTAGTGCTCATGTTGCTCTGTTCCACCAACACACAGCTTAAAATAACTTGTTTGGTTTCTCCCCACCAGCTCTTATTCTTGCTACTACTCCACAGTCAGAAAAAATATATATATATTATTATTATCCAATATAATGTTAATTCCTATAGACACTGGACTGGTCTAGTGTTGTTGGTCATTCCTAACAGTTATGATCACATTATAAGATCTGTGCATGAAGCATCATCCCCTATTTTCCACAGTAATGGACATTTCAAATGCTGTCATCACTAATACTTTGACTATAGATGCTATCAGTTTCTCACACTGCACAGAACCTTTCTAACAGTGTCACCCATCAACAGTTAGCTGCAGTGTGAATAATCCTTTGGGATTATGTCATTAAGGTTATGCAACTAAAGATTTGGGTGACATTAAGAAAATGTGTCTTGACATTAAAATTCATGCAAAGAAATATTTACTTTAATGAAAGTTCAAAGCAAATACTGTCTTATTGTTTGTCTTCCGCCTATTTCATTCACATTAACTCAGCCTCCTCTTATAAAGTATAAAGTGTGTGTATGTGTGTGTGTGTGTGTGTTGCTGATCGTAAATACAAATTTGAGACGCTCTGCCTCTCCATCAACTACTTTATAGACTCTCACGGTCTTTGCTGACAGTTGTGTTTCCCTCTATCTCTTTTTCCTGGTATAAAGTTTGAGATGATCTGTGTGACTGTCCGTCATCTCTGTCCATCTCCATCTTGCTGTTTTTCCCCTGACTTTCACTTCTCCTCTTCAGCTGTTCTCACTGAACCACATGAGGAAACAGATGTACAGAGAGCAGAAGAGAGTCGGGCAGACAGCCAGCCTCACATGACTGTGCACGACATGGTTACTGCACTGCTTTAATTCAGATTTTCCTGCTATTTCATTCTGAAATTTCATTCAATATCATCAAGCATGTTGATGAAAGGTTCTGTAATCATACTATTCAATAATACTAGGCACATTTTGTGACTTGAAAGTATGTCAATCAGCTATGGTGTAGTTGTGTACAAACTGAAGTATGAATCAGTTTATATTACTTGGGAGGCTCCTGAAGCAGGAGCACCATAACACAGAGTTAAAAGTATAAATCCACTTTAAGTACACTACAAGCCTTCACTCCACCGGCTTACACGTGCAACTTAAATTCTCCTGCAGTTATTTACCATCACTGTCAAACTTTAAGCGAACATACAGAAAACTGACAACATCATGTTTTATATTCTTCTGGGGATACTTTGACCACCAAATTTATCAACACACACACACACACACACACACACAGACACACCCATCCGGCCTCTACTAATGGACTTCTTCTAAGAAGTTAATGGTCCCAACACAGCTACAAAATTGTTAAATTAAAAGCATGCTCTGGTTGACAAAGCCAATACAGTCTATTCAAATTAGAGCCAGTGGACTGGGAATGAAGCACTGCACACCATATCTGATACGTCACAATCAGTCATTATCAATCAAACATGGAGCTCAGTAATATCACATTTCAGTTAATGCAAAACAATGTAATGTAATTCAGTTTTGGCAACCATTGTCGATTGCTTGTTTAAATGTGGTCATATCCGTCTATATGAAATAAAACAAATCTAAGGCAAAACACAAACATAACAACCAACATAACGTAACACATCTTTATCATTCATCATTTTTTGTATACGTAAGGCAGTATAAGTGAGTCACAGCTGTTACTGATGTGGAATGTGCAATGTTACTCCCTGACATGACAAATCTCTGCACACATTAAATTAAACTTATCCACTAACCCTAACCAACGAAACCCTGAGAAAGATATCCACATGGTGGTGGTCAAGGACGAAAATAGTAATGTCTACCTGCAGAGGGTTTACAGAGTAATTGTAATATTTCATTAATTTTTTTTAAACATTTTGATTGTTAAACTAATGTTCAACAATATATATACAAATATTCAATTAACAGATAGTTGAACCATTTAATGGTTAGGGTTAGGCTTACTGAATTGCTGAAACCCAACTAATAACCTGTAGAAATTTTACAAAATTACCCCAAATTTTAGCTAGTAAAATATTAGGAGGTTAAAACTTGGAGATGTTCGTGTAAACATTTAAAATTAATCATAAATGTTTGTGTGCTCTAACTATAAATATGTAGGAAATCAGAAATCATGGAGCATTCAGCTTCTTACACACTTGCACAGATATATTCTCTACTCTTCACACTTTATAGACACACACACCCTCTCTCACACATACACACCTACATTGTGTCACTGTGTCCAATAATGTGTGGGAGGACGCTGGTCATTTATTACTCTGATACATAGCCCCGTGTCTGGTCTGATGCTGACATTTAGCCCTGCACAAGGAAACAAACTAACCTAATCATTCAGTGTGGGCAGCGGCGGGAACGCAGGCGAAGGGGGGAATCTTTAGAGCCAGGTGGCTTTTTTTCACATACAGACATTAACTCACAGGTTTCTGATGCTACTCTTTCCTCTTTATACCTCTTAGCAGTGAACAGATGTGAATAATTTCAGTCAGTTCCAACACATCCATGTATAGGCTACATACCACATCAGAAAAATCTAGTGGACCGTGGCATGAATTCATACACCACATTTATATACTCCTCCCACTGTGACTGTGGAGAAATTAGACATTCATTCTTCAGGGCAGACCAAACAAACCCACTGTTTTGAATGTATCAACCAAAGCACCACATCATGACAACCAATATCATGTGCGCCTCATTTATCGGTCTTATAATCAGTCTAATCTGATGCTGGCATTTAACACCGACGACAACACTCAATAAACAAACAGTAAGAATAGATTGAGTCTGAGATGCAACAACAAACAGAGGGTCCACAACAATAATCATCAGCGTTGCTTTACGAAGGTAAATATGCAGTAAACACCGTGGACCCTCACTATAGCTGTTTCTCCGGTACCTTTGCAGTAATTGAAATGGTCGAGCAGTAAGGAAGTTTATTGTTTCAGGCAGTTTTCTGGTGAGTCCTCAAATGAAGAGTTTATTTTTTGGAATGACACTGGGCCCCAGGAGACAAACTATATCGACTCTGTTTGGGTTCCAAGATCATGAACCAATGAGCTTGAAAATTAAAAAGGTCAAGTAGGTAAAATAAATCATTATAAATAGCCCAGATCAATTTTAGGAGAGCAATAATTTCCTTTCCCGTGCCATATAAAGTGTAAACTTATGCTCCCACTATCAATACACAACATTGGCTTTAAGGTACAAAACAGAACATTTCACTGTATTAAAAAAAATCTACAGCCATTTCAGCTGCTCTGTGACACTCAGTGCAGAATGTGGCTTTATGAAATCACTGCTTAAAAATCTGCATTGCTGTGATAAAATTGCTCTCTGCTGCTAGGTTAAATGAATCGAATACAAACTCAGACATTTTTCTGTTGAAGCTGATTTTATAGGTAGATTTATTTTTGCTTGCAGGTGGAGGTGGGGGTTGTGGTGGTCCAGGTTATGTGCAGATTACACAGTGCAGAATTCCATTACATTTTTTTGTTATCACACAGGCACTTCAAAAATTGACTGTGAAACGATTCAGTGATTACTGGGTCAGATGCATGGTGAAGATCATAAAGATCATGGTACACAGCAACAGCTTGTGAATACTGAAACAGCAAAAAATGTTGGGTCGTTACTCCAGAGTTGCCAGCTCAAGTTTAAAGCCTGGAAGAATATGATGAATGAACCAATTAACAATTCCCCTCCTATAATAACTTCTGTCTAGATGCCCTTGAAAAATGCAGTCACCTTTGACCTCCTCTGGTGGAGCTGCTCTGTGGCCAACAATTGATGGTATGTGGTTGTACTAAGTCAATGTGAAGAGGTATAAATAAATGCTCTGTAACACTGTGCTCCCAAAAGAAACAAACATTTTCAGTTAAAGTAAACGTTCGGCGGTTGTTGTGCTGTGCTGTATATGTGCACTGTTTATCCTCATTCTGTGTGTGCCGAGATGAGATGACATTCAAATCAACTTATTAATTATAGTTAATTCCAACACCCTGTCCCACATCCCAACATGCACTTCCATTGCTTCATTGGCTTTCTGGCTGATTAAACCTGAATCTGTATATATGAGGTGCTTTCACCTGTGTTTCAGTGTAAGGTTGAATTGAATTTGTTTTTATAATGAGGTGTTATTAAGGTCATCTGCCAGTTTCTTATATACTTACTTATTTAATGTGCAAACATTGATGCACTGATGCATTTCTAGTGCAGGTCTTTAGGTCTTTTTCACACATTGTGACTTTTCAGAATGAGGAAAGCACAGATGTAAAAGTACTGACGGACGAATTCCAATTAACTGCTGCAGTTTTTCTTGGTTGTGTTGGTTCACAGTCACACTGTTATGTCTTACACCTGTGACAAGTCCAAATGTCTGCTGTGAAAACTGTAAGTAAAAACAAAATTCTTACGTTTTAAAAGCAGACGAGATGTCATTTTTACAGTAAAACATGAGTTTGATGTGGTATTTGTGTTTAATAGCATGGTCTGTGTAAATTGGATTCATAATTTTGTTTTGTTGTACCATAAACAGTAGGACAAAGTAAAGATGTTTGATTCAGTCAGAAATTAGTGAATTATGATTATTTGCTCTAAAGCCGTGGGAAGTAACATTATCTGATAAAAAAAACTTTCTGCTATAAAAAATAAATACATAAAATAGAATTAAAAAGTCTTGTATTTTTATAAGTAAAACAGTTTAGATGAACAAATATGTTACAGTGCAATTATATTCTGTGATTTGTTCAGTTTGTTAATTTCTTCAAATGCTTTTTAGAATGGACAATGGACTATACAGACATAATATTCAAGAGGCCACTGGAAAATCAATACGGTGATCTTTATGGAATCGATAAGTAGACCAGAGGAGGACCATGAAGACGACAAAAGTCCAAACAGCAGACACTGGGAGGTAAGAACCCAAGAATGTCAATAAGAAAAGAAAGAAAAAGGAAATGAGTAGGAAAGTAGAGGAAATTAGGAGGTCAAAAGATGGAAAGAGGAGAATTTTCCACACACAGATATACCATGAAATTGGTCTGACATTTTTTTTTGTCTTTCTCCAACCATATTAATGCTTCCTGAATGACATTTATGTAATGTTGTTTGGCTCCCTTGGCTCTATCAACAGAGCAGAGCTCTGATTAGTCAGATTCCCTCAGGTTACAGTGTTAACAACAGCAACGATTTCACACACACACACACACACACACACACACACACACACACACACACACACACACACGCCTACATACACATAGACAGGCAATATCTGCTTCTGCATACCCACATACACACATGAAATGCCTTTGAAATCATCATGTGCTATTTGAAATTCGAAGCTGTGGTTGTCATAGGTGGGATTTACTGGGTCAGCACAGAAACTATGGATATGTTTTGCAGGACATAAATGTATATATTCTATATTCTATGTGTATGAGTGTCAGAGTATGTGATGCATCATTGAAAAGTGCAGAGTAGTTTACAGAAAAAGAAAAGAATGGGATTTGGATTTTTTTTAAATTGATCTTTGTGATCTTGACTTGGGTCCAAACATAAACTTACATAGGAGCAGCCTATTTAATAAAAGTGTTTAATGATTATTTTTCTGTAAACAGGCAGAACCTCTTGCCCTGTCTTACCGAGACAGTATTGACAACGCTAGAATAGTTTATTATTCTACACAATACTATTCTGCTCTGCAGTAAAACAAACTTCTCTCTGTGCATGAAAAGGTACTGACACGTATGCACAACTTCCTTTTTTTAAGTTGTTGTAGTTGTTTGTTTGTTTTTTTGGTTTATGAAAGTTAACAGTGTTGATAACATGAAGATAGACATGCACACAGACACAGGAGAATGGAAAGAAGTGTTCAAATATAGCCTACTACCTGCTGCAATTTGACATAATGTGTATATTCAGAATTCAGGTTTGGCTGATTTTCATGTGCATGTTGAGGATTCAGGTTGGGATCAGGCAAAAATATAGATATCATTTTCAAACATCAAACGTTACTTCAGACTCAATACTAAAATTGCAATGATAAATTAGAACAGTATATTATAATGTATTTTTCCTTGTATTGCTTCATGTTACACACACATGCACCACCCTACAGATAATCACCAAGCACTGCTTCCCAAAGCAGTCCATGTTTCACAAAGTCAAGTTAAGAAGTGCTGCTCAGAGTGAATATATTGTTCATCATGCACCTGCTGCTGTCACACACTTGACAAAGGATATAATGGTGGCTCATTCGGCTTGGCCTGGACATGAAACACCAAAGTGTGATTAAAAAATGTCAGACAACAGCTGGACAACTGCAAACTGTATAATCCTGATTAGAAAAACTGAGCTTTGAACTTCTTGCAAGTCAGGTTTTGTACATCTAACACCCACAAATGTCACTCTCAAAAATGATGTATTCCACGGGACCTAATCATTGAAGGAGAAAATCTTTGTGTCTACTTTTGTACTACCTGACTGGGGTTGACATCATGCCTCTTCCAATTCACATCGTGTCGCAGATGCGTCTCTTCACTTGCCAGCAAGGAGCCTCAACAGGAGGGTGTACGATGTGAATATGTTCGTGCCATTACCGAGACAGCTCTTCCTCAAATTGTGTCACATGTCCAGATGCAGCTGCCACCGTCATCTCAGATGAAAGCTGTTTTTGCTAGTGACCAGTTCTTGGGCTGCTGCTCTAGTCTTAACCCTGTATTTGAGTTTTTGGTACGGCAGACAATGCCACGTGCTCAGGTTCAGCTCACCATGTCAGTGTGTGACGTTAGATGGATGAGTTTTCAGAGGAAAAAAGGGTTCGAGCTCTTCTTTGATCAGCTCAGTGTTGTCTTTACTCCAGCTTCTGTTGAATAGAAGTATGTCACATCCCACTATCACATCATAACACACCAGCTGTCTTTTATAACACAGTATGATGTTTGTGTTGTGTCGTTGTTTGTTGAGTTATTGTGTAGTTCTCTTTTTTCAGTTTTGACCAAAGTACAAAAAAACAAGGTTAATAACTGAATAAAGAGATTTCACAACGCAGTGTCACTATCACTACAGCATTACACCACCATGTTTAAAAACTGTTGCCCCGCCAACAACTTGTTCTTATAGTGTATTTGAGGTATTTGATTCGCTAAGAAAACGCATATTGTCAGGTCTCATGTTATTGGAGTGACATTATCATGCAGCTAGAGAAAAGAAATCAAACAAATTTTAAGACTGAAAACCTGGTGCTCAAAATCATGAAATTGGTCTGAAATTTTGTCTTTTTTACCAGCAATATCAACATTTCCTGCTTGACATTTATAATGCAGGCTGGCTGGCTCATGTGGCTCCTGATGAAATGGGGAGGTTCAGACTGTTCAGTTCCATCAGTGGTAATGTTAATAATTTTGTGATGAAAATTAATGGACAAGAATTACCATTAATATCCTTCTGGTGGTTGGTGGGACATCCATTAAGAGCCCACTAGGATTTAATTAGCAATGTCAAGGCAACACAAGGACTCACCGGTCACTTCACTCTCATCTGGTGTGTCATTCTTCTGTCCCTGTTGTCAAAGAAATCCCCATGTGGAGAAGAATAATCTTACTGGGGAAGAGTACAAATTTGTGTCAGACGACCTTACACCCCTCCTCCCCTCCTTTGTCTGTCTATCACACTATTTTAAAGATTTTCTTTTCATCTTTTAATCCATCAGTCTCTCAATTACATGATTAAAACTTCAAACACATGAAGCCACTTTCCTTAATAAAAGGCAGACATGTGCCAAAAGTATATTGAAGTTTACGTGCCAGAGGTTTACATCACTCAATTTACTGAGAAGCAGAATCAGAGTCAGACAGCAGCAGAGCCAGGAAGGACAAATTTAAACCTTAGTTGCATTTCACAATTACCTGTATCAAAGAAGTGCTCTTGGTTTTTTCTGGGAATATTTTTGTATTTCTTTGAAATGTAATGTTGCAATGTTGGTTAGGAAAGAGTTTTTGCAATGTGATTTTAAAAGATTTTGAAATATATGTTAATGGCTAATAGTGCATATATATGCAAAACATTTTTGTCAGGGTTTGACCAAAAAAAAAAAAAACATCAAAGAGACAAAATAAAAGCTTTTTTTCAGTTTGGCCCCATGGAGTTAAAGTTGTGCCAGTCTTTGATGAACTACATCGAGTGCTTAATGAGCAACACATGCTTGTGCATATCAAAAATCTTGATCATTAACATGTAGGAAGAGATCGAAAGGTCGATTTATTTAGGTATCCAGGTGATTTGCTTTGCCACTAATGAGTCTAACAAAGACCAATTACCTCTCTGTCTTTGCCTCTGTCTCCCTTTTCTTGCTTTCATTCTCTAAATTTTGCTGTGACCTTTATAAAAAAGAAAGAAAGGAAAACATCTAAGGCCTTGACAAAATGAAATAGTAAAGCGAAGGGAAATGAATGAATCAGTCAGTCAGTCAGTCAGTGGAGTGACTGGGTCAGATTGTGTTAACATGTAGTGAACACCAGAGTTTACTCTGAGTGATCCTCATCCCAGAGCTGTAGCTCCTTGATAAATGCATCATGGAGGTTCACAGTCAGCGTGGCGTACACATTGATCCTGTAATCCCTGTGAGCTGCTGCACCCACACTTTGACAACATATCAGAGCTTCAGCAGCAGTGACCAGACAGCTCAAGTCAAACTCTATATTAGTTCTGCGACCTCTGCAAGCCACAACTTTGAATCAAAGTATGACTGACTCCTTTGGAGCAATAATCTTTTCATATGCGACAGAGTAAAGCAATAAAAAGATGGATTGTGTCATCTTGTTTCTTCCTGTTATGTTTCATTGTCTCTTTATTACAGTCATTAAATACAATGAACCTACCAAACAAAAGCAGATAGATGTGATTATCTTCAGTGTGTGCTGCGATTACAGCATTTCTTTCAAATCTATATTTGATAATTGGGCTAATTAGGGTCACCTAGCGAAGACAACATTCTGATCATTACTTTGTATGACATCCATGTTAGCACCATGATCTTTCCTTTGTTTTCAGTATTGCCAATTGAATCAACTCATGACACTCCAGCTAGTCGAGTATTATATTATACAGTGTATTCTATAGATGAACCTCCATACTTCAGTCAGCATCCAAGAAACAGCTAGTTTTATTTTTAAGTCACTGACATGAGCAGTTTGAGGTGTTAGGAGACAACAGCTGATAATAAACACCTGGTGTGTCAGCTGCTCAGTTATATGCCGATGATGTGACTGGACTAAATTGTTGGTAAATGGGCAGTAACTGTGTTGTTTTCTGGAGGAAGTCTTTTACAGTTTTGTACTAACAGGAAATTAGATGTGGTATCCTTCCACCTGCAACTCTGTGCTACTTTATGCCAAGAGTGAACAACGTGTTTCTTCCAAAGATTTGTTTTGATTTAATATTTTTGAGATCTTTCTCAAGCTGTCGCACAATCATCTGTAACCAGGTCTAATGTTTTCCAGCTGTGAGATGCTCATATATCATGAGCCCACTTAAAAATCTAGTGGCATTGAATCATTTTTTCCCCTTTTTCAGTCCGACTTCAAGATAAAAATCAAACCCTGCTTACAACAAGTATGTATTGATTATTGATTCCAGAGAAGAAACAATGAGAGCAACCTGATCAGAATGAAAGGAATGTAAGCCGAACAGTACAGCTGTGTTGCACTCACTGTACTCTGTGGTGCAATGAAAGGACTAGTCCAATTTTGTGACAGTATGATAATGGCTTTACAGCTCTTTGTTAAACATCTAACGTAGATGTCTAAGAGGAAATTACCATGGTGAATTACATCTCAGGAGTTTGTCAGCTGCAATTAGAGGGATTATAATTGCGAGCATTCTGGCATGAATTGAACTCTTGAAGTGAACGGAAAAAAATCTAATAGACTGGACCTTGTGAAGATCCCTCAAGTGCAACGTGAGGGAGATTAAACACCTGAAATGCTATAAATGGCACATGGATGTTTTCTTGCTCATGTTAACAGCAATACAATAGCAGTAAAGAAGAATGAAAGCAAAGCCTCAAGTTGTTGCTAAGTGTTTGATTGACAGCTGGATCTGCAGGGGAGAGAAAATTACATTTACACATTACCCACAATTACCTACAGATGATACAGTTCACTTCATATCATTGATCTCTATTTACCACAAGCTAAAAGAAAATTATGAGGTATTATCTTCTTTGTCCTAAGACTATTTTTCAAGTGTTTATACTGTACCTGTTCACAGTATATGGTAAACACACATGACTCAGTGTCAGGATGTGTGTATCAGTGTGCACACACCAGAAATAGTCACAGGTGCCACCTGTGAGCATATTCACTTTAGAAGCTAAAATTTACTCTTCCTTTTTTCCGTTTGATTTGAAGCTGAGGACACAAACCAGATGCAAAGCTCTATATTACTGCGGCAAAAAGCAAAATAAAAAAGCATTTTAATTTCAGCTGTACTTTGGGAGCAAAGAGACAGAGGTGTGGGGTCTGTGCAGAGTGAGCTGGTATAGAAGCATCTGTCATGTTGGCATGTAAAGTTTACATGACGCCTGACCTAATGTCTGATCTGCTGTGTGTGTGTGTGGGGCCCCCACTGGTATGTTATTGTCTGACCATACACACACAGTGAACTTTAATCCTCACATCTCAACTAACAATACCATGAATGGTATTTCTGGTATTTTTCAAAAGCCTGATGGGCTGATGCAAAGGAATAAGTCTATAGGAAAACGGACAGTAAAAATAATGTATAGATAAAGTAGCAGAAATGTATATGTATGTATCAAGTATATGATGGGAGTAATGAAAAAAATCAAAATAATCATCAAAATCTAATTATTAAAATTAAAAAGATGACATTTTCAAAAGTAAATCAGTATAACTTGTTGTATATTTTATGTTAGAAGATAATCATCAATACTTGACAAGCATTATGCTTACCGGAAAGAGGATAAGTTGATGACCCAGGAGGTTTGAGTAGATGAGTGCAACTGAAAAATGAGGGGGGATAAATCTGATGGATACCACCACCCGCTGGCTGCAGCTGTGACTGAGTCAAATGTCACTCACAACAATAAAAGCATTGGCATTTTAAAGTAAAGGTACTCAAGTGTCATCAAAATTAGCTCAAGGTTTACCAGGATATCTGCTGTCACCTCCTGGTCAGCAACTGCAAATACAAGCTGCACTGGTTTATTGTAACCAAGCTTTATATTTAGATAGACAGATAGATAGATAGGTGGGTCGTTTCATAAAAATAAAACAGTCCTGAATTTGTTAACTGTTTTAGTTTCTAAAATTTTCCACATTCATCCTAAACTGCAAAGTGAATATAGTTTCAACATAACCTGATATAAACTGGCAAACCTACTGTTGAAAACAAGATTTTTACAAGTGCATCTTCCTCATTGACCACTGGGTGGCAGCAAAGCTCCATCATGCAGAGGGACTGGGTCCATTGTGTGCCTCAGAGTCTGTCAGCAGCCTGTGTTGCCATGTCCGTTTGCTTTCAGCGACTTTGCTTTTCCACAGTGTTGATTCGGCTGCTTCTGGCAGTTTCCTTGGACACGTTTAGCGCATATTTATCGTCTTAAGTTATCTTCGCGTTATCTCGCCTTCTGTCTGTATAACAGAGCTGAATGCATCACAGATAAAACTGTTAATCAGCCTGATTCTCTGTTTCTTTGACACACACCGAAGCACAGAGGATATCACTTTGGCTACTTATTGACATACGTGAATAATTATTAGCCTATGTGAACTAAATTACATAAATAAATCCAGTTGTTCCGAGATTTGTTGGCAAATAAAATAAAATAGAATTTCATTTTATTTGCCATAACGTATGCATGTTGTATTATGTTTTAATTAAAATAATAAATAATTAAATAAAGTTATATATAATAGTATCCTTGATGTTTACCTTTAAAAAAAAAAAGTCTTCATTTGAAACACATAGCTAAACCAGCATAAACCTCAGATTCGCACTGGCTCGTTCATTATAACATAATAATTATAAAAAGAAGTTTACTCTAATTAAAGTTTGTGCCTGACCATTAATCCCATTGCATTTCAAAGGGATGGTGATGGTGTTTATCTTTTTACCTCTTACAAACAATTTTTCTCGCGATATTTGGCAACCCAGCGAGCAGGCAGTCTACAGCTGTCAGCCCGTCAAAACACGGACTGGAGGCTCATCTGTCTCCCGCGGAAATGTTCAAAACAGAACAACTAAAAGCTTTGGTCAACGAGCGACTGAAGGCAGCTGCGGAGGAAATATTCAGCCTGTTTGAACAAACTATTAAAGACTATGAGGACGAAGTTTTCCGCTCACAACAGCAGATCGACAAACAACGCAGGCGTGCGGGGTGGAAAGGTAACGGGGGGACGGACTCAGGTTAACTTTAACATTCACACCGCTAAGCCGGGGAGTCGGACACTTTAACCTTGTTAATGTCTGATCAAATGCATCACAACCTCCAGTCTTCCGGGCCACTCCTAACACTCAGTCCGTTACACAGGAGATAGAAAGTAGCGCCATTTTGCATCCCTGAGTGTATCAGGAAGGGGGATGCAAAATGGCTGGCTGTACAGTATGCCACATTAATGAGCAGGTATTTCCCCTGGCATGCTTTTAAGTAGAGCAAGTAAAAGCAGACTTCAGCTCATCTGCTCTTCCCATCTGAACTATTAGGACTTGAAAGGAAGAAGGCGAAGGATGTGCTCTTTATTGCAAATGTTCAGATTCAATTTAAACTGCAGTACCCATATTATTATGTTATAGTTTTGGATTATGTTTAATCTGAGTCTACTACTGGTGTTTGTAAATTTGCCCTTTGATACAGATGGACAAATATGACAGTTTCTTCAATGACTTCCTTGTTCAAATGGAGTGTGATGTGAATCTTCCCATATAACAGGAAGTGAAAATAACAGAAAATCTAATTATCACCCAAACTGCCAGGTGTGAAATTTTGTGAGAGCTTCATTTTAACTTGTTGTCATTGAGCAGCTGCGGTTTGAAAATGCAGACACATATTATAACCTTTGTTTTTACATCAAAATAAGCCCTGTGAGTCTCATACAGAGACAAATCTACAAGCAACAAGCAAACACAGGCACTTTTACCACGTCTATCCGTCATAGTCCCAGCTGCATCAGAACAATATTGCTGTGAGTGCTGTAATGAAGCTGACTTCTTGGCTCTAAGTACATTTTAGATATCATTGCATTTGTAAGTTGATCAGCATTGTTTGTGTACTTTTTTGTTTGCAAAGACACAATCGCAAAGCAGACTTTTTCATTTTAAGAATGAGCAGCTATTAAAAGACAAGCACCATTACACCTGCTGTTGTCTTGTGCAAAGAAAGACTTACACTTACAGTGTAGCTGTTCCCATCTTTTCCCCTACACATTGTGCCATAACTACACATCATAAAACATTTCAACGTGCTGTCTGTCTGGTTTAGCTCTGTTTTAAACATACATACAAATCAGAATGTGTTTTGATCAACCTAAAGCCTAAATTTCTTTTCTCCTGTGTGATACTATCCAGCCCCCGTGCAGCTCTCTGTGCAGGAAGAGGACATCCCCTCCAAGCAGGGGTCCTGTGAGAAGAAGACTGACCCGGGTGAGGAAGAACAGGGGCCCCTGCATATTAAAGAGGAACAGGAGGACGAACTGTGGGCCGCTCAGGCAGGTGAAAAGCAGGAGGAGGCTGATACCAAAGAGACTATGTTCAATATAATTTTTGTGCAGAGAAGCGATGAAGATGGAAGACAGTCACCATATCAGAACCAAGAAGTTGAAAATAAAGGGGACCCTTTGCCCAGCAGCTCATCTGAACATTTGACAGCAGAACCTGCCAGAGAAGGGGCGTCAGAGCCGACCAGTGACTGTCAGATGAGTGGAGACAGTGATGATGAATGGATACACAGTGGGGGACTTCACTCAGGTATTAAGAAACCACAGCGAGCTGGTGAGACACTAGACAGACCGTACACCTGCAGCGTTTGCAACAAGAATTTCAGGATTAAATCCATTCTGACTCGCCACATGAAGACACACACAGGAGAAAAACCTTACAGCTGCAGTGTTTGTGGCAAAAGCTTCATCCAGCGCTCCTATCTGCAGACTCACATGAACTCTCACTCTGGACAGAAACCGTACACGTGTAATTTCTGTGGCAGAGGATTCACACAGGTTGGAAACATGAACGCTCACATACGAATCCACACGGGAGAGAAACCTCACAGCTGTGCTGACTGTGGTAAAAGTTTTAGAGAGAAAGCAGACCTTGTCAAGCACACAATAATACACACTGGCGAGAAACCATACACTTGCACTGTATGTAATATGAAATTCAGCGCTCAGTCCAATCTAACACGCCACATGAAGACTCATTCAGGGGAGAGGCCGTACAGTTGTGCTGCCTGTGGGAAGAGATTCATTCGTCGATCACATTTAATCATTCATATGAAGACTCATGCAGGAGACAACTCATGAAACGAAGCGAAAATTATACCTGGTATTTATTTGATTATTTCCAGTGTAGAGCAATGCAGTGCTCCACTCTACAAACACATATAATCATCTTTCAGTTTGTTACAGTGGACATGGACTCGCATTAGAGGAGTAAAGTGAATAACAAAAACCTCTTTCCTCAGAATCATCATGTTTCATTCTGCTTGTAGTAATCCTTCAGTTTGTTAGTAGATGCTCTTTGTGCTTTCATTGGATGATGGTTTTCAGTTACACAACTGTTTAAAAACTCCTTTAAAATGTCGATTGCCTTTGTCTGTCCAAAGTGTAATAATAAATGATAATGTTATTGCACTTTTAAGTCTCACAATTTCCTTCAGGTAAACAGATCAAATTAACATCATATAGCAATGCAAGCAGCTCTGTGATGCTTTGAGCTAAATGCTAACATTTAGCACGCTGACATACTCACAAGTGACAATGTTAACATGTTGGTGTTTAGCAGGTATAATGTTTACCATGTCCACTATCTTAGTTTATTGCTAATTTTCTTATTAACTCTAAACACAAAGTGCAACTGAGACTGATGGGAATGACATTAGTTTATTTTTTTATAAACCAAAATACTGGACAAATTCAAATTTTGACCTGATGATGTTGTGAGGTGAGGGTCACCAAAATTATTAGTCCTTACATACCCAACAACCTATCTGAGGCAATAAGGGTAGTTTACACTGTATATTAAACCTGAACAGCACAACACATACATTTATAAAAATGCAATAACTTCCTAAAGCTCCAATCATGCTTTAGTACTTAAATGTTCTACTATAATACCAGTCTGGATGTTGCTGAAAGAACCTCAGCAAGCTTAATGTAGAAGCAGTGTAAGTTCTCAAACTCTGATCAATACTAAATAATACAGCCTACTAAATACTAGGCTGTATAAATATTTTGGGTTTATTTTCTTTGTATACTACCGTGTTTATTTCTATACATTTTAACTAGTGTGATAGAAAAAAAACCCAGTAAGACAACTTTGAGATAAGACTTTTATGAGATTTTTTTCATTTTTCAGACAGAAGTGTTGGACAATAACTAAGTGCATTTACTCAAGTAAGTTTACATTTGATTTACTTACTGAGCATTTTCTTTTCTTTTGCACAGTAGCTTATGGTATATCACTCACAGGTGCCATTTTTGTGTATTCAGTACTTTTAGTTTTAATACTTTGATTATACTTTGATACTATGATTTTTGACTCAGTTTGCATTTTTAACTAACTGCATTATAGATCCATAAAACCTCCAACAGAAGGACAAAAAAAAAAAACAGTTTTTGGCGGAACTGCACTCGACGTCATTTCCGTTCCGCGAAACAGAAATTTTGGCGCCCCGGATTTTTAAACAGCTAAAAACACAGAGGGAGACAACTGAAAGATGATGAAGAAGAAGACTACAAACGTCGAACCAGCTCGGCAGTTTTAACGGAAAACATCCCTGGCTCAGGCCGGCAGGTCAGTGAGTAATCCCCCGGTTCTGGAGACGTAGAGTCGGTAGAAATGAAGATAAATAAGCTCTGGTCCTGTAGCTGAACCTTGTGCGGTTAGCCTCCTGTTACAGTCGGTCCGTTCGTTAAAAACATACTGTTAATAACAGCTCATTCAACACACAGATACACACACCTGCCTGCGGTCTAATCAGAGGCACCATGAACAGGACCAAGCTGAAGAAAACCAAGGTGAGCAGAGCCTCCATGTAACAATGCAGCCATTTTTCTGTCTTTAGTTTTTCTCTCTGGGCAACAAAAATAAAGGACATCAGACACAGAAAGGACGTTATTCACAGATTTATATGTAAACAACAAAACGTTTCACCCATTTTAGGTCCTCAGTAGCTTACCAGTTGTTATAGTTGTATGTGAAACAGTGGTGAGGGAAGTCCCTGAAGTACCAGCATCACACTGGTAAAATACTACTACTACTACTACTACTACTACTACTACTACTAGGCCCGTATGAGTGTTATATTGTTCCATAATTATACTTTATGATTATAAGAGATTGATATTAGTCGTTCATTAATGTGTAACTGTAAGACAATGAAAAGTTATTATTACGTTTGAGAAGCTAAAACCATGAAATGTTTGGTATTTTCTCATGAAAAAATGACTCAGATAATTCATTAATTATAAAAAGAGATCACTTTTTTTCGATGATCAACTAATCAATTATTCGACTGTGAGTGTTTCAGCTCTAATTTTACACATTACTGGGGAGTTTACTGGCAGGAGAGCAAGAGACTACTGGACAGCTGTCCACTAGTGATAAAGTTGGACCAACCACTCCTTCACTGGAGCTGCTCAGTCTGTATTGTCTAAATTAACAGGGGTGATTTATCGCTGTTACCAGGATCAGCTATTGATCACTGGGTGTGAAGCTTTGGTACCTAAGATTTTTTCTACAGTCTAAAATGTCACATTTTTTTTAACGTGCTGTCTTTTTGGACAACAAACAAATGGTGCTGATGAAATGTTGGTACATGTTTGTTTGTGTGGTTTCTGACAGGTGACTCTAGGAGGACAGAAGAACATCTCATCCTTCTTCTCCTCTCAAAACCAAAAGGTAAATAGGATTTTTTTTCCCTTTTTTAGTTGTTTCTCTTTATGCTGCTTTTTCTTTGTTTTCTTCTAGGTTTTGACAGGTCTGTCGTAATTTCATTTTAATATTAATACTTAATGCCTTTGGTGCTAATCTAGACAGATGGAAGTTTAGAGATAATTGTTAGTAGTGTCCATATAAGAATATCGGGTTTCTGTTGTTTGTTCTTTTAGTTTAACTTCTTTTTTCTTCAATCTGTTTCTATTCTGCTGTAATACACAGTCGCATTGCTCTGTGACGTAACAAATGTGCTGTGCATAAACCGTTTACTAACACTGTTACTGGTATAATTTTCTGGGTTATGTATTGAAATACTCATTTGACCGTGTTGCTTTTAGGATGAGTCACTTTCAAAAAGGTCATCCATCACTGACACTGGATTTGTCAAGACTGAACCTCGGATCAAGGATGGAGAAACTGCTCCACTCGGACTCCACTCCCCCTTAAAGAGGCGTGTCCTTGGGGACCTTGAGAACCTCCTGCCCTCCTCGCCAGATCTTCTCTCCGTGCCAGAGACCCCCAACAGTCAGATCAGGTGTGCCTCCTCCTCCTCCTCTCCCTCCAGAGAGGCAGGTTGTCTCAGTCCCAAGCCCAGCAGAGAGAGGGTGAGCCTGGTGAAGATCGGTCAGCTGTCCCCCATCTGTCTCAGTCCGCGCTCCAAAGGGCTGAGTGTACGGAGATCAGTCACCGATGAGGGAGGAAGAACCAAGAGGGAAGAGGGATGCACTGACTCCCGGAAAAGACTCTTCAGCCCTCCTGAAGAGTCCCACAATGCCAAGAGACCAAGGACTGTGATGAGCCCCACAGGTAGCAACCTAAAAGTAACAAGACCTGTGATTGGCCATGGGAAAACACCTTATGTCTCCAGTGACCAGTTAAAGGGTCAGTCTAAGATGTTTGAGGGTCACAGCCGAGGTACAGACGTGGTCTTTAACGACAGCAGAAACACAACAACGTCGCTGAATTCAGTTTCTTGTCACTCTTTGGGGGGGCACAGAAAACATCAGGAAGAGAGAGATGAAGATGACAAAGATTCTGGTTTTACTGTGATAACGAATGGAAACCCACATACTCGTCTGGATGAGGACACTCACACACTTACTGCTCATGTGCACAAACCCAGAGCACAAACTATCACACCTGCACTGCAGAGAAGTGCAAAGGAGGAGGAGGCCGACCTAAACAAGAAAGAGGCTACAAGAGCAGCCGTGACATCACCGAACGGAGAAGAAGACAATGTGCCACCGTCCAATCAAGTGCAAGCTGCAGGTACACTGACAAATTTGGGATTTTGCTTCCAACTACATGTTTTGTATAAAATTGTGATTGTGCTGTCAAGAACTGCATGTTGGGTTTTTCCAAAGCAAAGTGTGTGACTGTTAAGACATGGTATCATCTACCATGAATGCATCATTTAACACGAAGAAAAAACAAGATTTAAGCTATTTCACGATTTTATAAAATCACAGACTACTGTATATACATTATCTTATCACGACATCTATAATATTATAAACACCGCTCTGATTAACATCCATATCTTCGAATATGTTTGTTTTTATGCAAATCAGGAATGACATCAGCGTGTCCTATGGAAGAGATGGTGGATGAGAGCTGGTTTGCAGAACATATGGATGATAAAGAACGTCGTGTCACAGAAGATAAATTCAAAAACCCCCGGTGAGAAACACATGAGCACGCTGGCTCGAGGTGTTGCCTCAGAGTTTGGTGAGGTTAGGTGATCGTAAGTTTGCCTTAAAGCGAGAGCACATAACTGCTAGGTAGCTTAAGAAGAGTTTAAGCACTTGACTATGAGAGCTGAATAGTTTCTGTGTTAAGAGGAAAATAGCCTCATAGCTGGAGAAATGAGCTGTAAAGTGACGGGAAGTTGATAACTAAACAAATTGCTGTAAATTTCTCTGCAGTACTAATTAATTCACTTAGGTTTACAAAACATATGCACGAGAGATGATTGAAAAAAAGAACCATGGGAATGTATGATGATAACAGTCCCTGCTGTCCCTACAGCAAGGTACCAGACCATGTGATCCTTTCTGGAGGCGTTAACAACCGCTACTGGGTTTTGGATGTGGAGGAGAGGCCTGGTCACAAAACATTGACCATCTCATGCTTCAAAACTCTACATCCAACTGAGACGTGTCAGCTGAGAGATGGATGGTAATGCTGTGTGTTTGGACATCTGTTATTCAGTTCCTTATTTTAATCATAATGTGCATCACATTTTTTCCCCTAAAATTCAGAAATACAGCCCAGATTTATGAATTTTACTGTAAATTTTCAACTTCCACATGTGGAAGAGCAAATATTAAATGCCAGTTAACTTGCAAAGTTTCAGCTTTTCCTACTTTTAATAATAAAAAAATGAGTAATGCATAAAATTCCGTTTGACTTGATGTTTTATTACGCATTAATTACATTAATCAAGTTCAGTGTTTTAGATGAAGTGCATAACATGACAAAATTTGGAGAAATTCAATTGGCACTGTATGTCTCTGTTTACATGTACGTATTTATGTTCTCCCCTTGTAGAAGTTTTTCATTTCCATTTTATGTTTAAGTGTTTTCACGTTCATATATGATGTGCTGTTGAATTTGTGGGCGACCACGTATCTGTGCGATAAATTAACCATCTGTGATGATCAGAGACTTTGGGTTTGGTATGTGTATGTACTTATCTTTGCACATAGGCCTTCATTATGTGTATGTGTCTCTGTCTTTATATGTTCATAATGATAATTTCCTGGGTGTTTCCAGGGAGATGACGCCTGTTTGTCGTGGTGATGTGGTGCATCTGGAAGGCCACTCTGATGGTGGGTCCTGGTTAGTGGATAGGGAGCAGGGCTTTCTGGTTTTACTGCCTGACAGCCTGATCTCAGGTACCAGCATCTCAAGCTCCATTCGCTGCATGAGGCGTGCAGTACTGGGTGATATGTTTAAGGTAAATACGATTTATAACCTAGAATATATCCTATTTTATCTTGAAATGGATAACGGACAGGGCACGTTGTCGCCACAAAGGCAGTACTTTAACGACAATACATCATAAAATTGTCACACCCAAATACTTATACATCTGACTGTGTGTTGGCAGAAGTGGTAAATTCAGTTTGTTTTTTAAGTGAGCAGTTGTAGTGCTTAGACAGTCTGTGCAGTATTAAAACATGACAGATTAAATTCCTGTAATAGTTTGTCTACACCATCACACATACAGTATATCATGTTCAGTTGCTATGAATAATCAGCTGAATACCTAACACTTACACAAGGTGTTAATGCAATGGCCCAGCAATAACTTGTACATAGAGTATAGTGAAATTTTCCTTTTGTTCACTACCTCACCAAGGTTTTGATTATTAACTCTGTGGTAATCTTTGAGGCCATAGATTTATGTAGTTGTATTAGATACATTATATTTTCTAGTGTTCATTTTATTTTGTATACACTCACCTGGATAAGACAATGCTATACTCTTTACCTTCCCCTATTGTTTCTGTTCATGATCCAGAGTTTTGACGGTGGCTCAAAGCAGATGCTGAACGGCACCATGGTCCATGAAGTCTTTCAGAGAGCAGCTAGAGCAGAAGATTTTTCTTTGGAGACGCTGTCTAAGCTGGCTGACCAGGCACTGCACAATCCTCAGTACCTGGGAGACATGTAAGACCCATTCAGAATAAAGTATTTGAACAAAGCTGTAAAGACTATAAAGAAACGATAAAAAGCACTGAACAGTTAGTTGTAAATGACATTTTAATCACCTGTTTGCCTGATCTTTGTCTTGTTCAGTTACGTTTGTGTTTTGTCTGTGTCTCTCCAGGTACAGTTTAGGTGTAAGTCAGGAAGAGATGAAGCAGGAACTGCATGATTATCTGCCTTCACTGGAACATTGGGCAAAGGAATATCTCAGCTCCCCAACGCAAAAAGCCATCACTCTCAAAATGTATGTACACACACATACATACACACACAGAGTTACAGATTTGCTAACAAAACTTTATTAGCTCTGCAGTAGCCGCTTGATTGTTTGTGTCCATATTTCAAATCAATCAGTGTAATAAAGGTGCTGTCACATTTTTATTTATCCAAGGTTTTGACTAAAATGCTGTGAAAAGTGAGACTCGTGATACTGAGAATATTTTTGCAAAGTTTAGTGACAGTTTATAAAGTAATTACCAGAGTGAACACAGTTTTGTCAACTGAAAGAGCTGATCATATGTCTGTCTCCATGACTCCAGCCCTAGCAACAGCAGAGCTCCAAGCAGGGATCAGGACTCTGCTGCTGTTGTCACGGTTACAGAGCTGGCAGATATAGAAGAGAACGTGTGGTCACCAAGATTTGGTCTGAAAGGGAAAATTGATGTGACGGCACGGGTTCGAATCCAACGACCCCGAAACGGCGGGCACAGAACCCCGGAGGAGAAGACTCTGCCCCTGGAGCTGAAAACTGGAAGAGAGTCAAACTCGATAGAGCATCGCAGTCAGGTTGGTGGAGCGCAGTGTGTTCAGCAAGGTAGATGCACACATGCAGACTGGTGGGGTCACGTGAACAGGCAAATTTAATAAGACTCACAATTAAGGTTTCAAAATGTGTTTCCATGTGTCTAGGTGATTCTGTACACTCTGATGAGCATGGAGAGATACAACCCTGAGGCTGGCCTCCTGCTTTACCTCAAGACTGGTAACCTGCACCCGGTAGTGGCCAGCCACATGGACCGCAGAGGTACTTTATATCCACATGTGCTTCACCAACCTGCCAGCTGTGATCAATCATGTCACAGTCTAATTTTGTATCATTTAAAATCATGGATTATTTTTCAATTGCACAAAATAAGAAAAAAAAGATCAAAATGCATCTAGAAAGAACCTGCTCACTGACTGTAGTTGTAAAGAGAAAGCTAAATGTTAAACCCTCACCACACACACACACACACACACACACACACACCCCAATATTACTTTGCCATTGAAAGTCCCCTTTCAACTAAACTGTAAATTGAGAGTATGACCACAACACGACAACCAAAGAACAGTCTTGTCTCCTTACATGCCTTGACAGCAGCCTCTCCTCCATCACCTTCTTTGCTAATACTCTTTGTGTTTATGTCAGAGCTGCTGAAGCTGAGAAACACACTGGTTCATCAGATTCACAACTGTGTGGAGAAAGAAGCGGAGCGGAGCCGCTTGTCTCGACTTCCTGACATCCTGACAAACAGACAAACCTGCCAGTATTGTCCTCAAAGGAGCAACTGTGCTTTATATGAGAGGTAAATCTTTTTAAACTATATTTGCAGTCATGGAAATCTCAAGCATTAGATTTTTTTTTTATGACACTAATAAGCTTTGAAATGGTGACTTTAAATAGTAGTTGAATGGTCTCATTACGCTATGATTCCTTCTCGTTCTGTGTTGTCCTCTTTTCTGACCACTTCCTCTCTTATTTTCCCTCTTTTCTCAGAGGGGTAGATAACAGCTCTCTAGACAACAGCGAGGATGTTGTGCGTGACTTCCTGCAGCAGGAGACAGGTCATCTAACTCCACCACATGTGGGCTATTTTTCCCACTGGTTGCTGCTCTGCTGCCTTGAAGCTGCAACAATGGAGGCCAAGAATGGCCGAAAGCGTGTGTGGCTTCAGACGGTTGAGGAGAGGTAAGAAGTTGTTCAAATTTAGACATGCAAGTTGTCATAGTCTTTGGCCATCACTGAGTGTTCCAGCTGCTGTTGCAAGCCTCCTAGTAAAGTCAAATACAGTATTGGGTATAAAAACCTATGTATAAAACCAGCCCCTTCATACGGTATAAAACACTTTGCAGAATTTAATTAAATTCCACAATCTATGTTCTTTTAGCTCAGTATACTCTGGCTTGTGTTTGTAGTGAGAAGAAAGGGAGCTGTGTGGGGAATTTGCAGCTCAGTTGCCCAGTGATCGTCCAGTCTGAGGGAGTTTTCCTCCATCGCTTCCAGAGAAGTACTGTAGCACCACAGCAGGGTTTGGCTAACAGCGGGCTGGCCAGCAGGGATCGCATCGTTGTTAGCGACCAGGGAGGTCGTCTTGTTGGCTTGGCAACAGGATACCTGTGTGAGGTCAGCAGGACATCGATCAGCTGCACTCTGGACAGGTGAGAACAAATCCATGTATAGCTGCCTTCTGAAGTATATCAGCCCAAAGACAGTTAATTGGGCTTTTCTTTCAGCAGCTGCTCAGTTGAAGTCACTAACTTGATTTGCACCTGTTTTGTTTAACGTGCTTTACAGAGACTTGTCAAAGTTCAGTGATGTGTTGTTTCGACTGGATGGTGATGAAGGTGTGGTGGGCCTCAGTACTCACCTCACCAATCTCTCAAGACTGATGGAAAACTGTCAAGACAGGTGGGTACAATAAGATGAGATGTCAAGTTATAATAGCATAGGATGTAGGTAATAGTGAAACCCAGTAAAACCCGGTTCAGGTCCTGTCCTGGACAGTAGGAGAGGTTGTTGAGATCCGGCTCGAGGGACCAAGTTGTTAAGTAAATTATCAAATAAACTCAGGAACATCGTCTGAAAATTCACAAGAGTAGGATATTTGTTCTTGCAGCAAGGGAACAAGTTACACACCAGAGCTCACAGTGCATATGTTCAAAGGATGCAAGATTCACTCAGAATTTATACACAGAATATGTGAGAGTGACCTTACATTGTTGCTGAAATGAGACAGACACAATAGAGACTCGATTCAGGCCTTATCATAGCTAATGTTTTGGTGTAGTGGCCAGGAGCGCAGCGAAGGTCACTGCGTTCCTCTCTGACAACACCTGTCTTAAAAGTAGACACAATAATGGAAAGTTCTATACAGGATAATACAGTTTCCCTTTAAGATGGTTATGTTTATCATAAAGTATCACAATTTTTCCAACAATTAACTAGGTGACAGTTTAAATAGCCACGTACATTTTATCACTCATCTTTGTTGTGTGTCAAGGAAATTTGTTATTATGTCTGTTCATGTGCAGCGATCGTCTGAGGGAACTGGTTGTTGACCTTCGTCCTCCAGAGTTTATTTCCAACCTCAGTTCTGTTCTTCCCAGAGAGGCCAAGGACACTGTGGCCAACATCCTCAAAGGTGACAAAGCTACTCTGCCTGTCTCATGTGCTTTCTATTGTTCTGTCCTGTATTCAGTTTGGTTCGTCCCATTACTGTGTGGGACAATGTTATAAACGAACAACGTCATGGAAAACCTGTGTAGGGTCAGTTTATGCATTTGTGTGTATATTTGTGTAGGTCTCAACAAACCACAGAAGCAGGCCATGAAGAAAGTGTTGTTATCTAAAGACTACACACTGATTGTTGGCATGCCCGGCACAGGCAAAACCACAACCATCTGCACTCTGGTAAACTCCTAAACATGACCTTTAAACCCATTACCTGACCCATAAATCAGCAATATCTACTCCCTGGAGACCAGAACTCGAACCCTCTCTAACTTCTTTCATGTGTTATCCTCTGCCATTCTCTCTCTCTTTTTTTGCTCCTTTGTCTCTTCTTCACTCTTTCCTCCAGGTTCGCATCCTGCATGCATGTGGGTTCAGTGTGTTGCTGACCAGCTACACCCACTCTGCTGTTGACAACATCCTGCTGAAGCTAAAGCGTTTCAGGGTCGGCTTTCTGCGTCTGGGGCAAGGGCAGAAGGTATGCCATAGTTGATGTCTGTCTCTCTGTGAAGTACTGTTAAAGTACAATAAATACGTTATCACTTGTCCAAATTGTTTTATAACAGTAAATATTAACTGTCATTTTGTATGTATGTATATGTATGTATATATATGTATATGTATATATATATATATATATATATATATATCTGCTTTTTGAAAAAATAAAATAAAGCTGGTAAGCTGGCATGGTAATCCCCCTCCCACTTTCTCTCTCTAACTTGCTTTGATTTCTCTCCTGTTTTCTGACTCGTCCTCCAGGTTCATCCAGACATCCTGCCTTACACAGAGGAAAGTGTCAGGAAGAAGGGCGTTCACACGCTCTCAGAGTTGGAGCAGCTTTATAACAAAGAGGCGAGGAACTATTTTGTGGAATATTCTAATCATAACAGTTTACATACACTACACCCTGAAATCAGCTATTATATAACAGCTATAATATTTTATGCCTGATCTCAGTATTTTCCCTGCTTCAAGACATCTCACTTGTGGATATTGTAACTTATAACATTTAAACAAAACCAGTAAACAGCTTACCATTCAATACCAATCTCGTTTTTCTCTTTCTAGCTGGTAGTGGGAACGACCTGCATGAGCATCAAGCATCCCATTTTCACACGTCGGCGGTTTGATTTCTGCATCGTAGATGAGGCGTCGCAGATCAGCCAGCCTATCTGTCTGGGACCGCTGTTCTACGCCAAGAGATTTGTCCTGGTTGGAGATCACCAACAGCTGCCGCCAATAGTGCAAAACCACGAAGCTAGGTAAACGATGTGCATGTTGATTTGTGTTTCACTCTAGGCTGGGGAAAATGGAAAAACTATTGTCATAAGTAAGTGCAGGTATTGTAGATGTTTGTCTTCATGGCGACACACTATCAGACTTCACGATAAAATGGTTCATTTAAAGGGAAGATTCAACAAGACGTGAATGTGCTGTGTTCAGTTGGTAATTAATGCAAAGTTTAAAGGAACTTTTGTTTTGTTTTTTTTTTACTCCAGGTCGCGTGGAATGGATGAAAGTCTATTTAAGCGACTAGAGCTCCATTGTGAAGCAGTGGTCCAACTCAATGTCCAGTACCGGATGAACAGGTAAACCTACATGAACAGGTAACACTGTATGTTTCTGTTTCATTTGAATGGTCTTGAGGATGAAATCATGACATCAGAAATAATATGAATACATTGGACTTCATTATGAACCTATGATGAAAATGATGATAAAATTTGGATGCACTTTGATCTTTAATACAGTGTGTTAGCTACTTTGGCATGGCAGAGAAAACTTAATTCTATTTAGATGACAACTACAATAGTTTCCCCCCTGTATGATAAACTGTGTGTGCTCTCTTTATTCAGACAGATAATGTCTCTCAGTAACTCCCTGATGTACGAGGGCCGGCTGGAGTGTGGATCAGAGAGAACAGCCTCGGCCCTGCTCACCCTGCCTTTCCTGCTTTCTGTCCAGTCGGACCTTAGTTCCTACTCTCAGGCTCATCCGCAGCATGACCTGGCGTGGATACAGGCCACATTGTCACCTAGCAACCCTGTTTGCTTCCTTGATTGCTCAATGGTTGGTTGAATATCGAGAGTACACTTCAAGCAGTAGTGTTTTTTTTAATGTGTTTAATGTGCGTTGAGAGCTGAAATGAGTCAGTTCAAGGTGAAAAGGATTTGGTATTTGAATGGAAGATTAAGATTTTGAATGAAGGTGCTGGTCGTCCCAGCCTTGTGAGGTTTGTAATCTAGCAGTACTGCAAATTGCCTGAGCTTCACGGATTAGTTATGTTATTAATCTTCTTACATCCGTCAGTTTGGAGTTGCAATAAAATATTTTTCGTGTGTTTGGATGTTCTTATAAAATGTTTTTTTTACTCTTTACTTTTTTATGCATTTTTCTTCCTCCTTTAGGTACCAGCACTGGAGTCTGTGGAGCAGGGAGGCGTAAGCAATCACACCGAGGCTGCTCTCGTTCACAAGTTGCTTTCACTGCTGATAAAGGTAAACCAACTGATACTGGTATAATAACAATTCAATACAGTTACACTAGTGGGCGTGAAAAATTGTTTAAAATCAGAGAAATTATCAGTGTAACTACATATTGTACTGACCCCTGCTTATTTCTGTCTCCAGGCAGGGTGTAAGCCCAGTGATATAGGAGTTATCGCTCCCTACAGACAGCAGTTAAAGAGTATCTCTGCTCTGCTGCAGCCCTCTGCTTTCACCGGCGTGGAGGTGAACACAGTGGACAGATACCAAGGACGGGACAAAAGTCTAATTGTGCTTTCTTTCGTCAGGAGCACTGCAGAGGAAGGAAACGTAAGTTTTTTCCTTCCCATCTCCCCTTTTTGACTCTTTTTTCTGCTCTCTTCTCTGTGCCTCTGTCTCTTTATGCATGAACAAGCAAATGAACAACTGAGTGGAAACCTGGCTTAACCCCACCCCCACCCCCCCGGTCCATTCACAGTTAGGAGAGCTGTTGAAGGACTGGCGTAGACTGAATGTAGCCATTACCAGGGCCAAACACAAGTTGCTGATGGTGGGCTCTGCCACGACGCTTCGACGCTACGCACCTGTGGAGAAACTGCTCAACCATCTCCAGCAGGAGAACATGATATCCTTTAGAAGTCTTGAAATTACCACTCAGCATTTCTTCATTTTCAATACATTAGAAGAATTAAGCTTCACATGTAAATTAAAATTGTCTGTTTTCTTCTTCACGTTGTGTTTATTCCTGAACCCTTACTTCACATTATCCAGCTCCCGCCAGCTGCCCACAAGGCCTTACCCAGCATGCACCTGTGACAGAAGGCTGTGAAGCCATGATGGTCTCAGATCAACTGCCTGTCTCACATAAGAGCTGACGACGGCTGTGGGGAACTTCAGCAGAGCAGCATTTGAGCACCAGTCTGTTAAAGTACTCCATAATCTTTCTGGAGGTTCAACTGGAGAGATAGGTGACACTGATCAACAAACTAGCACCTGAACAACATCTAGGCTTTGAAGTGAACGCTGCGTCTGATCCGCACCACACTATGGCATAAAATTGGTATTTGGGAAATTAGAGCAGTTTGTAACGTTTGTAGACAACAAAATGCTTCACACAAGATAAAATGCTACGGTGATTTCACATGCACCTTTCAACTGAATCTCTCCTCTCACTGACAGATTTTTGCAGTGTGAGATGGTCATGTGCCGTTCTCTAGTATTATTGTAAAAACGTTCATATTGAATTAAGTGGAAAAGACTTAGAAGACCTCATAGGCTGAATCTACAGACTGAACCTCAACAAGCTTTGTAGAAACCTTTAAGGGTGTGTCTGCTCCTGCTGTTGTTGGTTTATTTTACAAAGTGTGCACAGTATCTGTAATTATCCTTGCTGTAAAACACTGAAGAATGACAACTTAGGAACTGACCACCTAGTTGCACACAAAAAACTAAATCTGTGGTTAAAACATGCTGAACTGATTCCGTCATAGGTTAAGGTATGAAACATCAAACTAGAACTGTTCACTATTCATAAAGTCTGATATCTATCAAATACCTCTATCAATACACTGACAATATTTAAGGCTTGTCTTTTGGTACTTTGACAAGGCATTTCCACACAGCACAGATCTTTAGTAATGTAAATATGGAGACCAAACAGGTAGTTATCTATAGTTCATTTCACTTAGCTATAACAGTCAGATAAGCTCTGTCAGTCAACTGAATTGCAGTCTTAAGGAATGACAAACCTCAGACTAAAAAGTTTAGCTACATCACAACATTATAATTACATGCAGTCTTAAATCACAATATCACAACACAAACATAGTTCTGCAGCTTAAAACTCAAGTAGCTGTTGTGTAAAGGATGAGGTAACAGCTGCAGTGCAGTGCGTGACTTCTTGTTTAGATCGCAGGACATCATACATACTTGAACTTCGTTATAATATGTCTAGTTGTAGCTCATTGTATCTTATTCAAAGACATGGAAACCACAAATTAGTTGATAAATAATTTAATTCTCTTTTTAAAAATTAACTTTATAGCATTGTATTATCAGTAACAGCAACAACTAAAGCATTTAAGTCATTTGTCTCCATTCCTTTGTGCAAGGCAGAACTTGTAAGCTTATACAGAGACTGAGGATAATACATGGTACCATAACAGGTAAAACTCTAGGAGGTTTTGTTTGAAATATAATACTAATGAACTGTGATGATTTAAGCAGTGATACTTTTTTTTTTTTTGCCTCCTTAATGTGAGCAGAGCGTTACAGATAACGTACCGAACAACAGGCTAACTGTGATTCTACCACTGATCCGATTTACCTCCAACACAACCTCTGAATTTACATGTTTTGTTGTTGCATTTGTTTTTTTTTATTTATATTGTAATTTTTCTTGTTGTGTTATGTGAATAAATAATAATACAAATTCTAACAAAATGTGCGACGTTCTTTTGTTGGTTAGCTAAGTGATGTTCTGATATTTAGATTGAGCGGTCTGCACTTGTCTATTTTGTTTTTTTTATTTAAATTCATCTCATTTTTATTAAATGGTACAAAGCATTCGTCTGCTTCTCTGGACAGGTGCATGTTGACTGTCTTGGCATCTCAAACCCTCTGCTTGCATGTGTCTGTAACTACAGTGTGATTGTTCCCTGCAGTACAGTGACGGTTTGTCCAGTTATGTTGATTCTTCCATCGTCTCTCACTTCCAGTTCCAGCTCCCCGCCTCGACTGGAGCACTGGTAAGCTACACACACACACACACACACACACACACACACAGACAGACAAGATGGATAATCTCAGTGTCAATATGGTTCAGTTCAGTAGTAATGGACGATTTATTATAGTGGGAAACAACAACTGTCATCAAGTAAATGGTTGTTAAAAGACTTTGCTTCTAAGTCAAATTGTTGCTGAACAAATTATAATGTGAACTAGATTAATTACCCAGCATTTTCTTCTTTCCTAGTTTCTTAGACCAGTAGCTACCTAGAACGGTGTGGGCCGACCCTGCAAGGACAGAAAGTGCAGAAGACCAGAAACTGATAAACAAAATTTACAGACCCGCACGGAACATTTAACAACTGTAAAAACAAGTGAAGTGGTAAACTGCTGGACATCTGATACAGTCGTGCCTACAGATGTTTTTGGAGCTGTTGATCTGATGTAAATGTGTATGTTTCTCAGATGCATATTTTTTAAGAAACAAAATCCATCCTACATCCAAATGAAGCTTGTGCGTGAGTAGCTGTGCAGGCATTGGGTGGTGGTAGTAGTAGTAGTAGTAGTAGTAGTACCAGTAGTACCAGTAGTACCAGGACCAGTTGTCACTCACCAGTGACAGGATCCTCTGGGATACCATTCCATGGAGCAAAGTATCTGGAGTAGAAGTCGTATCCCGGCTGGCAGTCTGGAGACCCTATTAGCAGGCACACATTGAAATTATTGTTTGTGGTCTAGCCCAACAAGACATAAAGCTGTCCAATAACATCCACCTGGTCTTGCTAAAGGATCTATTTTTTTACCTTTCATGGTGAGGATCAGCCCTTTGACTCTTCCACTCCTCTCACTGCTCTGAAGAGAGACAGGGTCAACTTTCAGACTGGTTAGCACTGACCTGTAGACAACACACAATGCAGCACATTGAGGGATCTAGGAAACTGCGCATGACCTCCAGACAGAGAGGTGTGTGGTGTGTGTGGAAGGTTAGTGGTCTGGATTTCTGTCTGGCTTTGGGTAGGTTTTTGGGCAGGTGAAAGAGTAACCTGCTTTCCAGCTGGACACTTTGTCCCTCTGCTACTGTGGAGCAGCTGAAGGGCCAATAAGAGACGCAGGAATATAATTGAAGGGTATTGATGAGAAAATGTTTGGCAAAGAGCTGATCACTGAATAGAGGAATTCACCAGGAATGTGTCTTTGATCCATGTTCAACTGCTCTTAGTCTTGACTCATCATTTAATTGCGTCAGCAAGCTAGTACAATCAGTTTTCTGTGTGTGCGCATGTGCATGTATGTTTTGCTTATAACCTGTCACAGCTGTCAGCCAGTCGAACCATCAGTTTCTTAGTGTTGGAGCTCAGGTGAACATCCTGAACTGGGTGGTTTCCAACTGCCGCCTGTATTACACATGCAGAGGCAGAGACGCAGTGAAACACACGCATACACTCACAAAAACACTACAGTGAGATCACACTGATGCAAACTGTTGAAACTGATGGGCTCATGTGGACAGTAAAGCAGGAGTCAGTGCTGTAAAACATTCGCTCACAGAGGAGGTGTGTGTGAGTGAATGAGGTGGAGGTGTCGGTGTCTGTCTTACTGACCTTGATGATGTCTCTGAACTCATTGGGATCCTGGGGGGAAAAAAGGTGTTAAAGATTTCATAGTCTGTTGAAATAGGAGCTCTGCTAATCCATCTGCAGCTGTGTGTTATACTATTGAAAGATGGTCGCAGAGTTTCTGGGTATCACACAACTTGTTTTCTTAATAGTGATGCTGAATTACATGGTAGTGCTATGGGCATTGAAGAATGAATAGTACTGACTGTGAAAAGGAAATAAGGGACTGTGTGTGTTTTAACTGCTTTTTCTTCAGTTAAGTGAATTTAAGGCCCCGGTATATAGTTTTATTTCTCGCAGTTGCATGGTGTTGATGTCGATTGTAGATGTCGGCTAAGAGGGCCTTGTCCTGCGACATTGTCCTGATGTGTTTATCTGACCAAATACTGTACCTCCTGGGTGGGTGGGTTGAGAGGAAAGTCCATGACGTAACGGTCCCCCTGCTTGGTAACAGCCAGATCTCCACTCTTGGTCTCAAACACCAGTACAGGATTCACATTCTCTAACAGATGTAACATATATAACATAATGTATAATATTATACTCACAGTCTAGCTGATGAACTAAGTTTACTTAAGTATTTATGTGTAACTGACTAACCCGAGTGTCTCGGCTTAAAATTCTTTGTACTTTAGTGTATTACTCTACATTATGTTTTACATGGAAGAGCTTTACAATAACAGGATAACTTCAAAAGGCTGCCAGGTAAATTAGTGTTGGTACCTTCAACGGCATGACTTCATGACCTGACTGATATAAGCCTTGATTTTCATGTCTGTGTGTGTTTGTTTTGAATCTTACTCTTATGCTGGAACAGCACTGCTGCAGAGGCCAGAGTAGCATGACCACACAGATTCACTTCAGTGGTTGGTGTAAACCATCGGAGGCGAAACCTTGATCCTGTTGATCGCATCACATTTTCAGATGGGTGCTATATCACACAGGACTTTAATATGTTAGTCTACTTTACATGTAACTGTCAAAAGAGCCCTAGCATTCATAATCACAATTATCAAAAATTGTTTCAAAAAATGGTTTGCTTTAAATTTAGCAAAGCCTCGCCCTGAAAAGGGAGATGTGCATATCCAACATTTCTCATGTGAATCTAAAACGTATAGATGTTGCATTTATCTGTACAATGATTAACTGCTTGGCTGCAACTAAATCATGTAAATGGAGAGGACATTCCTCTCTGTGCAGCTGATCCAGCTAATTGACAGCCTTGTTTTTCCCATTCCCTACAACACAGGTCTTAACTGTATGTTTAACATTGTTACGTGTCAGACTGCTGAGGGCAGGTGTTTTTTTTAGTTTGCGCACACACAAAGACCTTAGTAAACAGCACACAGGCTCACAGCTGTGTCCTTTTATCCCTACAATCACATACAATCATTTACGTGCATATTATGACTTTATTAAAATTGCTGCTAAAGATTGGTATTAATTTAATAATTAAAACTGTTTGTCTTTCATTAGTGTGCCTGGATTTTATAAACTGATGCTGTAGCGAGACATAAATGTTAAATGAGGGTTGTCCAGACTTGCAGATATAACCTGGGCTTTCCTCTGAAGGTAAAACTGTTGCATTTTGTTCCCGAGTCTGCTGTGTTTTATGTACCGTGCTCACAGATGCACAGTATGTAAAGTTGCAGTTGTGCCCATTTAGCATATTTTATACAATTTTTATACTAATGCCATCACCAAGCAAAAAATAATAATAGTTGGCTCCACTGAGTTGCTTGAATAGTCCCCATTCAAACAGGCTCAATAACAAGACATGGGTCATAAATGAATAGTAACAACATTGGGGTTAATTGTAGTGAAACATTATCTGACCTGTAGTGAAATCATCAGAGGGGTTGATCCTGGTGATGAAAGCAGTTTCTGATAGGTTCATCTCCACTGCTATCTTCTGATACAAATCATCACTCAGCTCCTGTTAGAAACATAAATAACAGAAATATAAATATTTTGTTGTTACTAATAATCATTGTGCTCTGACGTCCATGCATACAGTAGCTATAGATAGATAGGTAGAAAGTATGTCAGGCTCTTTAGACTGTGCCTATTTTTCAACAAATTGTGTAATCATGTTACACATGAACAGCTTCAACTTTGCTGACTGACAATGCACAATCAACAAATGTTTCAAGGAACAACCCAGGTATTTGACCAAACAACCAAAGGATACATTCCAGAGGCTGCAAGTTGAAGTGTCTTGATATCTTTTTTTAGTGCATTTTTTTCAAGCCCTAGTGCAGCAGACGAGTGTACAATGACATGCGGTACATTAACCTAACTGATCTTACTCACATGCATGAGTGGACATATTGCTGCGGGGTTTCCTTTGAATGGTAGATTAGTGAAGGCATCCAGCGTAAATACTGGAATCTCCATCGTGCTGAGGATGAAAGAGAAAATGACTTAATACTGACAAGTGTGTCCAGCGAGGCAGTGAGCACGGCGGGGTTTGACAATGTAGGCCTGCACTGCTGCCGTTGGACTTTCGACCCCGTCTGCTTGGTTTCAGCAGTCTCCCCTCGCTGTCAGGGTTGCCAGATTTTAAACCTGTTCTCCATGTGTGTCGTGTCAGACGCTCAAGGAGTGTGTATTGTTATATCTGGAGTACTGGTTTACAGATTAAGATCTGCGCCTTCATATATAAACAGCCTATAAATTAAATGTATAGCCTAGTTCAAAGTGCATTGCTTTGGATGAGTGTCAAATCTACATTTTCTTTTATAGCCAGTAGTTTTTCTTGTCATATATACCCTATGCATGACTAAGAGGGATACATTTTTTTCTCCTACAATTTCCATACTCGATGTCTGATTTATGATTGTAGATTATCATAAAAAAATGACCAGCATGTTTTTGGTCTTATATTGTGTATTCACAGTGCGTTACTACACATTGTGCGGCATTCAAAGTGTTCTGCCTGAATGCAATGTATCCAGACGTGATCATTAAATTAATTTACTGGTTCATGATTAGAAGATTGCTCAGGAAAAAAAGTCTGTCCGGCAATGTAAACACACGAAGCACTTACTTGAGTACAGTTTTGAGGTACTTGTAGTTTAGTAGTTCCATTACGCTACTTTTTAATTCTACTCTACTATATTTCAGAAGCAAATTCAATACTTTTTACTCCACTACATTTACATGATTTACAATTTGATACAGTTTACAATTTCATAAACTATATTTTGATAAGACTTAATTGATCTTTATTGAACTTTACAAGCTATCCAGCAGTGTCATGTCCTTCAAATTAGCCCCATCTTCACCACCTGCAACATTAAAGCGATGTACACATTAATGCAAATTATAATAACCCAAATAATATGCTTATTCGGAAATGGGCCAGTTTGCAAAATTAATACTTTTGGTGCTTTACTTATATTTTGATGGTAATACTTTTGTGCTTTTACTTGTTGCACTATGTGACAGTATTTCACAGGTAAGTAGCTATAACAACAACAATAATAATAATAATAATAATAATAATACAACTAAATAATAATTAATAATTTTTATTATCTGTGACAAACTTTATCAACGTTGTCGCCTACATATCCAAGTCTCGCGATAGCATACCTGAGCGCTCTGTCTGCAGTTGTCACCTGAGACTCGGGAGCTCGGGACAGGAGCAGGAGTCCGGGGATAAGAGGCGACTGTGAGATCATTTCACCGTTTTCAGACGTTTTTCACTGACATGTGACATATTTCGGTTTGGAGTTACATTTCGATACTCAGTAACATCATACGTCCGTTACGGAGTTTACTAGTTTGTCTCGTACGTTTGACCGCTGTCTGTGTCCTACCGTTAGCCTTAGCTGCTAACGGCTAATGATACCAAGCTAACGTTAGCTCGCCAGACTGATAGAGAAACGTTAGCATCATTAGCTTACCATGTATCCAGGCTGACAGATACTGTCCAATGGCGAACTTCAAAGAAGCAACTTTACTTAAGAATAGATAATGTCTTGTAAGGATATGTTTGAAAGGTGTTCGTGAGTTGAGGTTGAAACCCTTTGGATTTACTAACACTTCGTGGATTAGTTGAAAGGAGGAAGTAACAAACGTTAAGTTAGCTTATTTAACTGCTGTCACAGCTGCAGTAACTTGCATTATAGTACTAAATTAGGAGATATTTCCTTTTCTCCTATTCCAGACTGTTACTCTTAATTCTGAGTACAGTGCTGTTGTCCCTGGCAATTGTTTATAACTAATAAAAGCTTCTTGCAAAATGATGATGATGTGCTTTGTGTTATTACACAGAGGATATTTGTGAACAATATGCACGTTTCACACTTGAATGCTCTGTTTATAATAACTGTACAAACAGAAGTAACACGATGTAAATTATATCTATCGTAATTAAGAGTGATTGCACCCATAAGCCAAGTAGAAATGGCAGACAGACAAATGAGACGAGCAGTAAGTTACTTAATGATAGTTAATAAAAGCACATCTAATGCCCAGAATTGCTTCGTTCTTATTTTAGACCTGGACTCTAGACAGTGGCCAGAGCTCGAAGGTCAGGGGATTTTGGAAGCATATCGTTATTTGATGATGGCAATGCTGTAGGTAAAAGTACAATAGACACAGTAATTTAATGTCTTGCTGCTGTGTTCTGCTCTCCGTTGCAGTGAGAATGTCTTTGAATGAAGAGGGTTACGTGGTTCGGATCAGAGGACTACCCTGGTCCTGCACTCAGGAGGAGGTGGCCAGTTTCTTCTCTGGTGAGAAAAAGCAGACATATTTTTTAGGCAAATGTAAGACTGTGAAACTTCATCTTTAATGATAAACTTTTTCGCTCATTATAACACTGTGTCAAGGTTTTTGATCCATTTTAGTGGATATAATAGTTTTTATGCAAGTGAACATAAAGGTGACAAAAAACTTTCTTCATATTTGCATTGTGTTTAGAGTACCTGCAAACACAAAGCTTCACAGTTTCACCTGAATTATTTTTTATTAACTCTGCAAGTCAAACAGTATTTTGACATTCAAATCAGTGGGATTTTTATCATGTCAGGGCTCAGTTGCAATGCAGTGCTGCTCAGATATGCAGTAGAAACCTGCCTCAAAACTCGTATTGGTTGCACAAGTATAAGTGGAATCTATCTGGTCTGATTGCCATTTGATTTGTGACAAATTTCAAAAGACGTATTTCCCTCCTATAACATGTGTTGTCGTTATGCACAGAAACGGTCAGTGTTTCTCCACCTTTCCTGAGCTGTAACTTCATCTTAATGTTTCAGTTTTCACATGACTCCAGCCAATAAAGTGCTGTCAGGATCTCCAGTGAATCAGCAAATATACCGTTGGATATTATTTTCGAGAGCTCCAAACAGTTCAAATTAGATAGGATCCAGTTATAGCCTTCAATGTGATTTCTCCTTTCTGAATAGGCATCCTTTAAAGAAATCTCAAACAATCTTAATTATTTACAGACTGTGATATCGTTGGGAAAGTAAACGGAGTGTGTTTCACCTACTCAAAAGAAGGTCGACCGAGTGGAGAGGCATTTATTGAGCTGAAAACAGCCGAGGATTTCAAGAATGCCCTTGCCAAGGACCGTAAATACATGGGACACCGATACATAGAGGGTAAGCAGCATAAACTGGCATAACAGACTGATGGTCCAGTGAATGTTTTTCTAATTGTGTGGATTTTCTCTTTGAATATTTGCTGCATCTTGTGACATTACTGCATATTACTCAGTTGCTAACATCTTATCAGTTTACCATTATTGTCCTTGTATTTTAAATGCATATAAAGGTTTGTGTCATGGCTTTCCCGTACTGATTTCCATTTACAGATATATGTTTCTTTGTCCTTTTAGACAATATATGACATGTTTGTTATTCTATGTTCATCTGTTTGTGTGTCTGAATCAGTGTTCAAGTCAAACCGTAGTGAAATGGACTGGGTGCTGAAACGTAGCGGTCCTGCTGACTATGACAGCTGCAGTGGCTGCATGCTGAGACTTAGAGGCCTACCCTTCGGCTGCAGCAAGGAGGAAATTGTTCAATTCTTCTCAGGTACATGAACACTTTTAATTACTCTATTGAATTGTACTGATATTACACCATTCATGTTGATCTGAGGGATAGTTTTTACACACTGTTTAACAAGAGTTGTAGTTTTTTTACACCACAGTGTAAGGTGCTGACAAAACTACAACTAGCAAATATGCAAAAGAACCTCTTAATTTGTAGTAAAAGACAAAACCTGAGACAAAACTAATACTCAGTCACTTGTCAATATTTATATATGGCCCTCTATTACCTAACCATAGGCTTCACAGGCCCTTAAGATCAACAGTTAGCTGCAACTTGAAATACAGGCAAATGGATTTATAATAGCCTATTATTATTCTAATAGCAAGGTTATGTTTGTAGAAAAATTAAACATGATCAATCAACTTTACATTTACAAGTCCTTTCTTCAGCACTGACATAAGATCAGGAAATGTGACTGATTGTATCTTGAAAAATCCAAAGTAGTGCCAACTGCACTTTGAACGGTGCTTTGCTGCACAGTGGATCAGCCTCACACAGCCACACTACAACATCCATATACAGCAACATTTAGTGTTATAGATAGACAGTTTTGCCAACGCATTATCTTCACACACATAATGTTTTCACCTTATTGATTTCTCTCATTATAAATTGGTACTTGTAAATCTAATGTACCTTATTTGCAAACATCTGTCCCAAAGGTAGGCAGGCCGACGCATCTGCATACAAGTGTCTTTGTGTCATGGCCCAAAGGCCTAATGTATGTTTGTTTTTGTAGTATAGTAATACTGTGTTGACTAATTTGTCCTTGTAGTGAATCATTAGTATGATTTTTACCACAATAGTGTTAACACGTTATTTAGCATATTTGTGCTATATGACCTTGATATCATGCCTCCTAAAGAGGGTTTAACGGGCTGGGCTGGTTTGGCTGAGGGAGACAGTCCTATGACACTGATCTGGGGTCAGTACTGTGATTCTACTTATTGGCAGCCTCTTTCTAGGATTATTAACAGCAAAGAATTATTATAATTATTACATTGTGTCTCACTCAACACTAAACAATCATTTGGCCATTGATCTAAATTCAGTAGTGTAACAGAGAAAAAAAACTCCTCTGCATCCATTATAATACTCTGACTCCAGGCCAGTATTTCTTTTATTCCCTTGCTGGGCACTTAACAAGTGTAAATTCAGTCCTCTGAGATGCCCCTTTCTAATGCAGTCTTATGAAATACAACAGCTGTTGTTTATTCGCTATCATGACGTATATTAATCCTGAAAGCTCCAGTGATGCAGTGGGTGTTGTTCAATCCTTCTATATCAGTCTACCTACCGACCTATGTATTTATGTGTGCTTGGGTTGAAGGGTTGAGAATCGTGCCAAATGGGATTACTCTGCCAGTGGACTACCAGGGGAGGAGCACAGGGGAAGCCTTCGTGCAGTTTGCCTCAAAGGAGATAGCAGAAAAGGCTCTGGGGAAACACAAGGAAAGAATAGGGCACAGGTGGGACAGACGGGAAAGGGACGGGCTGGACTGGGTTGGGCTTCTACTGTAGTATTAAATGGGTGGTCTTTTTAGTATAATCTTATTAGTATAATTATGGTATTAATGGGATGGGTCTGTTATAGTTGAATGATAAGCATGGGTTGGTGTGCTAGAATAATTGTTAAGATAAAATTGTAAATTAATTGGGTGGGCCATGTAATATTTATGAAAATGCTAACGGGCTGGGTTAAATGGCTGGTTCTAAGGGGTTTATGTATTGTAATTATGGTGACATGTTGACAATTGGGATGAAACGTCATGTATCTAATCTTTAGATTAAAGGTGGTGTGAACATTTTATGCCATAGACAGTTTTATAGGTGGTCATTCATGACATGGGAGTTCTATTTACCTGTGTTAGCGCAACATCATCATTTTATTGGCACTTCCTTTATATCCTTTCATACATGTACCATATAGATAATTTACTGTGAAGATGGGATTAAGCATAGAAGTATAGCAGAGGAAAGACAAGGCAGCTTCCACCATTGATGCATCAGACTTATTTCTGCTGTGCTAAATCATTAAAATTATCAATACAACAGGTAAAAGCCCTGTAAGGATTTCTATAACTGTAAGTAACAAGAGGTGAGGTTGGTATAGAAATCTACTACAGCCCTAAACCCAGCTAATGATGAGATTTTGTTGAGGTTGTTCAGTCATTCACTCAGCTCCAGGTTAAAACAACTTAGACCACTATTTAGAATATTTGTTTTATTTGTGTGTGTTTATCTTCTCTCTCTGTAATTCATATCTCTGTATGTAACCTGAGCTAAGCCATTTCTACACCGTAACCCTCTCCTCTGCCCCCTACACCCAATTGGCCTCTTATATTGCAGGTATATAGAGATTTTTAAGAGCAGTCGTAATGAGATCAGAGCCTACTATGAGCTGCCCCGGCGGGGAATGGGAGGCCAGAGACCAGGGCCTTACGATAGACCCATGATGGGGGGCCCAAGGGGAGGGTTTTTTGGCCCCGGGCCTGGCCGTGGTGGGACTCTGATGGACACCATGAGGAGTGGAGGAGGTTATGGAGGAGGTAAGCAGCTTTTTGTTTTCGTGCGTACAGTAATATCCTGCCAGTGCTTAAACTGACAGAACATGTGATGCTGTAGAAGGCAATATAAAACAATTTTTATTAACTTCAGCCCATGTTCTGTTTTTGGTTTCACTGGTGCTGTTAAACACATCACATCAAGTCATGTGAAATAAACAAACTGCAGGAAACACAACCATCCCAAAATGAGATTCAAACAAGAACAATGCCAGTTTTGAGTATTTTCAAAGAATGCTGACAATTGACTGGTCCCTTAGCCACATATTTTATTTTATATTTATATTTTTTGATTTTGTCGGTTAAGTAAATAAACAAGCCTACCTTAAATTCCTATTTTCTTCGGTCAGTTTCATTATGGTTATTTTTTTGTAGCAGTGGAAAACCATTTAGAGTTCAATTCTTAATTATAGTATTTATCTATAAAGCAGTATAATCAATAACTTACAATGATAAGTATAAACAGACATCATAGTGCCACTTGAATATTCACTTTGATGGT
Organism: Seriola lalandi dorsalis; assembly: GCF_002814215.2. Lineage (NCBI taxonomy): Eukaryota > Metazoa > Chordata > Actinopteri > Carangiformes > Carangidae > Seriola > Seriola lalandi. Next base: position 1,274,894 of record NW_019525510.1, read on the forward strand.
GGAGGGGTTGACTAATGGGTTCACCTGCCCAAATTAAGTTCTTTTGAGCCTGCAGAAGTTTTACTGTTTTTTTGTTTGTGTGAAATGACAGTTTGAGTTTTCCTTTGTTGTTCTGTCTTTGTGTCTGTGTCCAGGTTACGGTGGCTTTGACAGCTACAATGGTTTCAACAATTACTGTTTTGGCAACGGCATGTTTGACGAGCGAGTGAGAGGAGAAAGGGGAGGAAGAGGTGAAGTCCAAATTCTATTTCCCCTAGAGTCTGGCATTTAGATGTAATGAAATGGTGTTTGAAAGCCTCAGTTCATAAATACAGTTTCGCACCCCTGCTGAGAGGCTAAAATGTTTTCCAAAAATGTACATTCTCATCATTTTTAATTTTTCATGTTTTCACTTTGAAATGAAATTGACATGACTTTGGTGCAAATCTTTAACTAAGCAGTGGATTCTGACCATCTTCACTCGTCATTCCCAAAGATTCAAAGATTTCAGTATCAATAAGACAAATAAAGGTTGATATGTATCAGATTACTTCTCTCTTCTACATCAGTAAAGGTGGTATTGGTAATCTGTGGGTTTGTTTGTGTGTGGTTTATCTCAGGGATGGGAGGCCATGGCTATGGTGGTCAAAGTGACAGTGGCTCAGGCTTTCACAGCGGCCATTTTGTCCATATGAGGGGTCTACCTTTCCGTGCCACAGAGGGAGACATTGCCAAGGTACTGCTAAGAACATACACTGAGACCAGTTACCTTTATTATTTTAAATATAAATGAAATTTAGGATTGTAGCAACAGTGGATTGTGCCGGAGGCTGAGTTTCTGTCAACACCATCAGACCATTTGCAGCAAACAGTTACTGCTGTTGGCTACTGCACCTAGGAAGCTCAGTCTCATAATGGTGATTTTAGCAAAAATGTAACTGAAAAGAATTAATCATTTTAATTGTTCAAGCCATCCATCACTTCTTTGGCACTTATTAGGATCCAAGATGCATTCATTTCATTAATTATATTATCAGGAATTATTGTTGTATACTGCTGAAAAATGACTTAGAAACTCAGAAATTTAACTTGGGGAACCCTGTTTCTGTTTATGTTGTATTCATACTGTATAATGCTGTTAGTCGAGAAGCCCATTAAGACCTCACTAAGACTGTCTGCCTGCCTATTCATGTGTATATATATCTGTGTGTGTATATGTCTTTTTTTTCCCTTCATGCAGTTCTTCTCTCCTTTAAATCCACTGAGGGTCCACATTGATGTGGCTCCTAACGGCAAGTCAACTGGAGAGGCAGATGTGGAGTTTCGCTCCCACGAAGACGCTGTGGCAGCCATGTCCAAAGACAAGAACCACATGCGTATGTCCTCTTTTTCCTCTTCAGCTTGTGTGTCCTGCTGTTGGTCCTTGGGAAAGCACTTTATGCAACAATACACAAAACTACTTGTTGATTAAAAGCAAAGTAGTGGATCAGTTGTATCTACAGAAGCAGAACAGTAGCACAGATTTTCAAGCTCAGTAGATAAACTGCCAGGATTTTAGTTGGCCGACTCAGAGTCGGGCAGGTTTTAATGTTGGAATCAAAAGAGCATTAAATAAGCACAATGATGGTAAAAACAATCAGATATATACAGGTGTGCAAGTATTTTTCATGACAGTATTTGCAATATTGCAGATGATAGTTCAACTAATTGGGAAAGTAACCAGGTGGATTTAAACCTTGAATAGGTGAGTGATGAATTGATGTTGTTCTCCACAGAGCATCGCTATATTGAGCTGTTTCTCAACTCAACAGCCAGTGGAGCAGCTGAAATGAGTGAGTTTTCATCAACAATTTTCATTTAGGCGATTTTAAAAATTTTATCACCATTTTATTTTATTCTTTTATATTGTAGTTGTATTAATTCAAGTGTCATCCTGTTTAAACTCCTTTCAGGTCGTGGCGGCGGTGGTTACTATGGTAACTCAGGAGGGGGCGGAGGCTCACGGAGCAGCGGGCTGCGAGGTGCATACTGATAAAGTCATCCCACTCTTCAAATCCATCCTGGCATTTGTCTCACGTCTCCTTAGGCCACATTTACTCAACTAATGTTTCGAAACAGGAAAGCTGCTACGAAGTCACTCGTTTGTTTTGTTACAGCTGTTCTTAGGTGAAGTTATACCTCGACCCCACAGTACTAAGATACTACAAACAGGCCAAATATGACCTTAGCAAGCACCATTATATGACCATTCCTAAAAGCATATGAAGAACAAAACAACTTGACAATATGAAAATGTTGGAGCTGTTGAAGGTGCTGAACATGGTCAATAAGTCATTATTTATTGATCTTTTATTTCTAAAATTGGATGTAATAGATTTTCTCTAGCGATCTAAGAGAAATCAAACACCTTTTTATTTTTCCAGAGATTTGAATGGGATTGAAAGGGCAGTAGCTGAATATTTTAAAGTTTGTAATGACTTTATTTGGATGCACTTTAATTCATCTTGTTACACATCTGGCTTGTTGGCAGGAGATGTAAATCAGTGCAGATGCAGCAAGGAGGCAGACCTTCATTGGACACAGACTTACAGGTGTGAGATTTTCTGTGATACACAAGAAAGAACAATTTTGATTGTCAGTACACTGTCAGGACCAAGCATGTTCACTTTGATCCCATCACTTGATGATAACAGTGCTCTGGCTTGGATGACGTGTTGAGGTGAATGATGCTCTTTAAGAGGCCAAGCAGTGAGGAGCGACATCAAAACAAGGAACTTTAGCTAAGAAATTCAGATGTTTTAAACGCACTCTAAAAAACTTATTTTCAGCAGAACAAATAACCAACCTGTAACTATTTTATACCTGATTTCAGATTGGCTTTCCTGCTTTGAAAAGTGTAACAAATGTGAGCCATTGTGTTTTTTATGAATGTTTTCACAGTTCATTACAGAATTTAAAATTAAGTTGAATATTATATTCCACTCTCAAAGAGTGGAAGTAAAATAAAGTCTCTATATTTGAGCTGTAAAATAGCTTATGCAGCTGTTGTACATTTTGCCTAATAAATTTTATATTTAATTCTCCATCTCTCTCCCTGACTGATGTCACTTTTGAAGAGGTATTTGTATCATGGTTGTGAATACATCTGAATATATTAAAAATAAGTGATTTCTCTCCTTATGAGGTGTGTAACGGAGAAACAAAAGACAAAATCAGCTGATTTTAGCTGGATACAGGAAAAAGACCTCAAAGTGCAACAACAGTAAATGATAAAAGGAAATTTTCAGTCACCTACAATAAAATGACAGTAAACCAACACGAGCGAATCTGTCTGTAACTTGATTTAATCTCAATCTGTTACACAGTCAAGGCAACATACTGTTGGCAATAGAGCTGATATTAAACTGGCAGGATTTAGTAAGCTAAAGGGCCACAGTGATTATCAACAATTTGTATATACAACATACAGCTGTATCAACACTGTACAAGTCCCACTGAATGCTGGGAGATTTGTAAGAGCAACACTGTACAAAGTGTTTCAGGCCTGGTGCAGTTCGGAAACATTTGCCTGTAGTGCTTAATGATTATATGATAAATTTGTGATATTTTATAAATATTTGAAACAAGAAAAACACTTCTTGAAATGAACTAAGTCCTGTTTTATCTCTTCATGGGAATGAATTCTTCCAGTTCTTAAAAAAAAAATCACAGGTTGTAAACACTGTCTACAAGTACAAACCAGAATGTGCAGTGGAACTTGTATCATAATCCATCTCTGAAGAGCAAGTATTTTACAGTCATCAGCATTAGTTTGACAACACAAACATCACATGTCTCAATCTTGATTTAAGAAGAAGAAATAAAAATGGTTCAGAGTTTCAAACTTTCCCTCACAGGAATGGAGCAGCAGTAAGATGCGGATCTTCCTCAACATCTCCATCTGCACAGATTACAACTAACTTCAAGTGAACAGGGAAACCTCAAACAAGTTCCCTGGACTTCTGAAAGTAAAAATGAATGTGCATAAAACACAAAATCTAATATAAATACTTTCAAATTAATCTACATTACAGGAAATATAGTATTGGAAAGTGTTCAAACATCCTTGCTTACAAACAACTGGATATATTGTCAGATGTGTGTAACACTCAAGTCTATTCTGAACAACCACTGACTAGCCAGTGAAGTGGTCATGTTGTAAGAGCCATCAGTGGGTCATCAGCAAGAGTCAGACAGACTGACCTTGATTTAAATCACCTGCCAAAGATGTAATGATGCCACCTCTTGCTTCTCTTGGTCCTTTAAGCAGAATCTTCTGCATTAGTGTCTCAAACAGTGAAATGTGCCTTTAATCTAGACTGCTTGCTTGGCTAGTATAAGCTAGTGTTGCTACTTTAAAATATCTTGGGCCATTATTTTAGGCTGCTATTATCTCTACAGAAATCCTCTCTGTAGAAAATACAGGGTTCATTTGGCAACATGAGAAGCCCTAGTAGGTGATATTCAATGCATTCACACAGGCACAATTAGCACCAACACATCGTAAAGGAAAAAAGTTTCAGTTCCTTTTAAAGTCCCATGGGGAACTAGTACAGTTATTGTGTCAACTGAGCTAAACCTGTTTGGAGCAATGAATGTTCCTGGAATTAGTTTGTCGATAAGTGGCGCATTGAACACTTCGTATTTTGAAAGTAGAGATCTGACCAGCAGGACTTTTTGTCCTGAGACCTTTGATGATGGCAGGTACAAAATATAATTATGTTGCTTCTGTGAAATAACTGCACTTCAAACATGAACAGAAAAACTGAGACCAATTTCATTTTGTGGCACATTTCTGATCCAAACTAAACAGAATATATCCAGTCGACGTCAGTTTAGTATCTAGTAGGATTTAACCTGTCAAGTTGATTCAGTCTTTTGCGCCTGTGCTAATGTTGCCTTAACAGTTTGTGTCACCCCACCTCAAAGGGCAGTGCTTTGGAGTCAGACTCAACAGTAACAAGGCCACCATACTGTATGTATAAATTATATAATCACATCTGTTTGGCTATACACTTTCTGTGTACAGTTTGAGGCTTGATGCATACATTATAATGCAGTACCACATACGACTGTAGGTTTGGCTGAAAAAAACATCTGCATTAATCTGCAGCAGTGCGAATCACAGACAGTGCAGTTTCACTTTCAGTTCATTGCTAAGCTGTTCCTCTTTTTTTTGTCTTTTTCTTTTTTTTTAATATGACCACCAGTCACAACGTTTCCTTTATTATATTTGAACTTTGTTGTATTGTGTTGAGCATATTTTGAATTTTGGAAAGTGTAGTTGTCATACGTGGCCTTTTCATGCCCTTTAAGTCAGGCCAGTGCAACACTTGGATTCACCCAAAGGCAATTTGTACTCTCTCTTGACAGAGGACTGACATGATTGTTTATGACACTAAAGTAGACCAGGGACTCTTACTATTTCCTTTTCCAACTCAACTGTTATCAAGTAAGAAATCTTGGCCTTTATAGTGGACTGATTGAATGTTTTACACAGCAGACAAATTGGTGATTTCAAACAAAGACGGACCTGAAAGAAAAATGACTGTGAGGTGACTGGGTACCTGGATACTTCCTTCTTCAACATGTATCTAGACTGATCAAGTGGTCTTCATGTTCATGCGCATGGTCCATTCCTAGCAGCAAAGATAAATTAGGAGATGTGTCTTACAGAGGACTGAAGGGTGGGTGTTTACGGGTGTAGTCTGTTATAGTTTGAAGCAGTCCTGATAGATGTGTGGGACTCCCTCACGTTGGATTGGAGGAGCAGCGCTGGAGAAGGAGGGCGTGGCAGGTGTCACAGACTCGGACTGGTTTTGGTGAGGCGGGCAGAGGAAGCTCATTGTCCGAGCAACTGTTACAGAAAATCTCCCCACAGTTTCTACAGTGGTGCTGGAGACAGACACGGGACATAAATATTAGTGGTTTGTGTTGGGATTGCAAATATAAATTGCTGTTTATTAATTTTCTATTGGTTGTCAATTTCCTTTCATTATTTGTTTAAATCTTTGCAAAAAACCAAGATAATTTCTAACTCTAGTTGTGACTGTGGGATTTTCAATGTGGAAATGCAGATGTGTAAAACTGACCTTTCGTCTCGAGATGGAAAACTCCTTCTCACAAAGCTTACAGTGGCTGGCTTCCTTGTCCTTCAACCAAACCTGACCCCCCTGAAACAACACCACACATCAAATCACAACATTATGTACCCTACTTCACTGATCCCAAATCAGCTTTGTCAATGACACATAACCAAGATGCAGGTACAGTACGCACTATTTCTCTCAAGTTCTTTTAATAATTTTATATTTAATAACGATCAAACTCAACATCTTGCTGATGGAGAAGGTTTAGATTAAAGACTTGTGTTCTGCTGTTTTCTTTTTTATCTCTTGAAGTGACTGCTGCTTTACCTGAAGAGCTTTGTTGGCTTCTTTGATGTCCTCAATCTTCAGTTTGGATCTGACGACAAAATGAATAGGACAGTGCAGGTAAATGAAATAAATAAAATTAACCATCACAGGTCATAAACTATTTATCTTTTGGCTGCTATACTTCAAGAATTATTAATAGCAAAAAAAAAACATAACTTGGAGCTTCTCTTTTTGGTTTCTTTGGGGGGGGGGGGGCTTGTTTCGTTTTCAAGATCTGTAAACTACTTGTTTGCGAGAATGTAAAATATATTTGATTTATTGTAAATGAGCTAAAATATGCCAAAATATGGTGTGTTCCTCCATGTTCATAGTGCCTTCAAGAATTTATGATAAAGTAGTTAGTTGAAGTAATTTAATCCTTGTAGAATATGTTTTCTTAAAGGGCTAATTGTTTTTTTTCTCCAAAGAAAACCTAAAAACTAACTTTGTTACATATTCCAAATCTTACATTGGACAGACTATCTTCCAGCTTCATAAACTGTCTGCAAAAACAGCATGACTCCCATATAGAGAGAGCATTTTTAATTTAAACATGCATACTCGCTGAGTTTGGAGCCTAGTTCCTCGAGAGCTTGTTCTTGGTCTTCACAGATAGTCTTCAGCTGAATGTTTTCATCCTGGAGACGATGGAACTCCTGGAAAAATATTAAAACACAAACAAGAGAACACATGTATCACATATAGTATAATATTATATACATGGTTATGTTTCCTTGTCTCTCCCTTCTTACCTTTTTTAGTCCGTTGATCTGCAGCGCCTCTGTGCTGAGCTGAGCTACCGTCTCTCTCTCTCTGTCCAGATCATTTTGTAATGTCTGCCTCCACTCCCTCTCAATCTTCAGGTCTGTCTCCAGCTGCTGGCTACAGGAGCACCGCAAACATATGCACGCAACACCAATAACAATAGTAAGGAGGACAAACGGGTGAGGAATAGATTATGTTAGAGCATATTGATTTATATTTGTATTAAATGTTTGTCTTGCTTTTTAAAATCACACATCATCAACAACAGCTGTATAAGAGGAAGTCTCCTGAGCAATTAAGTAAACAAACCTTTGCTAAGAGAAATGTGCCATGCTTCAAACTGTTTTAATTGGTTCATGAATTAGGACCCCAACAAGTTTCAGTTCAACCACGATACACAGGTTCTCTAGATTAAGTGTTGATGTGTGTGCATAAGTCTACCAGTTAGTCTGTGTTTGGAGGTGTTTTTCTTACAGTTGCCTTTCTCTGTGTTCGATCTGCCGCTGCAGACTGTCGGCCTTGTTGGCAAAGTCCAACTTGAAGCGTCTGGTTCCCTCCTCGGCCGAGGTGCGGTGCCTCTCTGCCTCCTGTAATCTGCACCATTATAACCAGGGACAAACTCAGGACCATGGAGAGAAAAAACTGGGGGGGGGGGGGGGTTGGGGTGTTGAAAGCAGAAAAGGACAGAGGAAGATGGGAAGGACGACAATGGGTAAGGAGGGAGGTAAAGAACTAAGGTTTCTGGCGGGGGAAGATGAAGGAAGTATGGCTGAGGGTGAATGAAGAAGGTTGGGGTGAAGGATGGCGTTGTAATTTGCATTGTTGGTAAAAATTTAAGAGTGCAGGGATGAGAGGTGAACAAAACAGAGCTCAGTAAGGAATACAAAGGGGTGATGAGTCCAAAATAAAGACACACGATAAAACAACTGCCTTAAAGCAACTGAATGGACAAGAAATAGAGAGAATATCTAACTGAATGCAGCATCTTAGAGCACTCAGACAGAGGGAACTGGAGCATAGCATCACTGTGTTGTCTTTTACAACACTATACACACTACTTTGTTACACAATCACAGCATTTTGATTTTGAAAAATATGCCAATGTCATTGTTTTTCATCCAGTATCGCACAGGGAAGAAACTTATTTCACTGCATGTTTTGGGGATTTGGGGAATTTAACAATGATTAAGATCCACTCAGATCATGGCCAAAAACTCAAACCACACTACTTTCAAAACATCTAACTTTATTTGTCACGGTGGTAAAAGACAGTAGTTGTGAGTTTTCAACAGCTGTACTGAGTTTTTATTCTTCTACAAACTGAGAGGAGTTACAGTACTATGAACGTGGAGTTAGAATAGGTAGAATGATTACTTCCTGATATATCACAAAAGTCAATAAATATACCAAGACGAGACACAACAACACATTCAGGGTCCCTTGACAGAAGCTCCAGAGGTTTACAGCTGTGTAACTACAAGTCTTTACACTGGGCTTAGCTGTCTGTTCTGCAGAAACAATGCACATGAATTTTGCTAAAGCTGCTGGTCCCACTGAGCTGTTTACATCTACAAAACTTGACTGAACCTTACAATTTTCAGCGTAGGTGAATCTTCAGGAGGACAAGGAGCAAGAACGAGATGGGCTGTGTCCGAAATCGCTCCCTTTTTAAAAAGGTACAGTGCACTACATTTACCCTCTGCCATTTTATTTGAGTGTTGAAATTTATAGAACATATGCTCTACTGTATATACTGCCTAAATGTTTGTTTATATAATCTTATTATGTGACACACCAGGGATGACACAAAATGATGATGGTTTATAAGTGCCCAAAATCTCAATTTACCTCTCACCATTGAGTAAACTACCGAGTGTCTATTATATAGGGAGTAGTGACTGAGTGAGCGAATGAGGGACTGATTTCAGACACAGCAAGGGTCATCACAGCTGGTCAGAAGCAGGTCAGGAGGTGCAATACATGCAGAGCAAACTGGCAACAAATTAAAAGCAGGAGGTGTCACACTCCTGTCTGACTTAACATCTGTAGTGGGCACCACTGACTGACTGTGATGAAATGCAGGCAGCTGTAGAAACACTTTGTCTGGGTTGTATGATAGGTTTCATGTTTACCGCTCTAGCTTCAAGCTGAACAATAAGGTTAAAGCAAATGCCCCCGTCTGACAGACAGCAAAGCACAGAAGCAGTTACTCAAAAATCTCAGCAGAGCCAATATGGAGGCCACTATGGGACAGGACAAAAATTCTTAGGAGGGAAGGAAGTTCCGAAAAGGAGGAGTGTGTTGTAGGAAAATACCAGTTCACTCATATGGCAATGTGTTTTGCTCTGTGTGCCGGCCCTAAGATAGCTCCCCTAATGTGTAAACCGCCCTTCCTCAATAACTTTTGTACAGTCCCTACTGTGAATACCACAGTGACTCAACTCTGTCAAGCAGTGGCTTTGGGGATTGCCAGATAAAACCTCTCAGTAGTTGTGATATGAGTGGTACAGCTCACTGTTCTCATTTAACTCAATGTGACGCCTCGTTAATTACAATTCAGAGTCCAAACAGTCAGTTATCTTACTGTCAGTGATACTGCATATAAACTGACTACCAGAGAGAGGAAGAATGTGTAGCATGTGTATGTACGTGTGTGCATGCCTGAGCATGTGAGTGAATAGATAAAGTCGTGTGGTTAATTTAAAATGTTTTTTTTCAAGTTTCTATTAAAGTATAACTGAGGTAATATTCAGACAGTTCTCTGACGGCTCAACACAACCTTTGATGATGCTAAGTGAGGAACAGCAAGACTGACAGGGCGTATCCTCATTTAGCACAAACCCAACTGTTAAAAGTTGTATGAATGCAATTTAACTAAAGACCATGGAACATGTTGTGGTGGTCTCCATGAATCCCAGCTCTCTGCTGATGATGATCGTGTTTCAGTAACTAAATGACCAAAACAATGCATTCCAGTTTCACCTGATTCTGTGGCTGCACTCAGGCCATAAAACCATCTGAATATTATGTGCAAAAAAACAGGAATGTTACTTTAATTTGAGTCCACTTATTCATTCATTCATAAGCAATCATGTGGATGCATGTGTGTGCGTATGTGCATATGTCTGTCTTCAGAAGGAGATGTCCTTGACTAGCTTGTACTGGTGCTCTGTGTCTGTGCTGGCACACTTAACAAATGACATAGCAAGCGTTCTGGTCTGACTTAGTAGGTCCTTATCACTGCACAGAGGAGCAGGGATAAAATCAGGAAAACAGACAAATCATAGAGGTTTCAAGGGAGCAAAATGGACGGATGATTGGATGGATGGTTTAAAAGAGATGAACAGGGAGGAAAGAAGGAGGAAAGAAAGGAGGGAAGGAAGAAAGGATGTCAATACATCAGTATTCTATGTGGCCCGGTTACACTAAACACTTTAAGTGACTTTCAACATCACAAGCACAGCAGGAAGTGTAAATGAAAGGCATTAAAACATCAAAATCTGATTTCACGCTGCCAGATTCACTCTGGGATCAGATTTCTGCAGTCTGGATATACAGTATTTCCTTTCACAGTAAGTGTATGAGTAATGATTAGAGGTGGGGAGGAGATGCAGAAAAAGGTAATGTGGTCAGATAAATGAAATACAACTACAGCAGACAAAAACTGGTGAAAAGTGCAGAGCTTTACAATCATAATGACAGTTAAGCCTGGAAAGCAAGCTCTATGCTAACAGCAACACCTATAGCAGTCATCCCTAGTTCGATCTCTCTAACCTCAACGGCATGTTAAATTCTTTCTAACTTCTCATTAGATGGCATAAATAAATTATTTGATTTTAAACAGGGGCTCTAATCAGAGCAGTTTTAACTTCTTCATTAGACTTTTCAACCACAACAGCACAAAACTCACGGTGAAAATAACAAGTGTAACCAGGGTCTGCATCCTAGCAACCTACAGAAACCTTTAGAGCAGCAAAAAACATTGACAGCCAATCACAAATAGGATGGAAGAGATTCAAACCAATGGGACTGGGGAGGGGAGGGATGGACTGAGTTGACCGGGAGACGATGGGATGAGGAGGGACCATAAGCTATCAATGAACCAGCAGATCTTATAATGACTGAAACAGATATGGAGCACTTACACACTGATTGTCTTATCAGATTTGATAAATTAAGGAAACACAAGGAAACTGTTTAGCAAACCCTGAAATATCTCATCTTGTAATCTATGTAGTTAGTAGATGATGGCCTAAAAAATAGCTTCACCCAGTCAGTATACAGTGTGGCATTTGCTGTCTGAAATAGCAAGTCTGCTCGCTCCCTGAAGGTTAATATTTTGTTTCACTGAAATCTATTCAAAAGAAATGATGTTATGATGTAGGTGGAGGTGGCACCCTGAAACCCTGCACTGGCTCAGGGACTTCAAGCATATTATTGGTCATTTTAATAGAACTGATCTGCAGGAAAAATGCAAACCTGTATTGTCTCGGTGTCTTGTCCCTTGTCTCTTCGATAATGCAAAAGATGTTCTTGTTTTTCAATAACAATGTGCAATTTTACTTCAAACTTCAACTGGGCAGTGTGTTTATAACGTACACATTTAACACACAAACAATTTTTTTTTTAATCTATTTGCCTTTTCAAGAAAAGTTTAATTTCAAACAGTATTAAGAACCCTTGACTTATTGCACTTGATATTGTTGTAAATGAATAAAACTGCCATTTTTGCCCATCTTCTACACCCTAACCTATAATAACAAAAGTGAAAACATGTTTTTAGGAATGTCTCAAAATTTACTGAAAATCAAAAGGTTCGGAATAGTTTCTGAATCTTCTTCAGGTACCAGGGTTTCCCACAGCTATTTATAGCACTAATCCACTAATTAAGACAACCTCTGCTACAATCTAAAGTAATGAACACTCCTTTATGCAACAAAACCTTAGAAATGTGTTATTTCACTGACAAAGACTGTGTAATTGATGACTGCAGCTATTGTTCAGATCATCTAGTAACTAAATAGATCACAAAAGACAACGTGGGACTCAGCTCAGCACATGACAGACACTTGCCAATCATATCCCATGTTGTGATGTCAGGTAAAAATCTCAATGGTGTCACTTCAGATAGAGAGGTTTTATACTCTGAGAAATGTTGTGTTTGCAGGACACAGTACAGGAATAAGCCTGATCGGAGGCAACAAGGATTTCCACTCAGGAAAAGCCTGAGCACAAGCGAGGGAAAGACACCTCAAATCCTTCTTTCCCACATTTCCCCCCAGTTCATTTCTCCATAGCTACAACCTAAACCCTGCAGAACTCTTAATAGATATGCAATTATTTAAAATAACATCATAATATGGTAGTTTGGGCTGAGAATCAGTTCTTTCTCAACAAGTTTTGTAACTGTAACTTTGTGTTACAGTCAATCCAGTTAAAAAGGTTTCCAGGTCATTAAACTTACTTTGCCAAAGGGGCATTGCGTATTTTCAGGTAAATTAAAGAAAGACTACAGTTCAACACTGCTGGATGTACTGAGGAGACATGTGGGACCACGTGATTTTTGGTGTTTTGATTAGTGTGTGCTGTTATTTTACAGGCAGTGTATCTCACCTTTGCTCCAGCTGCTTCATGGTGGCAGTGATCTGATTGGTCTTCTCCTCCAGACGGCTGATCACATCATTCTTCTTCTTCATCTCCTCATCGGATGACTAAGAAATGAGAGTTACTGGCTGTCATAAGTCATAGTAAGTAATGATTACAATATTTCTACTTCATTCATTTATCTCACAGAGGACATGAAGATGAGTGTGTGTTTGTGTCTGTACCTGCATCTTCTGGTACATTTCTACATTGATGGCTTTGACCTCGTCCAGTTGATGTCTCAGTCCGATCAGTGTGTCCTGTAAATCAAAAGCAGAAGGTTTCAGGAGTGTTGTGGCCCAGTACTGTCTGTGCTGTTGACACTGTCATGTGGCTGCTTGTGGTTTCCTAAAACAGTTACACTAACTGAAGTGCGTACAAGATGGAACTCAGCACTACATACACACAGATAATTACTTTGCCAGTTTTGGAGTTTAGTCGTATTTCTGTTTTCATATTTCATGCAAAAGTACTAAACAAGCTGAAATAAAAATAGGACAAACTTCATGTATCAACACAAAACACAAACATTCCCATGATAATGATGCTGACATTATTCTCCAGTCTGACAGTTGAGTCACCCGTTGGTATTGTTTTAATGATCCCAGCAGCTACCTGAAAAAGCTGCCATGATGAAGCCACCATGGCATCTCCTGTACCTCACAGCTCGGCTACAAATGCCAGCTGTTGGTGTTTATGTTGCAGAGTTCACACGTTTGTGGTGAGAGGCCTGACACTGGCAGGGCTGCCAGAGAGACGGGCACAAGAGCTTGCACGTTATTACTGCTCCATGTGAGCAAGTACAGGCAGGTGCCATACTTTTAGTCTGTGCACCCAAAGGGCTCGTTATCATCAGCTTCCACCAGCATCATTCTTAGGATCATCCTCCTTAAATGTTTGTGTCTAAATACATCTATAAAAAGACTGATTCAGCCTCATCATTAACAATGCCAACAAGTTTTGTTTATTCAGTCGGTGCAGTCACTATAAGTCACTCTGGAGACTTACAGCATCCTTTCTGCCTACTTTAGCTCCTCCTTGTTTGTAAATAAACCAGTGGTCAAAAAGTACAACAAAGGGAAGTGAAACATGAGTTAATGTATGATGACCTGTTTTTCATGAATATCCTTCTCCAGAAGTTTCATGGCCAGCTCCATTTCCTGTTTCATTGACACCTGGACTACCAACTCATTCTCCACATCCTGAAAAATAAACCAAATATACGTATATAGCCTGTTATTACACAGTCAGCTTGTACATCCCACACATTTTCTATACACAAGCAGCTACAGTGTGACCTGTCTGAGCTGGCACTCCTCCTTCAGCTGTCTCCGAGCCTCGTTGTACATCTCATCCAAACCCTGACGAGACTGTTTGTATGTGTCTCTCTCCACTGACACATCGCCTTGGGCTACCTAGAGAAAACAACATGTCAGCATCATTATGCATCAATTTTAGTGGGTTGTGGTCCAAACTGGGTCTAATTTTCAGATCGACAGTTTTGGATTCAGTTTTAGATGTATGTCTGTGTACCTCTAAATGTTGTTGTGCCTTCAGCAGAATGAGGCTGTTCTCACTCCTCAGCTGCTGGTTCTCTTCCTGCAGTTTGATGATGTTGTTCTTGGCTATGGCTAACTGCACATACATACATGCAGAAACGTACAATGACAGAGAGTCAGAGTCAGATAACTAGTCATGCCAGTAAGACTAGATGAACCCAACTCATACCATGATCCTTTACTGACTAGTTTAACTTAACAAATGCATTTGAGTCATGAAGTAAATCTGTATGACAGGCAAAAATGTTTAGGACAGTTAGAGGTTTTGCTCCGTACAAGCACACATTTTAGATTACATATTAAATAACGACTGGGGTTACAGTGCTGACTTTCATCTTCTTTCTGATATACAGATATTTTAAGTGTGAGTCTCACCTCCTCTATGAGTTTAGAGTTGGACTTCTCCAGAGAGTCAACTCTGCCCTGAAGACCATGGACTGTGGAGCTAGAAATACAAACACACAAAAACACAGAAATTATATTCAATCTCTGTTCATTTGGAGTCTCACAGATTTGTGAGAATATATGACTGTATTAGTTGTGGTACAACCCTTAAAATGGAACTTTTCATTCCTCTGGTTGGATACTGCTCAGGACAACTATGACTTAAGAGAGCCGTTACCATGATCATGAGGTTAAACAGCATTCACAGATTAAGAGGACTGAACTGTCTCAACACAGACTGACGGACCTGAATTTGACTTTTAATGGCCACAGCACCAATACATAAATGCCATTGTTAGCTTGGCTTATGTTCAGAGGGGAGACATTTTGAGGTTTGCTAACAATAACCTCTCCAAGTCATGAAACAGTTGAAACTGTTTGTTTTCAGCTCTATCACAGCTGCAAAATTTGAATGGCAGCTGATCAATCCAAGTTATTTTAAAGGAGATACCAGGTTTGTGAGAAGAGGAAAATTTGAAAGAGGAAATGTGACTGAAATTCTTTTACTCAATCTGTCTGAAGGGAACGATGAGCCAGTCTGCACGTCTGAAACCACCAGACTGGTTCAAATCTAAACTGACTGGATCTATTTTAACATGCAATCAAATTTTCGGCCATCTGCTTCTGATATTATGACTCAACACTAGACATTCAACAGATATAAAGCAAAACGTAAGGTACACATAAAGTAGAATGACTGCCTGTCTCAATCAGCCACTGCTTAGGTACAAAATACACAGCATTTTAAACCCAGGACTTCCATTCCTTGAAAAGTCCTTGAACATCTGTAAAGTTTGTAACGCTGTTGTTTCCATGAATTCTGGTGAAATCCCCGCAGACAGGTCTGTTTTCAATTTAACAAAAATGTCTTACTTGAGTTGTCGATTCAGCTCCTCTACATAGTTCTTCTGATCCAAGATGGATGCTATCTGGCTATTCCTGTTGCCATGGAAACAGACATAAAACAGAGCTCTGAATCACACTTATGAGGCGTTAAAGACCCTATGGTTTAAATAAAGTGGAGAGACAATGACAGATCGTACCTCTCTTCACTCCTGTAGTCATCTATGTCGTTTTTCAAGTACATGGAGAAGTCAATCACCCCGACCTTAAAGAATAAAAATAATTTTAAAAAGTAAAAATTTAGCTGATAACATTTCCTGAGGGAGGCAGCATGTACAGAGAAGCAGTGTGTGCACAACCATTGATTCAGTGAAATGAGTCATTAGGTCTTCAGCTGTTTCAACCCACCAAAACAAACTTAATAATTAGGTATGTTGAAATCATCAGTACATCGTTACACAAATTAAAACGCAGACAAAACAAACAAAACCCAAATTCATGCATGAAGGCAATGTCAAACAATTCATCTGTAATTAGCCACTAAGTGCCAACACTGTATGTCTGCATTAGCTTATTGAAGTCATTTTTCAGTTAACCAGACATATACAGAGAAATCACCATAAACCAAAAGTCAAGAATCCATCCATCCAATCCAAGACATCTTAACTATAAGGTGTTGGTTATACTGAAATGTCATTCATATAAGAATCCTAAGAGATTTGACATTAAAATTAAAATATCTGATCATTTTATCTTGATTCAAGGTGTAAATCCTCACCTCGTGGTCAGAACATGACAGTATCTGAACAAACTCCTCCTCATGACTTCACATTACTACTACATCTCATTCAGGCACATGCACTCAGGTGTGAACTCTGTGCAGGGTGTTTGCCTTAGTGAGAATATGCGTTTGCACTCAGGACAAAGTCTCCACCCATGGAGTAGAAACATGACACCAAAGCATCTACTCTCCACCTGCCATAGCTAAAATGTGACGAAACAGACAAGTCGTGTCTACATTTCTGTCTTTGAAAACCAGAGTGACAGCCGTTTCACGTTTCAGTTCAATGAACTGGAAGTAGAGTTTGTTTTGTTGACGTAAGACATAATTGTACTCCTCTCCTCTGGTGCAAGCAGATTAGATCCAATCATAGTGAGAACAGAATTGAGAGAATAATGCATACCAGCTGTAAATACACCATATCATCAGATTTGCTTAATCTTGATAGCATACCCACATTAAGATGATGCTTTAATGTATTTTTAAATCAAATCGTCTAATATGATTTCAGAAAAGTGGTTACCTGAGAGTCCAGGTCCTCGCCTTTGACGCACAGGTTGGCATCGATGACATTGAGGCCCACCAGCAGGCCCACGATCACAGCTCCCTCCTCCTCTAGCATCAGCGCTGAATTCTCATAGAAATCACTGTGGAGGAAGAGTTAAACAAGATTATCGTACACAGTTTTTGTAACCAACGTTTGTTCTCAAAACATAACATATATATTCTACAAGAAAAGTTAAATGTACCTTTTGCCATAGATCTTGTTTGTGTGTGTGAGGAGTGTGTATACCTGAGCAGATCTTTTCTGGTGATGAGGAGTCGCAGATAGTCAGCTAGCCGTTTCTGCATGAGCGCCAGACGCAACCACGCCCTGGCCCTACCTAAAGGAGTCCTGGAGAACACACGTACACACAAACACAAACATTAACACACACACACCAGCAATAATTTTTTTTTAGGAAGTTCTGAGGGTCTTAGGCTGGTGGTGCTGAGACATGATTAGATCAGTCTGATGATACACTTTGTTGATCAGGTTTTTCCTTTTTGTTCCTGTCTCTGTAATTTGAGCCTGTGTGTGTGTCTATGAGATGGTAACAAAATATTCATTTCATTTCAAACTAACAATTCTAAATTCAATATTTGACCATAACCTTTTCAAAAGAATTCTTCCCCTGCCCTGAATGTTTAATGTAATCTACAGTTGTGTGAGTTCCACCCTTACTGCCTACCCTCATTGTCATCTAAATGACTGCAACCGTGTTTTTATTGCATAACATTACTCTAGAGTAAAACTGCAGGCACTGGCAGTCTGCACTGTCCTGTCACTAACCTTTGAGTCCATACTTGCTGTTGCAAAAATTTCTGCTCTGCTACACATCTGTTGGTCTGACTCAGCACCACCAAAAGGAAACAGACTCTGTTCTCCATCTAAAACACCACAACTGTTCCCCATTTTGCTAGATCGGACGAGACCTGAAAATTACTACTTGATTCCCTGCCTGGAAGCTCTGCTATGTAGTGATTGATAACTAAATAACAAAGTGAAGTCTAACATGGAAATCATGTGCATGAACTAAAGTGAGTGGGATCCTTACTACAGCCACTAGAGGACACAACCTGAATATTAATGTGGGATGCAGCAGTAGGGTTTTTGATGTTGATATGTTGACATATTATACCGTTGGGCACTATCAACACTCATATGTGTCCTTGTAAATCAGTCAAAACCGTAGTAGGTTTCACTGAAAAAAAGTCACAAGTGGCAAAGAGTTTTAACATTTAACTTGCTTGTCACATCTTTGGAAAATGTATCTACACCTGTTTTTATTTAAAAAAAAAAAAGCCTGTTAAAAGAAGGTAGAGGAAAAGTGAAGTGAAAGAAAATCACACTCAGGTACTTCCCTGATCCAGCTCAGGTCACATTATGATGTTACTTGTGCATATGCGGTGTGGGCTCGTGTTCCTCCACCAGTATGTTAGGTCAAGCTGTATGTGTTGTGTGTGTATAGAAATGTTGTCCTTACTTAAGTCCAGGCAGGTCTCGTACGGAGGCTGAGATCTCTGCTGCTTCAGGACACAGTTTCTCCACCAGCTCTAGTGGACCCCATAGAGACTTGTTAAAGCCCAGAAAGGACTTCTTCACTGGAGAAAGAAGACACAAAGAGGAAGAGAGTCAGACATAAACCTGATGAAGGCAAACACACACACACATTTCTGCTGCTTGGACATTAAATTATAATAGTGGTGGGGGGGTTGCAGATATAGCCACATCATTTAAAACAGGCTCTCTCCTTCTTACCTCTGAGGCCATGTTTGAGACAGTGCTCCATGACAACAAAGAACTGCTGAAGAGGCGGGTAGTCTGAGTCAAGTGTTCGTCCGAAGCTCAGAGCTGATTCAATAAGCCCTTTAATACTCAGCTTGGCCATGTTCAGCAGGTTGGCTCGCTCCATAGTCATGGGGTCTCGCAGGGCTGCAGGACAAAAGCCAAACATAAACACTTAAATTAGAATATATGGAAAATACTCATGTCAGGACAGTCACACAATCATTTCTGCAAACTATCTTTATTTATACATGGTACAAATGTTTATTATAATTAATATTATTATGTTTGTATGTGACAGAACAACTGAGTCACTCGGCCAAGTTGATGTCTTACAACTGGTGATTTTCAGAAACATACTTACAATAGGGAGGTAAAATAAATGTAATGCAAGTGCAGTGAAGGCAGAATCCACCCTGCACATCAAATACACATTTACATTTCTGTGTCAGGTCAGTGCAGTCACACAGATCCACAGATGGTATAGGAGTCCACCCTAACAGATCTGAATGTATAATATAAATCTGTGATCAAAGTATAACCACTTTTCCAAACCGGGAAATTAATTAGCCTACAAATAATGAATTTGACACTCAGTACCCATGCTTCTAGATATTTGTCTTGCCTGCAAATGTTGTGTTAACACGATAGCAGAACTGTGCCTGGCAGCAGCAAATTCAGTATGCCAGAATGATTAGTGGTACTTAACACTTACATGGGCCAGAGATTGTGACCTCCTACAGAGATAGGCTTTATACATGTTCTGCACGTGGACCTCCGGGTTAATGTTTACCCAAACACCAGGACAGAACAATATCAGGTCAAAACGATGTTTCCTAGCAATGTGGAAGAGCTTTAATTGCCCCGCACATCGGCCTGAAGGCAGCTGACAAATCAACAGATGATTTCTTGGGAGGTGCATGACTGTTGGGTGCCCTGGGGCAGTAGGTCCCCAAGCAGTATCTTCACATGACTTCTCTATATCATATCTAACTCAATGATGTGAAAAGATATAATACTAAAGCTCTGAAACCATAAAGCTAAATTTGTGATATAAGATTTAATTTAATGCATAAATTCAACTCATGTTTCTCATTCGGAACATTAAAACGATCCAATGAGTTTTACAAACATACTGAGGTATGTTGACTTTAAATTTGGGCATTGACAGGACCAGGAGAGAAAAAGATGGATCGGTGCATCACAAAAAAATAATCCCTAAGTGACATTTCCACCCTGCACTGTTTGGCCAACCATCCAAAACACACAGATATTCAATTACATAATAAAGATAAAAAGAGCAAATCCTCACATTTGAGTAGCTGGAACAAGAAAATGTATGGCATTAATGCTTGATTAAAAAACCTATTAAATGGCCTGAGTCACTGATCAATGGGCTAATCATTTCAACCCTATTTCATTTCGTCTGTGATGTACACTTGAAAGGAGTCTGAAACTAAATATAGTTGTGAGTGTGGCAAAGAGAAGGGGATGCTAGCTGATGGGCATACACTGACAGCCACACAGTAGAGCTCTTAGATTTGCTACACAGTTACTGGCTACAACAACATACACGGCTAACAGCACACCAATTATTTCATTTGCATCCGGGCAGCATGTGATGCTTCAGGCAGTAAAGTTGTGTTATGGTCTAAAACAGCAGAAGCACAGAGAGATGTACCATTAAAGCCTGAGAGCACAGCTGAGCAAAGAAAAATCAATTGGCCACAGAGAGATAATGGAGAAGTAATGTTAGATATAGAAGAGAGAGGAAACAGAGGTAATTTGTCACATTGTTACATCCACCAACTGAAACCATGACTGTAACTGTGCTCCAGTTATTAACTGACAGCATGATTGATTGTTCCTGATCATCTTATTCTGTGTAGAGAGACTGATAAGCAAAGGGGTTAGGGGTCACATTTCAGCATCTGTCCCTAAATCAGTTACTGGGTGTCATCAGACCTGTTATCAGCCCCCCACCTACACACACACACACACACACACACACACACACACACACACACACACACACACACACACACACACGGCCCTTGATGAGCTGACCAAACTCTACCTTGGACGGTCCAGTCCCCTGGCAGAGAGGTTCTGTGCTCCGACACTTTGGGCAGGACGTGAATGCTCCCTGAAATGGTCTCGGATGCTTTTCTGGCCAAAGCAAAGATAGGAGCCTGCCATCGCCCGTCTCCCCCACTGCCTCCACCTCCTCCTCTCACTGTGCTGCTACTGTTAGCTTTATCACCAGCAGCAGATTTGTCTTCCTGCAGCCTCAGGATCCCAAACACCTGTGCTTTCTCCTTGCTGCTGTCCGCTTCGGACAGAGCCAGGTCGTGCTCTGCGGGCGATGTCATGTTCATGTACCTCTGAAAAGATTGTAGCTATCGCGGGTCCGTGCGACAACAGACCGATTTACACGGTTTGCTAACCGTCAAAGAGCTAGCTCTGGTGTTCACTTCACCCGGCGACCATTATGACAACCGCAGCATAAAAATACCTGCGATACCACCGGCCAAAACCAATGACAAGTCCAGCTACGGTGTCAGAAATCAACCGTCGTAACGCTCCCGGGCAGCAAACCTACTCGTCGGTCTACATGGTGATCGTTAGCATCGGCGGGGAAAGTGCGGAAACCTGCTGCTCGAGAAACGTGTCTTTTCCGTACATTTCGGTGTGGTAGAGATTTGTTTACAGCCAGCAGACCAAACCGAGAGTTGGCTCCTGATGGTCCCGCTGCACCCTCCGGAGGGGCGGTGTCAGAAGGCTCACAAGACACACAAAGGCAGCACTACGTAATGATTTTAGTGGCTGCTGTGTTGTGGACCTACCGCCCTCTGCTGCTGGAAGAGAGAACTGCACGACAGCGCTACAATTCAGGGGAAATATTTATCACTTCCACTACAGTTACTTATCAAATTAAGATTATCATAAAGCATATGATAAACTTATCAAATAAGATGGTAACACCTTACTTTAAGTCTTCCTAATTAGCATTTATAAGCACTATATAAACGTTTTAAAAATAGTTTATAACTCACTACAATGTAGTAGTAAGAATATATTAATGTTTATTGATGTATTTCTCAATAAATAAAGGCTATATATAATAGCATGTTACACATGTTAAGTCTTAACTTTAGGCCTTAGTCTGATCATTTTAGTTTAAATATATTTGTCTTTTAAACAAAAGACACAATTTTAAACAATTGCACAATTTTAAGGCCAAAAAAGGATTTAGTATTCTCTGCAACAATTACATACCTGGCAGCGTTGTGACTGAGCTTTGAAACAACATTTTGGGGGAAGATGAGAACATGAACAGGGTTTGATTGGTGGCTTGTCCATAATTTCCTAGGTGGGTGGGGTTCTGCTGGGGGAATTTTGACTCACAACCTCAATATTTCCACAGGCCTGGCTAAAGCCCTTCTGACTGTACAATTTAGCATGTTGAACCCATAGAGGAAACTTAAATAGCAATGCAAAACAGAATTAAGTAGAATTTAGAGGCAAAGCAGTGGAAGCAATAAACACCCACACAGGCAGCAGTAAAGAGGAGGAAGTAGACAAAGAGAGTAAGGCTGAGTAGGCTTTGGAAACTTGATTAAGGTTTCAAGTGAAACTAGCAGTCTACTTGAATTTTAAGGATGCAACTAATGATTGATTTAATTATTTATCGATCTTATGATTATGCTCCCAATTTAATCTGCCGAACAAACATGATGCTTCCTTTAATCATTGGTGCTGTCCATTAACTCTCACTGACATTAGGTTTAAGAATAGCACACAAATAACTGAATATCTATAAACTTTAGGTTTAGAATAGAAATTGTTAAGTGGTCAAGAGTGAACTACAGTCTGGAGAGAGGCTTTTGGATGCTTATGCATTTAACCGGTGACTGTAGCTCATTCTTGACCCACGGAAAGGTGTTTTCTTTTATGAAGAACAATGTATGGAACCAGGTTCTTATATCATCATAAAACAGATTATGTTATTCATTCAAATAGAAATTTTCAACCCACCTTGGCTGTAGGCTAACCGCTCCATGCTCTCACTATGAGTGATGCCCCAGCGGTGAAGACTCTGAGGTGAGTACATGATAGGTGGAGCTCTCCTCTGCCCACTGCCGTGTTGCAATGAGGTTAGTAGATCAAGCAGATCCCTGAGCCCTGAAATGGCCCGTTCCTGTCTGGTTTTTGCTGAACTTGTGTAATACAGTCAGGTTTTCTTGGATTTTCTGATTCCCCAGATGACCCTCCCTCCTAATCTGTGGTGGACTAATATGGTATGTTCCAGTTTGCTCTAGTTTTGCCACAGTCTCAGGCTGTGCTGGGTCTCTGCTGAGCTGGACAGGGATGCCTGGAAGGGAACAGACAGCGGAGACAGTAAGAGACAGATGCTCACAGTCATAAATAATATACACAAAATAGTTATTCTCTGAAATATTCTACTAAACTCTAATAAATCTTGACTTAATGAGAAAATAGTAGAATCGTCTCCAAAACTGGCATGATTTTTTACCAGAATGCATTTTACCTTTTTTCTGAGTAGCAGCTTATGAGGAATGTATCCAGTGGGCCTCAATCTCACCACAGTATGGATGTAAAAGTGTCCAACCACACCAACTGTACAATGTTAGATCCATAACAACACAGAGCGAGACGAACTGTTGCGGCACAGACCCTACAGTACCCTGAATTACTACAACCATTGCTTTTCTTTACTCCTTTGTAGTTTCTCTTGTTCTGCTTCTCTTCCTCTGTTTGACTTACTCTCTCTCTCTAATAGCTCCGGGCTGACCAGGGTCATATGACCGCTTTCTTGCAGATCCATAGACTCCTTTGTTGTTTGTATGCTGCCTTAGTTAATCCAGTGAATGGCTGTGTCCAGTCAGCAGAGAATTCATAAATCAGGCCGCTGCTGTCCTTTCTCAGCATTTGTTTTCCTGTTGACCTGATGGTGTTCTGCCTAACACTTAATTTCTCTGTATCTGTATGTATTTATATGCCTTGATATTTGACTTTCATGTTTTTCTACTGTGCTACCTGTTTCACCCATCAATGACACAGTATCAATAAACATGTAAGCCTCTTCATCATTTTGTCATTCTGCAGGTGTGACCGTCTGTGCTGCTTTGAGGCTGTTCATACATTTTCTGCCTGATTGTCTGTAGACCAACCATCATTAACACTTTAACACCATTAACACCTATAATGACAACATACAACTATGCCTCATCTTAAACGTATTTGAATTTAATGTAATTGATTCAATATTTTCATCCTGATGCAAGTGAAAAGGAGAAAAAACATGCATAACCATGCCAATATCTTCATTCATAATCGGATACATGCAGCCTACATAGGAGTTCATTCTGATTTCACATCAAAAGTGCACATGACTCAAAAGGGTCTTTCTCAGCTTCTCTCTGTATCATTTATCCATCTCTCCTCCAACCCTCCATCCACTTTCCTTCTCCACTCTGTCTTCTCTCTGAACCACACCTAAACAAACACACTACTCAACACTACTTCCAGGGTGGTATGTTTATACCATATGACCATCTTTATCACTGTATGAGCACGCCCTTCCACGTGACCGACAGCTGGACCAACCAATCAGCATCTCTCAATGGAACCTCTCTCCACCAATAAGGGCGTGATGCTGTTTCATCGTAGTAGCCAGCCTTTCATTCTGCAGCATTGCCCGGAATTAGAGTGGTGCTATGCTCAAAATTTTATTGCATCTTATTTATTATTATTCTTTTGATTAGCAGAGAACAAGAAACAGTAACTATCCGGAGACATAAAATATACATTTTAGGCAACAAAAATTAAAGTAAGATCATTACAACATGTGCAGTACATACACTACTGTCAGCTGTAATTATAGCAACTTAATGTTTCACACCATCATCCCTAATGTGCTATAATTATGTAAACATTTATGTTATCAGGCAGTAATTGTATCTCACCTCAGAAGCAAGAAGCAGAGTGATGATTCTTGATTATGCAGATTGTCAGCAATCACTAGACTGGTTCAAAAAAGGATAAGTCTATTCTCTGGTCTTGTGATAGATTGTCGGCGATGACTCGGTGAAAACTGGCCAAGAGGGGGCTTGTGTCAATCCCAGTCCAGTTGTAGCAGCTACAGGCAGCGGTTAGTCGCTCCCAGATGTCCCATGATAGGCACTTCAGAAGGTACTATTACTTCTACTGCAGAAATGAACAGATATGGAATAGGGATATCTTCTTAGTATTCTCTTTCACATTTCTATCTATCTATCTATCTATCTATCTATCTATCTATCTATCTATCTATCTATCTATCTATCTATCTATCTATCTACCTACCTACCTAGCTATCTAGATGTTCTGCGAGGTTGCTACATTCAGTTCTGAAGCAATAAGCCGGTACCCGCTCTGGAGACATCACCGCCAGAAACCACAACCCTCACCCCACACAGCACCCAATGACAACAGAGCAGGGAGACTCAGAGAGGGGGAGGGGTTAGGGAGTAACAGCAAAGAGAGGAGAAGAAAGGGAGAGGAGGGAGAAGAAGAGGAGAGGAGAGGAGAGGAGAGGATGGGGGTAGCAGAGGGTTGACAGAGAGAAAATACGCACACAGCAAGAGGAGAGCACACATACACGCCCACACATTACTGTACATGTGAATGAAGTACATGAAGATATGAATGAAAACATACAAATGTTGCTAAACAGTATTTTCTCAAAGCAGAACACAAGAGAGGGGGGTCAGGCTTGTTCTTACCAACCAATCCCTGGCTGGGGATTGAACAGAGAGGGAGGACGTTGTTGAGACAGACAAGAGATTGGTGTGCGTGTGTGTGTGTGTGGAAGTGAATGACTTTGCAGCTAAGAGAATGAAATAGTATCTCTGCAGTTAGAGATTACTCTGAGGTTGATTCTGCCATTACTTGCTAGAAACCAACAGGGTGCAAGGAGTGAACAACAACAAGACAAAAAAGATTTTTGTGTACTTGCATGAATAATAAAAATCAAGGGCGTAGGTTTGCATATGGATGGTAGGGATATGTCCCCACCAATATTTTGGGAGGACAGAATTGTCCCCACAAATATTTGAGTGAACCCATTCTGTACTGTGTTTGGAGTGAAGTCATATTAGATTATTCCAATGTGCCCTCCAAGAGGCTATGTCTCCAAGATAGCCAATTTAGGCATGCTAACATTTGATTGACTTAAAGGGTGGGGGGTTTCTGAAGGCTCAAGTCCTGTGAGAATATCACAGTGGTACCTAACGACACCTGAAAAATGTCAACTGATGTTATTTAACCATGTTAACTAGCATTAACCAGCAAGCTAACCCTAGCTTCTGTAGGCTAGCAGTTTGGTTGCTAGCAGCAGTAAACATAAAGTGATGCATATATCAAAGTATGAGTTTAATTTCTGACGAAAAATGTCACCATTAATACCATGATGTTGTTATGCCTTACTATACTATGACATTTGTATGCCATACTGTATGATGATTTGTTTATGGAGAGGCAAACTGTTTCACTGATTACAACTGTTGCCTCACAGTAAGATGTTTAAGGGTTTGAACCCCGGGCCTGTGGCTTTTCTATGTGGAATCTCCTGCAGACATGCACATTAGGTTTATTGGTGACTCTAATACCTTACTATACTATGATGTTTTTATGCCTTACTATACTATGTTCCGGGTCTGGGGCCTTTCTGTTTGGAGTTTGCATGTTCTCCTGACTCCAACTGACTTTTTTACAATATAATGACTTTTTTTATGCTTACTATACTACGGCTTTTTTGTCTTACTATACTATGACTTTTTATTCCTTACTCCAATAATGATGTTTTTATGCCTTACTGCACCATGACTTTTCTATCAGGCACTTAGAACTGTCGCCTAAAAGTGAGAAAGTTCTGTGTTCGAACCCTGGGCCTGGGGCCTTTCTGTGTGGAGTTTGCATGTTCTCTCTGTGCCTGCGTGGGTTCTGTCCCGGTACTCTGGCTTCCTCCTGCAGTCCAAAGACAAGCACATTAGGTTTGTTAAAGACTAATGCCTTATGGCCTTTTTTAATGCCTTACTACACTATGACATTTTCTGCCTTACTACAGTATTACTTTTTTATGCCTTAGTATACTGTGACGTTGTTTTGACTTACTATACTTTGACTCTTTTTTCTGCCAGGATCCTGTCCGTGGACTTCTGCTCTGCCTTCATGACCATCATCCCCACCCTGCTGCAGGATAAGCTCTCCCAGGAGCTGAACACTCTTAAGACAGTGGAGATAATAGTGGACTTTAGAAAGAACCCAGCCCCACCCACCCCCATCACCCTGTGTGACTCCCCCGTGGACAACATGGAGTACTTCTGTTTCCTGGGCACTGTGTCACACAGGACCTGAAGTGTGAGCTGAACATCAGCTCCCTTACCAAGGCAGCCCAGCAGAGGAAGTACTTCACGCAGCAGTTGAAGAAGTTCAACTTGCAGAGGACAATGATGGTGAACTTCTACACTGCCATCATCGAGTCCATCTTCACCTCCTCTATTGCCACCTGGTACGCTGCTGCCATTGCAAAAGACAAGCGCAGACTGCAGTGTATCATTCATTCTGCTGAGAGGGTAATTGGCTGCAATCTGCCAACCCTCCAGGGCCTGTACACCTCAAGGACTCGACCCCTCCTTCCCAGGACACAAACTGTTTGAGACACTCCCCCCTGACAAGAGGCTGTGGTCCATCAGGACTACAACCTCACTCCACAAGAACAGCTTCTTCCCTATTGCAGTTGGCCTCATTAACAAGGCCAAAGACCTGTCACTGACACCCACAACACCCTGTGCCTCGTGAACTATTGCACACACACACACTCCCCCAGTCTTGCACAGTGTACATATTTGCATTGTTTATATTTATAGTTTTCTATTCGTTGTTTTGTATAATATTTCTTCACTTTTTATTGTAAATATTTCACCTTTTATCTTATTGTTAATTTTTTCTATTTATATCTAAGACCTGCAGTACTTGCTTGTTTCATCTTTGTTTAAATATCTGTTCCTCTTAATATGTTTGTTGTCATTCTCTAAAAAACTAAAACAAAATTCTTGTATGTTGAAAAACCTACTTAGCAATAAACCAGATTCTGATTTTCTGATTTTCTGATTCTTTGAATTTCTATTATCACGTTTATATGCCATTACTAGACTGACGTTTTTTTATGACTTAACATATTATGACTTCTTTTATACCTTACGATACTATGAAGTTTTTATTCCATTATTATATGATGACGTTTTTTATGACTTACTACTAATACTTCTTTTATGCCTTACTATACTGTGACTTTTTATGACTTTTAATGCCTTACTATACTATGACGTTTTTATGCCTTTTCATGCCTGACTGTACTATGACCGTTTTATGCCTTACTATACTACGACTTTTTTATGACTTTTAGTGCCTTATTAAACTATGACGTTTTTATGCCTTTTTATGCCTTTCTGTACTATGAACCTTTTATGCCTTATTGTGCTATATCGTTTTAATGACTTTTTATGCCTTACTATACTGACTTTTAATGTCTTACTATTATATGACTTTTTATGCCTTAATATACCATGACATTTTTATGACGTTTTTATGCCTTACTATACTATGACGTTTTTATGCCTTACTATACTATGACTTTTTATGACTTCTAGTGCCTTATTAAACTATGACGTTTTTATGACTTTTAATGCCTTACTATACTATGACTTTTTTATGCCTTTTTATGCCTTTCTTACTATGAACTTTTTATGCCTTACTGTGCTATATCGTTTTTATGACTTTTTATGCCTTATTATACTAAGATGTTTATATGACTTTTTATGCCTTACTATACTGACTTTTTATGCCTTAATATACTATGACTTTTTTATGACTTTTTATGCCTTACTATACTTTGACTTTTTATTCCTTACTATACTATGACGTTTTTATGCCTTTTTATACCTTATTGTACTATGACCTTTTTATGCCTTAATATACTATGACTTTTTGTGACTTTTGGTGCCTTATTAAACTATACTTTACTTTACTAACAGGTTTTTATGTCTTACTATGTTTTGACGTCTTTATGTCTTAGTATACTATGACTTTTTTATGCCTAACTATACTATGACGTTTTTATTCCATTATTATATGATGGTGTTTTTTATGACTATACTATGACTTTTTATGCCTTATTATTATATGACGTTTTTACTCCTTACTATACAATGACTCTTTATGCTTTACTATAATATGACTTTTTATGACTTTCAATGCCTTACTATGACATTTTTATGACTTTTAATGTCTTACTATTATATGACGTTTTTACTCCTTACTATACAATGACTTTTTATGCTTTACTATAATATGACTTTTTATGACTTTCAATGCCTTACTATGACATTTTTATGACTTTTAATGCCTCACTATTATATGACGTTTTTATGCCTTACTATACTATGATGTTTTTATGCCTTTTTATGCCTTACTATACTATGACCTTTTTATGCCTTATTGTACTATATTGTTTTCATGACTTTTTATGCCTTATTATACTATGACTTTTTTATGACTTTTAATGCCTTAATATGCTATGACTTTTTATTCCTTAATATACCATGACATTTTTATGACTTTTAATACCTTACTATACTATGTCATTTTTATGACTTTTTTATGCCATACTATATATACTATGACTTTTTTATGACATATTTATGCCTTACTATACTATGACGTTTTTATGCCTTTTTATGCCTTACTATACTATGACCTTTTTATGCCTTATTGTAGTATATTGTTTTCATGACTTTTCTTGCCTTATTATACTATGACTTTTTTATGACTTTTAATGCCTTACTATTATATGACGTTTTTACTCCTTACTATACAATGACTTTTTCATGCCTTACCATACTATGAATTTTTATGACTTACTATAATATGACTTTTTTATGACTTTCAATGCCTTACTATAATATGACTTTTTTTGACTTTCAATTCCTTACTATACTATGACGTTTTTATGACTTTTAATGCCTTACTATTATATGACGTTTTTACTCCTTACTATACAATGACTTTTTATGCTTTACTATAATATGACTTTTTATGACTTTCAATGCCTTACTATGACATTTTTATGACTTTTAATGTCTTACTATTATATGACGTTTTTATGCCTTACTATACTATGACATTTTTATGCCTTTTTATGCCTTACTATACTATGACCTTTTTATGCCTTATTGTACTATGTCATTTTTATGACTTTTTTATGCCATACTATACTATGACTTTTTTATGACATTTTTATGCCTTACTATACTATGACGTTTTTATGCCTTTTTATGCCTTACTATCCTATGACGTTTTTATGCCTTACTTTACTATGCCTTTTTATGCCTTACCATACTATATCGTTTTCATGCCTTTTTATGCCTTATTATACTATGACATATTTGTGACTTATTATGCCTTATTATACTATGTCATTTTTATGACTTTTTTATGCCATACTATACTATGACTTTTTTATGACATTTTTATGCCT
Source organism: Seriola lalandi dorsalis (assembly GCF_002814215.2). NCBI lineage: Eukaryota > Metazoa > Chordata > Actinopteri > Carangiformes > Carangidae > Seriola > Seriola lalandi. The sequence goes on from NW_019525510.1 coordinate 1,305,294, forward strand.
TACTATACTATGACGTTTTTATGCCTTTTTATGCCTTACTATACTATGACCTTTTTATGCCTTATTGTACTATATTGTTTTCATGACTTTTCTTGCCTTATTATACTATGACGTTTTTATGCCTTTTTATGCCTTACTATCCTATGACGTTTTTATGCCTTACTTTACTATGCCCTTTTATGCCTTACCATACTATATCGTTTTCATGCCTTTTTATGCCTTATTATACTATGACATATTTGTGACTTATTATGCCTTATTATACTATGTCATTTTTATGACTTTTTTATGCCATACTATACTATGACTTTTTTATGACATTTTTATGCCTTACTATACTATGATGTTTTTATGCCTTTTTATGCCTTACTATACTATGACCTTTTTATGCCTTATTGTACTATATTGTTTTCATGACTTTTCTTGCCTTATTATACTATGACTTTTTTATGACTTTTAATGCCTTACTATACTATGACGTTTTTATGCCTTACTATAATATGTCGTTTTAATGCCTTTTTATGCTTTACTGTACTATGACTTTTTCATGCCTTACCATACTATGAATTTTAATGACTTACTATAATATGACTTTTTTATGACTTTCAATGCCTTACTATAATATGACTTTTTTATGACTTTCAATTCCTTACTATACTATGACGTTTTTATGACTTCTAATGCCTTACTATACTATGTCATTTTTATGACTTTTTTATGCCATACTATACTATGACTTTTTTATGACATTTTTATGCCTTACTATACTATGACGTTTTTATGCCTTACTATACTATGACCTTTTTATGCCTTATTGTACTATATTGTTTTCATGACTTTTCTTGCCT
>NW_019525510.1:1306191-1308828 GCF_002814215.2 Seriola lalandi dorsalis
AAGAGACATATACTTATATATACACAGCCATTTGAAAACTACAGTAAAAGTAACACATTTACACAGAAATTAAAGTTACACACAAATTATGAAATAGTTATCACCTCAGTAAACAATAAATGAATTGAAAGATTACAATAAATTCAATGGCAAATATTGCAAATTAAACTAATTATTTCCTATAGGTTTACTTGTATTTTGTGCTAAAATTCAAAGTATCTCATCTGTATTTACAATACAGCTTGATTCTGCATCTCTACTTACAGCTCATTGGTCCATGTGAATGTTTACTGTTGCTGTGGCAACGAGATACTGCTGACGTTAGCAGCTCTTAGCTAGCTTAGCTAAATCATCTGAACAATAATAACCCATAATATCACAATTCGGCATATTTAAACAAAATCAACCACAACTACCAACATTCACAGCCCTTCAACTCTTGGCTTATATGTTGTCACAAGTAGGACTATGCAGTTAATTAGGTCACATCATTCAATGTAAAAACGTTTTCTACTTTGTTTTGGACACGTCTCAAAAACGTAGCCTAGCCAGCCGCAGGCTAACGTTACTTACCGTGTATACCTCCACTCGCTCGTCTCCCGGCGCGGCAGCACCTGCTGGGCCGGTGACCCCGGCACCAGATAGGTCCGTCAATTTACAATATTTAGCAGCCGCCACCTCCAGAGACTTCAGCTTTTTAAGTTGCAGTTTTTCTGCGCCACCCGGGCGTTTCTTCCGCTTATCCGTCTTCAGCTCAGCAGCAGCCCGTCCCGCGACTCCCGCCAATGCCATGAGGTCCCGCCCACCCTGGTTTGTGTTGTGATTGACAGCCCTGTCAGCCCATGATTGATTGACAATGACAAACAATAGACCAATAATATGTGTCGATGCTGGCAACACACTGCTAGCCCTCTGTAGCCAATTGGCTGGCCCAGTGCCGGTATGCCCGGTATGCCGTTGACCCAATGTGGGCCGGTCCGGTCCGCTATGTTATTTTGTTTTGTTTTTTTCCTCTAAATTCCCTTCTGGGTAATTCGCTCTGTATATGAGGAAACATACAAAAACACTATGATTCAGCAGACACATCAAAGAAGCCGCCATGATGTTCTTTCAAAAGTGGATTAATTACCTTTTATCACCATGACGTCATGACGTGCTTCACTTCTGCATACGCCATTTTTAATGAACCAGTTTGTGTCGGTCTGAGTCAGACATCTTTTCAGAACAGCTAGCTAGTTAGCATCTTTTCAGAACAGTTAGCTAGTTAGCATCTTTTCAGAACGGTTAGCTAGTTAGCATCTTTTCAGAACGGTTAGCTAGTTAGCATTTTTTCAGAACGGTTAGCTAGTTAGCATTTTTTCAGAACGGTTAGCTAGTTGGCATCATTTCAGAAATGTTAGCGTAGCTGGCATCTTTTCTGAACAGTTAGCATAGTTAGCATCTTTTCTGAACGGTTAGCATAGTTAGCATCTTTTCAGAATGGTTAGCTTAGTTAGCATCTTGCATTTGTTTATGTTGTTTGTTAGCTTGTAACTTGCAGTGGCTGACACAGTGTTAGCAGTTGTGCTAATAATAACTCTCTGTACTGACAAGGTGTCAGGTTTATTTAGCCCCGCCCCCCCGTCCCCACAAGGATTGGTTCCTTAGGTTTGTGACGTGTGATGTTACGGTCGTCATGACAACACTTTGTTGTGATGTTTGTGTGGATGTAAATGTTCAACTTCATTCAGACATGTGTTTAGTTTACAGGCTGCAGGGTCCAGTCACAAAGTGGACCAGACTGGTTTCTGTCTCACCTGAGGACGAGGACTAATGTCTCTGTCTGTGTCCTCAGTGTCCCAGCATGCCTCAGCTCTGGAGATATATGAGGGGGACGACTTTGTCCTGCTGCCCTGTGAGTTTCCCACCATTGACCTGGACGAGCCCTCAGTGGTGTGGAGCCGCTCCGACCTCCGTCCTTCAACCGTCCACCTGTCTCTTATACACATCTGTGTTAAACTGTGTGTAGCAGGGCTGTAATGCAGTTGTGTGTCTCTGTCCTTCTTTAAAATGGAGGGAAACGACCTGCGGTTGTTTCTGAGGATCTTTGTTTTTAATGAAACCTTTCAGATACACTGAAGTTTCCTAAAGTTAGAAACTAATGTTTTCATCACAAAAGCCTTCTGGGCAGGGTGGACTGGGACAAAAATTCAGCCCTGGCGTTTTCTATCTAGACCAGCCCACTACATTATCAGCGGACACTACATAGAAGTCCACTAATCTCGCGGCATCTTCTCTCATGCACACTACAAAGGAGAGTCATATTCCTTGATAGCAGTTAACAAATAAAGCACTTAACTATGAACTCAAGGACTAAAATTGACAGCTATAGCAAAAAATCAATCAATCAATCAATCAATCAATCAATCTTTATTCATTATAGTGTCAAATCATAACAGAAGTTATGTCATGACTAGGGGTGGGACGAGACTAACGGGAAGAACCCTTATGCTACCCTTTCAGTTTTTAGTCTGTGACTGTGAAAATCTTTTGGTGTAAGCCCAGCATTAGTTAAAACCAGACTTGGACAATAATAACAAAAAAATATCCTGACAAATAATCTAAATAGAAACATATTACAGACAGTAGCAGCATTAG
>NW_019525510.1:1309185-1310252 GCF_002814215.2 Seriola lalandi dorsalis
GTGTCCCAGCATGCCTCAGCTCTGGAGATATATGAGGGGGACGACTTTGTCCTGCTGCCCTGTGAGTTTCCCATGTCTCACCTGGGCGATCCCTCAGTGGTGTGGAGCCGCTCCGACCTCCGTCCTTCAACCGTCCACCAGCGTCAGCTGGAAGGGGACGAACTCAAAGACCAGAACCAGGACTACAGAGACCGGACGTCCATGAAGACGGACGCTCTGCAGACCGGAGACCTCGGCCTCACTCTGAGAAGACCCACCATCAGGGACAGCAGCACCTACACCTGCATCATCAGAGAGTTTGGACTAGAACTGAGCCGGAGAGAAGTACCACTGGAGGTCAAAGGTCAGAGCTGTAGATACAGGTCAGAGGTCAGAACCGTAGGTACAGGTCAAAGGTCAGAGCTGTAGATACAGGTCAGAGGTCAGAGCTGTAAATACAGGTCAGAGCTGTAGCTACAGGTCAGAGGTCAGAACCGTAGGTACAGGTCAGAGGTCAGAATTGTAGATACAGGTCAGAGGTCAGAATTGTAGGTACAGGTCAGAGCCGTAGATACAGGTCAGAGGTCAGAATTGCAGATACAGGTCAGAGGTCAGAACCGTAGGTACAGGTCAGACGTCAGAATTGTAGATACAGGTCAGAGCCGTAGATACAGGTCAGAGGTCAGAATTGCAGATACAGGTCAGAGGTCAGAACCGTAGGTACAGGTCAGAGGTCAGAACCGTAGATAAAGGTCAGAGGTCAGAGCCGTAGATAAAGGTCAGAACCGTAGATACAGGTCAAAGGTCAGAGCAGTAGATACAGGTCAGAGGTCAGGGTAGAAGTGAACTCATCAGTAATGTGTTTTAATTGTTGTTGTTTTTTGTGGACTGCAGAACGTTCTCTAAAGGCGAGCTGGATTCTCATTGGTCTCCTGTTTCTCCTGCTCCTCCTGGTCCTCCCGGCTGCTGCTCCTGTAATTGTTTTCTACACGTATGAATACAAGAAGGAACAGAGGAAAAGAGGTACAGTGTGTGTGTGTGTGTGTGTGTGTGTGTGTGTGTGTGTGTGTGTGTGTGTGTGTGTGTGT
>NW_019525510.1:1313339-1315967 GCF_002814215.2 Seriola lalandi dorsalis
CTTCACCTGATGAGAGAACCTCCACTGTCTCACTGCTGCAGCCTCAACATGAGCCTCCACACACTTAGAGAAAAGCCTCATCCTCACTCAGTGAACATGTGACCTGTCAGACGGAGCCTGGACACAGGGCTCATACATTCACATCATTTAGCCAATCAGATGAATCCTCAGCTGGCTGTCAGCTGCCCTCACATCAATGGTGTCAGTCTGGACCCTGTGAGGTCAGCTAGCACCATGGGGGAGGAATCACAGGAGCTGTACGTGCTCACTTAGTATTTATTAATCACAATATGGAAAAGTGTCAACCTGAGGTCAAAGGTCAGAGCAGGACACTGAGGTCAGAGATCAGAGCAGGAGACTGAGGTCAGAGATCAGAGCAGGAGACTGAGGTCAGAGATCAGAGCAGGAGACTGAGGTCAAAGGTCAGAGCAGGAGACTGAGGTCAGAGATCAGAGCAGGAGACTGAGGTCAGAGCAGGAGACTGAGGTCAGTGCAGGAGACTGAGGTCAAAGGTCAGAGCAGGAGACTGAGGTCAGAGATCAGAGCAGGACACTGAGGTCAGAGATCAGAGCAAGAGACTGAGGTCAGAGATCAGAACAGGAGACTGAGGTCAGAGCAGGAGACTGAGGTCAGAGATCAGAACAGGAGACTGAGGTCAGAGATCAGAGCAGGAGACTGAGGTCAAAGGTCAGAGCAGGAGACTGAGGTCAGAGATCAGAGCAGGAGACTGAGGTCAGAGCAGGAGACTGAGGTCAGAGATCAGAGCAGGACACTGAGGTCAGAGATCAGAGCAAGAGACTGAGGTCAGAGATCAGAGCAGGAGACTGAGGTCAAAGGTCAGAGCAGGAGACTGAGGTCAGAGATCAGAGCAGGAGACTGAGGTCAGAGCAGGAGACTGAGGTCAGAGATCAGAGAAGAAGACTGAGGTCAGAGCAGGAGACTGAGGTCAGAGCAGGAGACTGAGGTCAGAGGTCAGAGCAGGAGACTGAGGTCAGAGATCAGAGAAGACTGAGGTCAGAGCAGGAGACTGAGGTCAGAGATCAGAGAAGACTGAGGTCAGAGCAAGAGACTGAGGTCAGAGATCAGAGAAGACTGAGGTCAGAGCAGGAGACTGAGGTCAGAGCAGGAGACTGAGGTCAGAGAAGACTGAGGTCAGAGCAGGAGACTGAGGTCAGAGGTCAGAGCAGGAGACTGAGGTCAGAGGTCAGAGCAGGAGACTGAGGTCAGAGATCAGAGAAGACTGAGGTCAGAGCAGGAGACTGAGGTCAGAGGTCAGAGCAGGAGACTGAGGTCAGAGGTGAGAGCAGGAGACTGAGGTCAGAGATCAGAGAAGACTGAGGTGAGAGCAGGAGACTGAGGTCAGATCAGAGAAGACTGAGGTCAGAGCAGGAGACTGAGGTCAGAGGTCAGAGCAGGAGACTGAGGTCAGAGCTCAGAGCAGGAGACTGAGGTCAGAGCAGGAGACTGAGGTCAGAGGTCAGAGCAGGAGACTGAGGTCAGAGATCAGAGAAGACTGAGGTCAGAGCAGGAGACTGAGGTCAGAGATCAGAGAAGACTGAGGTCAGAGCAGGAGACTAAGGTCAGAGGTCAGAGCAGGAGACTGAGGTCAGAGGTCAGAGCAGGAGACTGAGGTCAGAGATCAGAGAAGACTGAGGTCAGAGCAGGAGACTGAGGTCAGAGATTAGAGAAGACTGAGGTCAGAGCAGGAGTCTGAGGTCAGAGCAGGAGACTGAGGTCAGAGGTCAGAGAAGATTGAGGTCAGAGCAGGACACTGAGGTCAGAGGTCAGAGCAGGAGACTGAGGTCAGAGGTCAGAGCAGGAGACTGAGGTCAGAGATCAGAGAAGACTGAGGTCAGAGCAGGAGACTGAGGTCAGAGATCAGAGAAGACTGAGGTCAGAGCAAGAGACTGAGGTCAGAGATTAGAGAAGACTGAGGTCAGAGGTGAGAGCAGGAGACTGAGGTCAGAGCAGGAGACTGAGGTCAAAGTTCAGAGCAGGAGACTGAGGTCAAAGGTTAGAGCAAGAGACTGAGGTCAGAGATCAGAGCAGGAGACTGAGGTCAAAGGTTAGAGTAGGAAACTGAGGTCAGAGCAGTAGACTGAGGTCAAAGGTTAGAGCAGGAGACTGAGATCAGAGCAGGAGACTGAGGTCAGAGGTCAGAGCAGGAGACTGAGGTGAGAGCAGGAGACTGAGGTCAGAGGTCAGAGCAGGAGACTGAGGTCAGAGATCAGAGAAGACTGAGGTCAGAGCAGGAGACTGAGGTCAGAGGTCAGAGCAGGAGACTGAGGTCGAAGGTTAGAGCAGGAGACTGAGGTCAGAGGTCAGAGAAGAAGACTGAGGTCAAAGGTTAGAGTAGGAGACTGAGGTCAGAGCAGGAGACTGAGGTCAAAGGTTAGAGCAGGGGACTGAGGTCAGAGCAGGAGACTGAGGTCAAAGGTCAGAGGAGAATTGAACTCAGTTTGTTGTGAATTGATCATAAATGTTGTTTTAATGTTTTAATCTCATGTTGTTGTTTGTGTCCAACACAGAACGTCGTAACCAGAGGTGGAGGCTCTTCACTGAAGATGAGTGGCTGAAGATAAAAGGTGTGTGTGTGTGTGTGTGTGTGTGTGTGTGTGTGTGTGTGTG
>NW_019525510.1:1316017-1318515 GCF_002814215.2 Seriola lalandi dorsalis
TGTGTGTGTGTGTGTGTGTGTGTGTGTGTGTGTGTGTGTGTGTGTGTGCGTGTGTGTGTGTGTGCGTGTGTGTCACTAGGCTGAGGTCAGAGGTCAGAGTAGAATTGAACTCAGTTTGTTGTGAATTGATCATAAATGTTGTTTTAATGTTTTAATCTCATGTTGTTGTTTGTGTCCAACACAGATTGTGTCTCAGTCCTGGTCCTGGGTTTAGTGGTTCTCGTGGCTCTCCCATTTGGCTCGTTTTTCCTGGTTGAGGTTTTTGATATCAACATGTATAGAGAGTTGAAGAACGCAAAGGGTGTGTGTGTGTATTAATGTGTCAAAGGTCAGAGTAGTAGACTGAGGTCAGAGGTCAGAGCAGGAGACTGAGGTCAGAGCAGGAGACTGAGGTCAGAGCAGTAGACTGAGGTCAAAGGTCAGAGCAGGAGACTGAGGTCAGAGATCAGAGTAAGAGACTGAGGTCAGAGCAGGAGACTGAGGTCAAAGGTCAGAGCAGGAGACTGAGGTCAAAGGTCAGAGTAAGAGACTGAGGTCAGAGTAGTAGACTGAGGTCAGAGCAGTAGACTGAGGTCAAAGGTCAGAGCAGGAGACTGAGGTCAGAGCAGGAGACTGAGGTCAGAGCAGTAGACTGAGGTCAAAGGTCAGAGCAGGAGACTGAGGTCAGAGATCAGAGTAAGAGACTGAGGTCAGAGCAGGAGACTGAGGTCAAAGGTCAGGGCAGGAGACTGAGGACAGAGTAAGAGACTGGGGTCAAAGGTCAGAGTAGAAGTGAACTCAGTTTGTTGTGAATTGATCTTAAATGTTGTTTCATTGTATTTTAATGTTTTAATCTAATGTTGTTGTTTGTGTCCAACAGAACGTCTTAAAGTCTGGATCAAGGTTCCCCTGGTTCTGCTGGTTCTGCTGGTTCTCCTGACTGCTGCTGCTGTCAGTGTCTCCTTATATAAAGAGGTTAAGAACAAAGAGGGTATGTAGTGTGTGTGTGTGTGTGTGTGTGTGTGTGTGTGTGTGTGTATTAATGTGTGTGTGTGTATTAATGTGTGTGTGTGTGTGTGTATTAATGTGTGTGTGTTAATGTGTGTGTGTTAATGTTCCCACCAGTGTCACAGTGCAGATCAATTCTTTCTACTAACAGTTTGATCTCCTTCTCTCCGTTTTCCCTCCTGTGTGTTTCCACTAACATCTGCTCAGCAGCTGTGAGCGGACATGTTTCTGAGCTGTCTGTCACATGTTTCTGAGCTGTCTGTCACATGTTTCTGAGCTGTCTGTCACATGTTTCTGAGCTGTCTGTCACATGTTTCTGAGCTGTCTGTCACATGTTTCTGAGCTGTCTGTCACATGTTTCTGAGCTGTCTGTCACATGTTTCTGAGCTGTCTGTCACATGTTTCTGAGCTGTCTGTCACATGTTTCTGAGCTGTCTGTCACATGTTTCTGAGCTGTCTGTCACATGTTTCTGAGCTGTCTGTCACATGTTTCTGATACAGAGGGACAGACTGGGATGTGGGGGGGGGGCACCTCCCTCAGCAGTGTGTGCAGCACATTAACATCATGACCTGAATGATAACAATACATGTCATGATCACTCTGAACATCAGTATACAGGAAGGAAAGCCGTGTGCTTGGGGGCGTGTCGACAGGCGGACAGACTGTAACATTTAACAAAGAGAAACATGTGACTGCAGAAGACAACACAAAAGCCATTAACTGTATTTACACAAAGGAATTGATGCTGAAAACTCCACAGAACCACGCTGGTCACATGACACAGAGTCTGATGTAACAAGTTGAGCTTCAACATCTGAATAACATCTTCATACTTACTGTATAAATATAAAAATATATATATATATATATATATATATATATTAGGGATGGCTCATGATTTTTTAATATTCGAATAGTTGATGTCTCTCTCATGACGTGTTTTAATGGCTCCTGGTAATAATGCGATACTAAGAAGCGATGCTGACTCTGGCGTCACACTCCTGTTTGGAGAGGATTACAACACAAACACAGAACACAACTACTGAACTAAATCAGAGCTGCCAGGACACGTGGCCACGTCTCCACATCCGTTCTCTGGACTGGTGGAAAACCATCAGCAGCGTATTTGTGTTTGTCCACAACGTCTCTGTCGTCAGAGAGTGTGTTTTCCACGGCTGGACTCTTTGTAAACAGACTGAGCTCCCGTCTTCATCCAGACCATGTGCACATGCTCAGTTCACTAGAGACAGATACTGAAGGAGCGATCAGGTCATCAATATTATCAATATGTTCTCTCCTGAGGTCATGTTGTAAGTAAATGTGTGTGTGTCTGTGTGTGTGTGTGTGTGTCTGTGTGTGTGTGTGAGTGTGTGTGTGTGTCTGTGTGTGTGTGTCTGTGTGTGTGAGTGTGTCTGTGTGTGAGTGTGTGTCTGTGTCTGTGTGTGTGTGTGTGTGTACACACATATACACAGTCAAAACACAAACTAACAATATAAATATTTTGGCTCAT
>NW_019525510.1:1318565-1320121 GCF_002814215.2 Seriola lalandi dorsalis
CTTCACCTGATGAGAGAACCTCCACTGTCTCACTGCTGCAGCCTCAACATGAGCCTCCACACACTTAGAGAAAAGCCTCATCCTCACTCAGTGAACATGTGACCTGTCAGACGGAGCCTGGACACAGGGCTCATACATTCACATCATTTAGCCAATCAGATGAATCCTCAGCTGGCTGTCAGCTGCCCTCACATCAATGGTGTCAGTCTGGACCCTGTGAGGTCAGCTAGCACCATGGTGGAGGAATCACAGGAGCTGTACGTGCTCACTTAGTATTTATTCATCACAATATGGAACAGTGTCAACCTGAGGTCAAAGGTCAGAGAAGAAGACTGAGGTCAGAGCAGGAGACTGAGGTCAGAGATCAGAGCAGGAGACTGAGGTCAAAGGTCAGAGCAGGAGACTGAGGTCAGAGGTCAGAGAAGAAGACTGAGGTCAGAGCAGGAGAGTGAGGTCAGAGCAGGAGACTGAGGTCAGAGATCAAAGCAGTAGACTGAGGTCAAAGGTCAGAGCAGGAGTCTGAAGTCAGAGCAGGAGACTGAGGTCAAAGGTCAGAGCAGGAGACTGAGGTCAAAGGTCAGAGCAGGAGACTGAGGTCAGAGGTCAGAGGAGAATTGAACTCAGTTTGATGTGAATTGATCATAAATGTTGTTTGTTGTTGTTAATGTTTTAATCTCATGTTGTTGTTTGTGTCCAACACAGAACATCGTAACCAGTGGCTCTTCACTGATGAGTGGCTGAAGATAAAAGGTGTGTGTGTGTGTGTGTGTGTGTGTGTGTGTGTGTGTGTGTGTGTGTGTGTGTGTGTGTGTGTGTGTGTGTGTGTGTGTGTGTGTGTGTGTGTGTGTGTGTGTGTGTGTGTGTGTGTGTCTCTGTGTGAGTGTGTGTGTGTGTGTCTGTGTGTGTGTCCTATTTAAATGCATCAGTAATCACTTTGGAAGAGATTGATTACTAAAGTTTAGAGAAGATATTCACATTGAATAAATCACAGTCACAATCATTTCATGGAAAGAGGTAAAAGATATTTTCTTCCAACTATAAATTTACTGTAAATCTGGGACTATTGAGCGCACCTGAATATAAGCTGCACCAGGTAAATTTTACCAGAAAATAAATTTTGTACATTTACAGGCTGCACTTGACTATAAGCCGCAGGTTTCCATGTTGTAACATGAGATATTTACGTTCACAGAAATACATTAAATACATCAAGCTGCCTGTACTGCACCAACACGATATCGATATCAAGCTGACGAGCAGAAGCTCTATTTCCCTCCTTGACGGCCGGATCGATTGACTTTAACTTAAAAGCCGCATCATCTGCATTTCTCCCTGTTTTCCATGACAGTTCAAAATCAAAATCAAAACTACCGTGTCTTCTTCGGCACATAATCTTTCCCCACATGTCCGTCTCACTTTTACGCTTCCCGTTAGAGCGCCCCCCGGAGGCCGTTAGAGCGCCCCCCGGAGGCCGTTAGAGCGCCCCCCGGAGGCCGTTAGAGTGCCCCCCGGAGGCCGTTAGAGTGCCCCCCGGAGGCCGTTAGAGCGCCCCCTGG
>NW_019525510.1:1320141-1322272 GCF_002814215.2 Seriola lalandi dorsalis
TGTGTGTGTGTGTGTGTGTTTGTCTTTGTTTGTGTGTATTAGTGTGTGTGTGTGTGTGTGTGTGTGTGTATTAGTAAGTGTGTGTGTGTGTGTAATAGTGTGTTTGTGTGTGTGTGTGTGCGTGTGTGTGTGTGTGTGTGTGTCACTAGGCTGAGGTCAGAGGTCAGAGGAGAATTGAACTCAGTTTGTTGTGAATTGATCATAAATGTTGTTTTAATGTTTTAATCTCATGTTGTTGTTTGTGTCCAACAGAACGTCCCTCAGTCCGGTACATGGTTCTCGATGTTCTCCAGGTTCTCGTGCTTCTCCCGGTTCTCCCATTTGGCTCGTTTTTCCTGGATGAGGTTTTTGATGTCTACATGTATAGAGAGCTGAAGAACGCAAAGGGTGTGTGTGTGTGTGTGTGTGTGTGTGAGTGTGAGGTCAGAGCTGCAGCCTACCTTATATCATCACAGGTTTAACTCCTTGTATAGGTCAAAGGTCAGAGCAGGAGACTGAGGTCAGAGGTCAGAGCAGTAGACTGAGGTCAGAGCATGAGATTGAGGTCAGAGGTCAGAGCAGTAGACTGTGGTCAGAGGTCAGAGCAGTAGACTGAGGTCAGAGCAGGAGACAGAGGTCAGAGGTCAGAGCAGTAGACTGAGGTCAGAGGTCAGAGCAGTAGACTGAGGTCAGAGCATGAGATTGAGGTCAGAGGTCAGAGCAGTAGACTGTGGTCAGAGGTCAGAGCAGTAGACTGAGGTCAGAGCAGGAGACTGAGGTCAGAGCAGTAGACTGAGGTCAGAGCAGGAGACTGAGGTCAGAGGTCAGAGCAGGAGACTGAGGTCAGAGCAGGAGACAGAGGTCAGAGGTCAGAGCAGTAGACTGAGGTCAGAGCAGGAGACTGAGGTCAGAGGTCAGAGCAGTAGACTGAGGTCAGAGTAGTAGACTGAGGTCAGAGCAGGAGACAGGTCAGAGGAAGAGACTGAGGTCAAAGGTCAGAGTAAAAGTGAATTCAGTTTGTTTTGAATTGATCATAAATGTTGTTTCATTGTTTTTTAATGTTTTAATCTGATGTTGTTGTTTGTGTCCAACAGAACGTCTTAAAGTCTGGATCAAGGTTCTCCTGGTTGTACTGGTTCTGCTGGTTCTCCTGACTGCTGCTGTCAGTGTCTCCTTATATAAAGAGGTTAAGAACAAAGAGGGTATGTAGTGTGTGTGTGTGTGTGTGTGTATTAATGTGTGTGTGTGTGTGCGTGTGTGTGTGTATTAATGTGTGTGTGTGTGTGTGTAACACAGTCAAAACAACACAAGCTGTGAACAATATGAACATTTTCAACATAATCGGCTCATTTTACAGTGAAAACAATAAAAGCGCAGCTTCATGTTTTTACATGTTTAAAGTGCAGTGATGTAATGGTCAGAGGTCAGAGAAGAAGACTGAGGTCAGAGGTCAGAGCAGACTGAGTGATGTAATTCCACAGGTAATAATAGGTGTGAGACAGTAAATAAGAATAACTCATAATGTTGAAACACAAACACAGAATCCTGAAAGAATGAATCAAATTCACAAACTATAATAAAGTGTTATGTAAAGTGTGTTACTCAGGCAACAGTGATGAGCAGTGATGACGGCTGCAGGTGGAAGACACCAACATCATTTACAAACCAACAAACTCTTTTAAATCAATAATCAGACGTTCATCAGTCAAACGTCTTCACAACAAGACGTGTGTTGTCCCTGAGGTCATGTGACCTGCAGTTCTCTGTGTGGACACTAGGACCTCAGTGACTCATGTCCCTGTCTCTGTGTCCTCAGTCTCTCAGCATGGAGACACTGTGGAGGTCTATGGGGGAGGGTCGGTCCTGCTGCCCTGTGAGGACTCTCCTTTACCTCTGCGCCCCACAGTGACGTGGAGCCGCAGCGACCTCAGTCCTTCAACCGTCCACCAGCGAGACGAGCGAGGTGACGACCTCAGAAACCAAAACCAGCGTTACAGCAGCCGAACATCGATGAAGACTCTGACGACTGGAGACCTCAGCCTCACTCTGACAAGACTCCGCCCCTCTGACAGCGGCAACTACACCTGCATCATCACAGCGTTTGGAAATGATCGGAGACTGAGAGACATACAGCTGCAGGTCAAAGGTCAGG
>NW_019525510.1:1322322-1322744 GCF_002814215.2 Seriola lalandi dorsalis
CCCCCTGGAGGCTGTTAGAGCCCCCCCTGGAGGCCGTTAGAGCCCCCCCTGGAGGCCTTTGGCCAGTATAAATCTATAATTTAGCCACATCGTTGTATAGGCCGCAGGGTTGAAAGCGTGTGAGAAAAGTAGCGGCTTGTAGTCTGAGATTTACGGTATATATATATATATATATACACACACATATACATACACACATATACACAGTCAAAACACAAACTGTAAACAATATAAATATTTTGGCTCATTTTACAGTGAAAACAATAAAAGCGCAGCTTCATGTTTTTACATGTTTAAAGTGCAGTGATGTAATGGTCAGAGGTCAGAGAAGAAGACTGAGGTCAGAGGTCAGAGCAGACTGAGTGATGTAATTCCACAGGTAATAATAGGTGTGAGACAGTAAATAAGAATAACTCATAATG
>NW_019525510.1:1326885-1333326 GCF_002814215.2 Seriola lalandi dorsalis
TGTGTGTCTCTGTGTATGTGTGTGTGTGTGTGTGTGTGTGTGTCTCTGTGTATGTGTGTGTGTGAGTGTGTGTGTGTGTCTTTGTATTGATAAGATTATGACCATTAGAGCAAACATCTCACCCCTCCATTGCTGTCTCTTGCTCTGCTGTTTTTAAGTGTGAGCTGGACCAGAGGCCTCCCTGCAGACTGATGACTTACTTCACATCCACCTGGATTCCTGCTCCCCCAGGACTGACAGTCGCCCCATGTCTGCTTTTCTTCACCGATGTGATTGAGCTCTTCATCATATAAAGTCTTTACCAACCAGGAGCAACTCACAGACTTACATTCATGTTGTATAATTATGATTGTTACGTTTCCAGGATCTTCTCTCTTTGATGTTTCATGTGTTCTTGACTTTTCTGTTTTAGTTCAGCCATCCCTCACGAGTTTAACTATCTAAAGAACAGCAACAACAAAGTCCCAGAGTTTTACTTTGACAGGATCAACTTTATTGATCCAAGAGAGAGAGATCATTGTGGAGGATGTGTGTGTGGAGATGTGTGACATTATACAGCTGTTTCTCTTATTTACCTACTTTCACTGATAGAAACGGGTTGGACACAATAATACAAACACCTGGACGCCACAGTGACTGTCCTCATACAGCAGGAGGTCTGTGTTGGCTGATCGGTCCAAATATCAGTTATCAATCTCATTGATTACTGCCGATCGATATCAGCCCTGAAAAGACATGTTGGTCCATCACTAGTTTGTTTGTCTCTGATTGTTTGTCTCTGATTGTTTGTCTCTAGTTGTTTCTTTGTCTCTGGTTGTTTGTCTCTGGTTGGTTGTTTGTCTCTGGTTGTTTGTTTGTCTCTGATTGTTTGTCTCTAGTTGTTTGTTTGTCTCTGGTTGTTTGTCTCTGATTGTTTGTCTCTAGTTGTTTCTTTGTCTCTGGTTGTTTGTCTCTGGTTGGTTGTTTGTCTCTGGTTGTTTGTTTGTCTCTGATTGTTTGTCTCTAGTTGTTTATTTGTCTCTGGTTGTTTGTCCCTGGTTGTTTGTCTCTAGTTGTTTGTCTCTGGTTGTTTGTCTCTGGTTGTTTGTCCCTGGTTGTTTGTCTCTAGTTGTTTGTCTCTGGTTGTTTGTCCCTTGTTTGTCTCTAGATAGATAGATACAGTCTCCTCTGATCACATGCCTGTTTTATTTGAGACCTCTCTTCCCTGTCATATCATTAAACCGTCCGCCACTGTCCACCGTAAATTTAACCCTTCCACTGCTATTCATTTCTCTACTGTCTTCAATAATGCTGTTGACGCTCATTCAGAGTCAACTCTTTTTCTCAATACTGAGGCGTTAACCTCACGATTTTATTCCACCTGTCAAAGCATCCTTCATACTCTGGCCCCTTTTAAAACCATGCGTTCCAAACCTGAATCTGAACCATGGCTGAACGATCTCAAATAGCTGCAACAAACCTTGTGTTCTTTTCAACACCATTAATAATATTCTCAATACCCCCCCACCTGCTTGCTTTGATGTGTCCCCAGAAATCTGTGAAAAATTCCTTCACTTTTTTATTGATAAGATTATGAGCTCAGAGCAAACATCTCCCCCCTTCCTACGACCCCTCCATTGCTCTCACTATCTCTGCTGTTATTAAGTTTGAGCCTGTGTCTCTTCCCCAGTTAAAGGAGATTATTGGTCACATGAAACCCTCTCCTTGTCCCACAGACATTGTTCCCTTCGCTTTTTTAAAGAGATCTGAGACTATTGGACCTGATATCCAAACAATTTTAAACAGCAGTCTGGCTTCAGGTGTTGTACCAGCTAACTTTAAGCATGCAGTTGTGCAACCACTGATCAAAAAACCTAATCTGGACAACCATTTCAAAACTTCCCTTTCTTTCAAAAATCCTGGAAAAATTTGTGCTTATTCACTTGCAGTCCTTCTTGATCTTACTTGGTATTCTTGAGCTGTTCCAGTCTGGTTTTAAAGCCTTTCACTGGACTGAATCTGCACTTTTAAAGGTTTTTAATGATCTTTTATCGGCCAATGACTCAGGGGATTCTGCTCACAGTATCCTTCTCGCTCGCCTAGAGCGTTATGTAGGTATTAAAGGAACCACTCTGGAGTGGTTCAGGTCTTACTTGTCTGACAGAAGTTTTTCTGTCAGCCTTGGTAATTGTGTGTCCTCCTCAGCACCTTTACCTTGTGGAGTGCCTCAGGGGTCCTTTCTTGGGCCTGTCCTATTTTCTCTTTATATGCTCCCGCCTGGGTCCATTCTTAGAAAACATGGCATTGCATTTCATTTTTATGCAGATGACACACAAATGTATCTGCCCTTGAAACAAAACGGCACCTTACAGCCACTGTTGGACTGTCTTAAGGACATTAAAGCTTGGATGGCCTTAAACTTTTTAAGTTTTGATGAAAAAAATAGAGATTCTGTTATTCGGACCCAGTGGTGCCTGTGTTGGCCCCCACACAGACCTGAGCTCTGTAAGTCCATACGTAAAATCCACTGTTAGAAATCTGGGTGTGATTATGGACAGTGATTTTAAATTGGACAAATACATATATTCAGTTGTGAGATCTAGCTTTTTCCAACTGAGGCTTTTATCAAAGGTCAAGTCCTGTCTGTCTTTTAATGATTTTGAAAGAGTCATCCATGCTTTTATTTCGTCCCGCCTTGACTACTGTAAAGCTCTTTATGTTGGTGTTAACCAGAACTCCCTCTCACGACTACAGTTGGTCCAAAATGCAGCAGCTCGTCTTTTAACAGGAACCGTGCCGGCCTCCCTTCACTGGCTCCCTGTACCTTTTAGGATTGATTTAAAAATTTTAACTTTCGTTTATAAATCATTACATGAGCTAGCTCCATTTTACCTGTCAGATCTTTTAGTGGCACATGTACCTCTACGCACTCTCAGGTCTGCTGACCAGTCGCTTTTAGTTGTGCCCAGATCCAGGCTAAAGCTCAGGGGAGACCTTTTTCAGTTGCAGCTTCCAAACTCTGGGACGAGCTGCCTCTACATGTCAGACTGTCTCCCTCACTGCCTGTTTTTAAATCACGTCTTAAAACACATTTTTATTCTTTGGCCTTTGACTCAGTATGAGAGTTGTCATTTCTGTCTGTTTTCACCAGTCTGTGTTCTTGCTGTGTTGTTTTTATGTTATTGATTGTACAGCACTTTGGTCAACAGCTGTTGTTTTAAATGCGCTTTATAAATAAATTTGATTTGATTTGAGATTGATGAAACATTATGTGTTGACTGAGGTTCGTCTTCATCACACATGAATTTAAACTGAACCACGGATGATGTGAAATCACAACAGACTGAAGTGAATCCAGCTCAGTATCAACATCCACATCAACTTCACCTCCACCTGCTCCATCTCCTCTGGCTGCAGCACTGTGTGGACCTGCTGTTCATTCTGACCAATCACATCTCTGCTACAGAACATCTTATAATAATGTCAGTAATATTCTGACTGACACTTTCTCTCAGGCGGAGCTGAACCTCGGACGGAGCAAATCTTTTCTCCAGGATCTCTACGTCCTGATGGAGTTTCTGAGCTCAGTGATCATGTTCACGTCCTCCTCTGAAGTGGTTCACTCACAGACTGGGTCTGGGAGGTTCAGGACCAGGACCAGTCCAGGATCTGACTGTGGAAACACACTCTTAGTCCATGAAGGACACTTCTGCTTCAGATCCTCTACACTCTGACAGAGGTCTCACTCTTGAGGAAATCCACTGTCTCAGCTGTGTAGATATGAAATATGTGCAGCAGGTATATGAAGCCTGGATCTCCTGTCTGACAGAATCATGTATATGTGTAGTAATGACTGTGACCTCGGAGGAATCAAGTTAGGGATGTTAATAATTCACCGTTTAACTGACAATTTTGATCCATTAATTAAAAGATATTTTAAGAAGTCATTTCCAAAGTTTGCTGCGTGGTAAAAGAATATATCAAGATTATTCCTTGTCCTCACCTCCACCTCCTCCTCCACTAAACAGGCGTTTTCCCTCCAGAGAACTGAGTATTCTCTGCGCCGTGTAAAACTCAATCATGAAGTAAACAGCTGTAGGTCTCATCATCCAAACTGCTTTTAGCTGCTGCGTTTCCCTCTTTGATCCTGACACAGCTGTTAAATTAGGTTCTATTAATCCTGCAGCAATCCTGCCCTGACGTCTATTTAGTTGTTATTTTGAGGCTTTCTAATCGTATCACATGGTTTCCTTTCAACTTTATTCCTCCAATCAATTTGAAAGTTTCCTTCCTTGTGCAGAGTGCTGTCGCTGCTGAAGCTGAAGAGGAAGTTATTATTCACTTTATTTTTCTACACGTGTTGAACTTTGTGCTCATTCATAGACAGTTTGACGTCTTTCTGCTCATTTAAAACTGACTTCTTCAACATGTAAACCAGATATTCTTCATGAAATATTTCACTTCTTATATAGAATCATTAGTTTGGGAAAACCAGTGAAGTTTTCATATAGGAACGATGGGGAATGAAACAGCGGATCAATTATCTGAACGTGGGTTAAAAGCAGAGCAAACAGAGCTGCCTGCACCAGTCAGTAAAACACAAACTGAATCGTTTATTTGGCACAAAATCAAGGAGCAGTGGCAGAAATGATGGGATGAAGATGTAAAAGGAAGAGATGTGATTCAGATCCAGCAGGAGGCTGGAGAGGAAAAGACTGTGGGAGAAGTAGAGCTTGATTAGTAGATTAAGATTAGGTCACAGCAAACTGGATTCATCCTTACATCTCATTGGACAACATCCACCTGGAAACTGTGACATCTGCAATCACACACACTTTTATATTTCTGCCCAAAATGTGGAAATGAGAGGAAGCTACTAAAGAAGAAGCTGTTAGAGCAGCTTCTACCAAGAATCCTGGGAATGGTGTTTTCAATCATAGTTTTATTCATCTAAAGACACTGGGTTGTTTATATTAGTGAAGAGACGAGCGCTCAGCTTCAGAGACAGACACCAGCACACAGAGACACTGAGACGTCATCGGTCCAGACGGGTCGGATTATTCTAAATCTGAGATTCACACAGACAAACTTTAATCTAGAAACTTTATGGTTCAGGCAACAGTTTAAAGTTTTCTCTCAGTGTGAGCTGTGAGGAGAAAGAATGACGCCTTTCTACACATTTAGAGGGCGGAGCAGATGTGATGTTTCTCTCTCTCATTGTCTCCAGAAGTGAGAACAAACCCAGCGTATGTCTGCACTGTGTGAAGTCCAATCCTCACCTTATAAACTCAACGGCATCCACCGACTCACCGAACAACCACGTCCCAGACAAGTTTCCTGGCAGTCTACCTGACCGTGGCTCGGTGTCAACAGAACCCCAGTTTTCCACTTCTTTATCAGAGTTTGAACACGCCTGACTGACTCTCAAATCTTTGGATATCTTTTATATCCTGTTCCTGATTTCTAAAGTTCAAGTGCCTTTTCTGGCAGGTGCTTTCACAGTTCTTTTGCTTTCCCCGTGACTCAGTCTCCAGCAAAGTCAGTGCAGCCTGGATGAAATGTGCAGGAGTCTCTGCAGAGCTCAGAAACTCCTGCACTGTTTCTACACAGACACTAATTCCAAACAGTCGTATAATAAAAATAGTGAAGGTGTTGATGATGCAGAATGGGCCCGTTCAGTGCTGTGTTGTGATGAACGACTGTGTGAACAGCAGGTTAATGTGGTTTGCTGGTTGAGCTGCAGCAGAGGTTAAAGAGCCACGTCAAAGCTGAACGTCCTCAGCTTCATTTCCCTCCTGCTGATCACCAGGTCACATGATCCACAAGAAGAGCTGCAGGAAGTGAACGTGCACGCCCTCCTCTGTCCGTGACCCTGCTCACCTCACAGCGTCTGTTACAAGCTTCTTCCTCTCCGACGCTCTGAGACACAAACACTGTTTCCCTCCTCAGTGTTTTATAGGAAACTGGTCTTCAGTCCGAACACACGGAGGACCGGGTTCCTTCAGGTCCGACTCAGTCTCTCGTCAAATCAAAAGGAGACATGTTTTTATTTCCAGTTACTGGCAGTGCAGCTGAGTGGACGTATGCACATATACGTTCATGTAACCCACGGAAAACAGGAGCACAAATAAAAATCATCTTGTTAAAGCTCTCAGCCGTTTTTAATGATCTGAGACGGAGTCGGAGAGAGGGAGTCGGTGATGTCACAGAGAAATAACGACCTTTAACCCTTCAAACCACCAACCAGCAACCCTCGCTGAGCTCCAGCTCTCACGCTGCAGCAGGAAGCCAGTAGCAGCTGTTCTCAGTCGGGACTCTGCAGCTCCAGCTCTTCCTCTCCTCGCTGCTTCATGTCAAACCCATATTTCCTCTTTGGCCTCGACTGGAAGGTTTAAATGTTGAAGTGAAACTTCCTTAAACACCAGTAAAGTCTCATGCTACATGTGATATGAAACTCTGTCT
>NW_019525511.1:0-533 GCF_002814215.2 Seriola lalandi dorsalis
TAAACTGTCTTGTTCTCTCCATCAGATTCCTGTGAACTGGAACTGGACACAAACACAGTGAACAGAAACCTCAAACTGTCTGACAACAACAGGAAGGTGACATGGGTGAGAGAGGATCAGTCATATCCTGATCATCCAGACAGGTTTGACCTTTGGCCTCAGCTGCTGTGTTCAACTGGTCTGACTGGTCGCTGTTACTGGGAGGTCGAGTGGAGAGGAGGGGTTCATATATCAGTGAGTTACAAAGATAATGATGCAGCGGTCGAAGCTAGCTACCTTGTGAGTGAGATGATTGCTAAGGCGGGAAAGCCATTCAAAGAAGGAGAGTTTGTTAAAAAGTGCATGTTACAGGTTGCAAGTATAGTCTGTCCGGAAAAGAAGGGTCAGTTTAGCAACATCAGCCTTTCAGCCAACACAGTGGCAGAGCGCATTTCTGACCTGTCAGGTAACATATATGATCAACTGCGTGAGAAAGCCAAACGTTTCTGTGCATACTCAGTCGCTCTCGACGAGAGCACAGACATCATTGACAC
>NW_019525511.1:553-1732 GCF_002814215.2 Seriola lalandi dorsalis
GTTTGCACCCTCCTGTAGAAACACGTTAACCACACAAAGAAACAACCGATTTAACAGCCATTAGTTCCATACTGGTGTAAATAACCAAATAGATGCCGTGCGACTATTTTCATCCAGGTATGTACAGATACTGCATCTTTTTAAATACATGAAAAATGACAAAAAATGAGGTAAGTTGCAGTATAAGTCAACAGTTTTCATTTTAAGTAGTGCTTACTGCTTAATCTTATTTTCATTGCGATATGAACATGTGCAATAAACACATTGTCAAAGACTGACTGAGGGTGATGAATTAGAAAAATGTATTTTATAAACACACGCAGGGTTTTCAAGGCACAAATGAACAGAAAGAAACTCTCACAGACAGCAGAGGAGGGAACTTCTTACTGGCGCTGACAACAACTACAGTCGTAGTCACAACCTCTAAGTATGAAAAAGCAATCAGCGTTTAGATTGATGGGTTAGCAGCAGCTAATGTTAAGTTAATAGTGAACTGTTAAAGCTGAAGGGAAAACTTTGTGTGTGTAGACTGCAGCGTCATTTGACATAAATATGTGTTTACATGCCTCACAACAGTTTGTTCATCAGAGAGAAACTAAAACATTCACTCTATAGTAAAGACAAATATAATAATTCATACTCACATACTTTGAACATTTGGAAATGATCTCGTGTTTCTTCAGCTTCTTATTCCACTCGTCATGTGATCATGTTCTTTACATTTCACCTTGTTGAAGATGATTAGTTTGTGTTTCTACGACCAAAGTTCCTCATGAGTTTCACCCCTTCATCTCATTTCACATTGAGTTCTTCGCTCATGGTTCATGGTCCAGGGTCGCCAGTGTCAGACTCAGTGAAGCCGGACTGAGCTGAAGTAGCTTTGTGGTCCAGGTCCAGCACAGAAGTCCAAAGAAAAAACACCACCTAGGTCAGATCAGACAGGACTCTGAGAAGGCCGGACACTCAGACCTGCTGTCCAATCAGCACAGACCAGAGTCAGAGTCTTCCTCTCAGCAACACTTAGTCACATAGATTCAACCCTCGACTGATGTGAGTATCCCCACACATCATCAGCTGTATGATCTGAACTAATGACAGAGAAACTGCAACAGTTATCAGACAGTTTAGTTTTGGCTGTGAGCGACTCTCAGTGGAGGAAATCAAATATCCACCAGCTCA
>NW_019525511.1:1752-2077 GCF_002814215.2 Seriola lalandi dorsalis
GGAGGTTTGGGTGGTGGAGGATCTGCAGCAGTAAACAGTGTTGACATGAGTGTAACCAGCGGAGACACTGACTGTGTCCACAGTGTTCAAATGTCCACGCTGTACACCTGCATGAATATGATTGGATGTTACTGGTGACACAGCTGTGAAGGAGCCAATGAATGTGAAGAACACTAGAAACAGCTGATACCAATCAACCAATACAACTACGACTTCAGCTTCATTAGTGTCAGCGACAGTGGTGAACATCTAATGCTGGTGTGTGTGTGTGTGTGTGTGTGTGTGTGTGTGTGTGTGTGTGTGTGTGTGTGTGTGTGTGTGTGTG
>NW_019525511.1:2097-2846 GCF_002814215.2 Seriola lalandi dorsalis
AGTAAAGACAAATATAATAATTCATACTCACATACTTTGAACATTTGGAAATGATCTCGTGTTTCTTCAGCTTCTTATTCCACTCGTCATGTGATCATGTTCTTTACATTTCACCTTGTTGAAGATGATTAGTTTGTGTTTCTACGACCAAAGTTCCTCATGAGTTTCACCCCTTCATCTCATTTCACATTGAGTTCTTCGCTCATGGTTCATGGTCCAGGGTCGCCAGTGTCAGACTCAGTGAAGCCGGACTGAGCTGAAGTAGCTTTGTGGTCCAGGTCCAGCACAGAAGTCCAAACAAACACCACCTAGGTCAGATCAGACAGGACTCTGAGAAGGCCGGACACTCAGACCTGCTGTCCAATCAGCACAGACCACAGTCAGAGTCTTCCTCTCAGCAACACTTAGTCACATAGATTCAACCCTCGACTGATGTGAGTATCCCCACACATCATCAGCTGTATGATCTGAACTAATGACAGAGAAACTACAACAGTTATCAGACAGTTTAGTTTTGGCTGTGAGCGACTCTCAGTGGAGGAAATCAAATATCCACCAGCTCATCATAGAACGTTGGTCCTCTTCTACAGGTGTGGACAGGAGACCACTTTCAGTCAGAGACACTTGTGTGAAGAAATGGACAATTTACATCAAACGTTTAGTCAGATTTGGTGAATACAGCTCTGTGACCGAGCTTCAATGAATGTGAGCAGTGATGATGATTCTGCTGAGAGAGCTGACCCCCCCCC
>NW_019525511.1:4164-5003 GCF_002814215.2 Seriola lalandi dorsalis
CCCTTCTCCTCTGATGTGCAAGATGCCCCTCATGTGCTTCAAATGGAGCTCATTGACCTGCAGTGCAATTCAGAACTCAAAGCCAAGTTCAGGGAGGTGAGTGGAAAAGCAGACAAGCTTGGACAATTTTTGAGAGAATTGCCCCCCACCTTTCCTGAGCTTTCCAGGATGTTCAAGCGGACCATGTGCCTTTTCGGGAGCACATATCTGTGTGAAAAGCTCTTCTCCACCATGAACTTTAATAAGTCAAAGTACAGGTCCAAACTCACTCATGAGCATCTTCAAGCCATACTGAGGGTCTCAACTGCTTCGTCCCTCAAGCCAAATGTGGCTCAGCTGTGCGAGAAGAAGCGCTGCCAGGTCTCTGGCAGCAAGGAGTAGGCAAGAGAAGCCTATGTTCTGAAGAACCGTTCATGTTCTGAAGAACCCATTCATGTTCAGAAGAACCGTTCATGTTCTGAAGAACCCATTCATGTTCTGAAGAACCGTTCATGTTCAGAAGAACCGTTCATGTTCTGAAGAACCGTTCATGTTCTGAAGAACCCATTCATGTTCAGAAGAACCGTTCATGTTCTGAAGAACCGTTCATGTTCTGAAGAACCGTTCATGTTCTGAAGAACCCATTCACGTTGAAGAACTGTTAATAATAAAGATTGAGAAGATTGGATCTGTTGTACTTTTTTTTTTTTGAATACTTGCGGCCCAGCCTCACAGACTCTACTTCCAGCGGCCCCCATCTAAGTTGAGTTTGAGACCCCTGATATAGAGCATTCATAGGTAAGTGTTTATATTCAATGACACATATCAAACTGTTCATGAGGTTATTTGTAGAGCATCCA
>NW_019525511.1:5767-21410 GCF_002814215.2 Seriola lalandi dorsalis
TTACACACAGAAGCTGTCAGGACCTGGACGTTAAAAGCTTTTACTCTGAAAAGCTGGCAGGAAGACCAGGATCTGGACCTGTTCCTACAGGAGGGAATAAGAAAAGAGAAGAGAGTGTGAGGGGGGCACGTTATTCTTTTCCACACAGATAAAGACTGGATGATTAAAGTTCACTCACCAACTATAAAATTAACTATTGTCTATATAAATAAATGATTATATAATTTTAGTTTGTACTGAATAAGTATTCAGGTCTTCTCCCTCAGTAAAAGAAGCAATATCTTTACAAGTTAGAGTCCTGTGTCTTAGTATTATCAGAAAAATATACTTAAAGTATCTAAAGTAAAAGTAGTCAACAGGCAGCAGATTGACCTCTGTTGTCTGTTTGACATTATATTATTAGATTATTGTTACTAATGGATTATTGTGTATAAAACATTATATGTTGCGGCTGGTTAAAGGAAACAATAAACTAAACTTTGAACTACTTTAATCTTTAGAAAAGCATCAAATTCTATAAAGTGAACATATATTTTATATGTAAAACCTCAATCGTGGAGTAACTAGTCACTGTCAAATAAATGTAAAAGAGTAAAAACTCCAATATTTGCCTCTGAAATGTAGTGGAGTAGAAGAATGAAGTAAACACAAACATTAAACACCATTAAATCACACTAACATTGGATTTGTGGATGTAAAGAGAGGTGTTGTAGGTTGTCTAGTTAAAACAACACACACATCCACAGCACCAACACTACAGTAATAATTATGAGGTTATGGTGATTAATTAAAGTTAAACTTCAAGAGCTGAACTGTAACTAATGAATTCTTTATGTTAAGTGGACTCATTAGCTGAATCAATGGTTGTTGTAGAGTCTAAAAGCACAACAGAAACCCTCAGTTTTAAACTGCTCATATCATCAGATCCCAGGAAACATTAAGCTTTTGACTTTTTATAAAGTGCTGGTGTTTGATCAGAAGATGGTCTCTGATGTAAAATATCAACCAAATGTCTTTCCAACTGCTGCACAGCACGAGCTGAACTTCACCGGAAAAAGCTCGAATTGTTGGTTAAACAACAAAAAAATAACGACATTTTCGGACATTACAGAAAGATTTAGTGTTTAAACTAAACTACTGATACTGCCTTTCATTTCGGGAGGGGCTGTGATAAGTTTAATGTAATAATAATAGTATGTGTACAAGGTTCATTTGTAGTAACTAGCTAAAACTTTCTATAGCAAAGTTCAAATGATCGAACCGCTAATGTCGCGTGTCGCACTACGTCACTTTCTCTAATCTACATACATTACGTCGATGTTATATGTGTAGGACGTTTTATTTAAACAACTTTACATGATAGATAATCAATAAACAATCAATAAACAGGTCATATACACACCACAGCAGCGGTCTGTGAATGTGTGTGGTCAGAGGAAAAAACCGCCAAATCTGGTCGCTAGATGTCGCACTGCGCATGTCCTGAGTCACCGCAGAGACACACGCGCTGCTTTGCCCGGAGTGATGCGTCACCGCGGCCGCCATGTTGGAAGAGAGGAGTAATGTATGTAAGTGTCAGGGCAGACGGTCAGTTAAATCAAAATCATAATAACTCACTGAGCTTTCAAGCGGTTTGGTTTGATAGAAATGTCACACATTTATTTATAAGTCAGGATACTTTGGTAAATAAAAAATAAAACAAAATAAATTATACAAAGTAATATTTTTTTTTTTATTGAAAAGAACAGAACAAACCACGTCTACGTTTCATGAAATCACTACATTATTGGTTCAAGTGGGAAAACACTGAATAAATAAATGAATAAATATTCAAAATATGAATAAAATATATATTTAAATTTTAGTTTTGTAAATTGTTAAAAAATTGATTTTGTGATACAATTTTTTGCAATTAATTGAATTAATTATTGTTGTTTTTTGGTCTTTACACTTTGTAATGTGAGTTTTTAAAACCTCTCGATGTTTAGAACACTTTAAAAAATATCCATGGAAAGAAGTTAATATCAGTTGAGGTTGACTAAAACAGCTGATCTGCAGAGTAATACAGCTTTGTTTTTATTTTCTGGAAACATGCAGCTGCTTTGAATCATGAGGTGAACAGAAACTGTGGCTCAGAAAATCTTATTAAAATGTAAATATGATCCTTTCAGCACTGTTTTCTACAGTGTTTTATTTACTTCTGTTTAAAATTTATATAATAACACGTGGAGTCTGTTTCCTGAGGTTTCCACGTGATGTGGTGTTATTTCATGGAACCATAGTTACATCGGTAACTTATTAAAACAAAATGCACGCGCCCAGATGGGCGGCTGCGATGACCTCTGACACCGCCCATCTGCGGCGGACGTGGTAGAGGACTGCGGGCGGTGGTTCACCGCACAGACCGGAAAGCTCCCGAAACTTTCGCCGCCGGGCACTGACAGACAGCCGGGGAGACGGAGAGCGTCTTCCCGCCCTGCGGCTCTCACGGTAAGGACAAATCTGACTGTAAGTATGAACCAGCTCCGTGAGGAATCAACCTTTAAAAGTTAACGTCAGAAAACGTTAAAGTTTTTAACAAAGTGAGATGGTGAAACTTCGGCTTTGATTTGTTCCGCTGCCGAACTCCGTTAGAAAAACTAGACGTTTAAAAAGTTAAAGGGCGAAGCTTCACTGAAGAAAACAGCTTCTGAGTCTGTCCTGACTGTTGACGTTATTTAGATTTAAAACACGTTTAAATCTGCTCTGTCTGAAGACGATATTTCAATCCAGTTCCACCGAATACACAGACAACCGCGTCAAAACAAAGGTTTAATTTTAAATATAAAATGAGGTTTTATAGGAATAAAGAGCTTGTGATGAATCCTGGCTGAGCCGAATTCACCAGAATAACCTCCTTATCTGGACACTATTAAAAACGGATCTCTACTCTGTGTGTACTGTTCCTGAAGTGCAAAGGAACATTAATTATCCAGAGTTTTGAACAGAGTCTGGTGCGACCTGCACAGAGGAGGCTGGGCCCAGTGCCAGAGCTGTGGGTGGGTCAGGGCTGCAGAGGAACCAGCGCCTCGAGGCTCCAACAATCAGACAAACACTGGGATTCACTCACCACACTGTGACTCTGGTTCACACCCAGAGCAGAGGAGTTTTCATGTGTGAACAGGATGATTCACTGTAAAAGGTTTTTTATCTGAGTGTTTAAAGAGAGAAATCTGCCAGTGTCAGAACTTTAATCATGTCGGTCTCACAGACTCTGATTATATTTATATAATTTTAAAAAGTTCGTTTCTGTGTTTGTCTGGAATGAGAAAGTTTTCACTTGTGTTGAATTAGTGTTCATTCTTAATTATTATATTTCACTGTTTCTGATTCTTATTATTTCCACAGAAGTGAAATGATGTGGAGTCAGCCTGAGTGTTTACTACATGTTAACCTTTCACTGGAATTATATTAATATGATGATATACAGTATATATATATAATATAAGAATGTAATGCATTAAAATATAATATAATGTTTTGTACCTGTTATTAATGCCTCTCAGGGTTGAACTAGCTTAGCATTTTATTCAGAGCTATAACGATGGATCAATCAATTAATGAACACAAAATAATCTGCACCCGGTTTGATAACAGACAGGTAAACACGTCACACTCAGGTGAGGAGGTCAGAGGTTGTGTGATTCCTGGTCTGACCTGCTTGTTCTGCTCTGATCTGACATCTTATCATTGATTAGTGATTGATCAGATCAGTCGCTCCCTGTTTTCTCATTGGTCCTGTGGTTCTGATAAAGAACCAGGTTTATTCTCCTCACTTGGCAGCACACTGACCTCAGCAGAACGGTCCCTGGTCTCAGTCCCTGGTCTCTGCTCTGTGACCTTCAGTAACCCCGAGACTTGTCCTCTCTCAGTTTGTCTGTCTGTGAGGTCAGGGACTAAACAGAGAGCAGGAATGAAGGATTAGATCAGAGCAGAGTCCGGGTATTTACCAACGTGACATGGTCCTTCCTGAGTGGACCCGGTCCTGTGTGGATCCAGCTGTCAGAACCAGCTCCAGAGAGCAGAGCAGACTGAAGGATGTTTAAATACCAACACACTGACAGCACAGAGTCACAGGATTGAGACTGTGGTGACTCAACAGTAATGTTCTGTGATCAGCACTGATCCACTACAGCCTCAGTCCTGAGAGACAGCAGCTCAGTAAAGAGGAAGGACACTGATGACAGTTATGAAAAAAACCTGCTGAATAAAATTAAACCAGCTGAAATAAAGTGAAGTGAGAAACAGAAGCTGGATCATTGATCCTCTCATGTGGTCGTTCTGCTGGATTACAATGATAGTAGTGCTTATTAGCTCTTTATCTTCCCATTAAAACAGCACTTTCCTTTGTCACTACAGTTTTCAACCGCTGAACTACCTACGCACAAGCGCACGTACAGCAGCTGAGTGAATCAGGAAGAGATAAACTTCATAGTTTTGACAGGAAGATAAAGATGCCTGCACCTTCCACTTGTGGCTGAGGACTAGACCTACTTTCAGTCCTGACAGATGAACCGTATCTTGTCAGTAACATGCATTAACTTTTTTTTCCCATATTAGAAGAACTAATGATGTCTGCACTCAAATCAGGTCGCCGCCTTCTTACGCAGGCAGAAAATCTAGCGTGTTCGTATTCTTCTTTTGCAATTTGGGATGGCTCTGCCTGATGCACGGATTACGATACAGCGCCACCACATTGCCGTAGTGGCGTACAGCCGCGATGGCAGTTACAAACGTCAAATCCGCCAAGTACCGAGAAAACTAGAAGGGCCTAGTAGAATTTTTTCGGGAGGCGGCAAGAAAGTTGACGGAGGCGGCCGCCTCCCGATTCTCTATGCAGGAAAAAACTTGTATCACTTTAATTAGTTAGTCATTATGTTTGATTTGATTAGTTCATTAAAATGTATTTCATTAAAGTTATTGTGACACAGTGTTTGTGTAAATTAAAATCACTCAGTCACTCAGAACGAGACAGTTAAAAAGACGTAGCACTTTGGGAACTCTGGGAAACGATTAACTAACTGATCATCAGAGCAATAATCAATCAGTAATCAATAATTCAGCCTCATGCCGACTGGATGTTTCAATCATCCAGAAATCAATGATCAATAAAAACCTCTGGTCTCTTTTCTCTGCAGCTTCTCGTCGTCATGACAGCCAAAACCAAATGGGGGGTGGTAAAGGACCAAGTGACTGGAGGCCCCGCCCACGACCCAGATGCCACGCTGGAGGCAAATCTGGAGAACGCCGACCCTGAACTGTGCATCCTCCTGCTGCAGGTAGGACTGCTGACACCTGTTCTTAATGTTATCAATATCTGATATTGATCAGCAGCACAACTGTGAGCTGGCACTTCCTGCTCTGTGTCAGACCCTTTCAAATTAAATGTTTTTCACAACTTTTAAAGATCAAGAGAAGAAAAACAAAGTACTTCCTGTCTGCAGGTTCCCACGGTAGTGAACTACTCTGGTCTGCGGCGGCGGTTGGAGGCCAGTGACCAGGCGTGGATGGTGCAGTTCCTGGAGCTGCGGGGTCTGGACCTGCTGATGGAGGCGCTGGAGCGTCTGTCCGGTCGCAGCTGTGCTCGCATCGCCGACGCTCTACTGCAGCTGACCTGCATCGCCTGCGTGCGCGCCGTCATGAACTCGTCTGCAGGACTTCACTTCATCCTGGACAACGAGGGCTACGTCAGGACCCTGACCCAGGGTGGGTGCTCTCAGGTCTCCGTCTTCCTCTGATCTTCTTCTCCATGGCCTCGTCCAAACATCAGCACTTTCCTTCTTTCCTTCTTCATCCTTCCTTTCTCTGTAGCTCCTCAGGTGAACCAACACACCTGACTCTGACCCATGTTTGTGATGTGAGTTCTTATTGGCTGTTGGGAGTCACGTGACCTGTCCCCGTGTCCATCTGTGTGTCCCCTCAGCTCTGGACACGTCCAACGTCATGGTGAAGATGCAGGTGTTTGAGCTGCTGGCAGCTCTCGCTCTGTTTGACCCTCGAGGACATCACCTGGCTCTGGACGCCTTCGACAGCTACAAGGTACCTGTACTGGTTCTACTGTTGGTACTGGTTCTACTGGTTCTACTGGATGTTCTGTTCCTACTGGTTGTACTGATTGTTCTGGTTCTACTGGTTGTTCTGTTGTTGTGGATTCCCTGGTTCTACTGGTTGTACTGGTTGTACTGGTTGTACTGGTTGTACTGGTTGTACTGGTTGTACTGGTTGTTCTGGATGTACTGGCTGTACTGGTTGTACTGGTTGTTCTGGATGTACTGGTTGTACTGGTTGTACTGGATGTACTGGCTGTACTGGTTGTACTGGCTGTACTGGTTGTACTGGTTGTACTGGTTGTACTGGATGTACTGGCTGTACTGGTTGTACTGGTTGTACTGGTTGTACTGGTTGTACTGGATGTACTGGTTGTACTGGCTGTACTGGATGTACTGGTTGTACTGGATGTACTGGTTGTACTGGCTGTACTGGATGTACTGGTTGTACTGGATGTACTGGCTGTACTGGTTGTACTGGTTGTACTGGTTGTACTGGCTGTACTGGTTGTACTGGTTGTTCTGGATGTACTGGCTGTACTGGTTGTACTGGTTGTACTGGTTGTACTGGTTGTTCTGGATGTACTGGTTGTACTGGCTGTACTGGTTGTACTGGTTGTACTGGATGTACTGAAGCTGTGTCAAATGTTGTAGCTTCTGAAGCTAAACCGGGTTCACGCTGTAAAGTCTCAGTTCAGCATGTTAAAAGACTGAAGCTGACTGAAGATTTACACCTTGTCTCAATGTATTCTAATCAATAACATTGATTTGATCACAGATTGGATCCATGATGATGTCCAGAGAGCTCCTGGCAATAGTCTCTTTAAAAAAGGCTGAGGTCATGTTCAGGTGTTTGGACGCTCCATGATTGAATCCTCTGAGTGGAACTTTCTTTGGTCACTTTAAAGGAGCTGTATGGAAGTTTAGTTATTGCTACATACAAATAGAGAATTGGTCCTTTAAGTGTATGATGGTGGTAACACCTCTGTACACTTTATTTAAGTAGAGTTTTTAATTGCAGGACTTTAACTTGTATTTCTGTGTTGAGCAGACTGCGGTGAAGACGCAGCAGAGACGTGAGGACGGAGGAAAACTGGTCTTTATCAGCTGTGAAACGTTATTGTTCAGTTATCAGTGAGTGTGGAACATGAGGGTGTGACAGCAGATAAGACTCTGACCACCTCAGATCAGAATCAGGTGTGGGCGTGTCGAGCGCACCCAGGATTGTTTTTACTTGCTCTCAACCCAGAACTGAGGCATTATGGGATACGATCCCTCACTGTTGTCATGTGTGCAAGATCTTACCTGTCCTTCCTTTCTCGATCAATCAACAGATATCTGTTGTCCTGTCAACCGAGGAGACCAGAGGAGAATCCTTCCTGAGGTTGATTCATGTGCTGCAGCTCCTCTGGACAACATCCTCATCGTTAAACATTTATTAACCCAATCTTAACGAAGCTTCACGTTCCTCTATGAATGTGATAAAGTCTTCTTCTGAAACTGCAGATGTTCAGTTTCAAAGATGAAGTCAGAAAAACTGAATAATGTCAGAGCTTCAGTTTTACCTCAGTTTGTCTTTTTCCTGTTTGTGTTCAGAG
The DNA here is from genome assembly GCF_002814215.2 of Seriola lalandi dorsalis. NCBI lineage: Eukaryota > Metazoa > Chordata > Actinopteri > Carangiformes > Carangidae > Seriola > Seriola lalandi. Next base: position 13,452 of record NW_019525511.1, read on the forward strand.
TCTGAAGAAGCAGCAGTACCGCTTCAGCGTGATCTTGAATGAGTTTCACGGTACCGACAACGCCGCCTACATGGTGACGCTGATGAGTGTCGTCAATATGCTGGTGCTGGGACAGGAAGACCTGAGGAAGAGGGACCGACTGCGACAGGAGTTCATCGGTATGATGTCATTCTGATGTCACTGACTGGAGTAACTACATCAAGGCTAAAAAGCTATGATGCTAACTATAATATAACAGCAAAGAACCTTGATACTGAAAGTAACAACAATGATACAACAAACTGAATTAATGACATTAGCAGCAAAATGCCACCTGGTAATAAGGGTTGGTGTTAGTGTTAGCAGTGAAGAGCTAGGAGGTTTCTGACTGATGCTACTTTGGCAACAGGTTGCTAAGGCAGCCGTTTCTATTTGGTTGCTATGATGTTTCTAAGTGGTGGTGATAACAGGTTGTTATCAGGGCATTTCCATATGGTTGCTGTGGGGATCCTCGTGGTTGCTAGGTGTTTGCAAGGTGTTGCTAGTAGAGATATTAGCTCACTGCAGATTGGTGTATATGTCAGCTAATAAATGTCAAGATTTTAAAATACAGAAATGTCAGACATTTTTAAACAGGGTTACCATTCAGTAGCTTGTCCACCAGAGGTCAGCAAAATGCTTCCTTTTACACTAAAAGATCCGACCCACCACATCTCTTAGTTACAGTTAATATTGGCTGATATACTGTTTTTTACAGTGTATTATTAAATATCAGTACTGTCCTCAAAAATCCTGATCTTCACACTGCAGTTACCAGGGCGTTCCAGATGGTTGCTATGGTGTTAATCAGTCATTCTTTGGTGGTTGCAGTGATGACTCCAAGTGGTTGCTAGATAGTTGCTAAGACATTAACAATAGGTCAACAGGGCATTTCTAAGTGGCTGTTCTAGTGGTTACTATGGTGTTCCAGGTGGTTGCTATGACGTTCCAAGTGGTTGCTATGATGTTCCAGGTGGTTGCTATGATGTTCCAGGTGGTTGCTATGGTGTTCTAGGTGGTTGCTATGACATTCCAAGTGCTTGCTGGGTAGTTACCTTGGGCTACATGGTTGCTATGGTACTTCTGGTGGTTACTAGGGTGTAAACGTGAAATTGTCCGAACATCCATCTCTCATTTTTTCACTGTTGTTACAGGCCTGCAGCTGCTGGATCTGCTGCCCACACTCAGGTACTGAGTTCATCTTACTTTAAATACTTCTCTTCAATAATCAATAATCATTATGTTTCCATCAGTTTGTGACGTCTCTTTATCTCCAGGGAGACGGAGGACAAGGACCTGAACATCCAGTGTGATGCGTTTGAGGACTCTCTGACAGAGGACGAGGAGGAGATGGAGAGACTGTACGGAGGCATCGACATGAGCAACCACGAGCATGTCTTCACCTCTGTCCTCACCAAGGTAACTACACCTGTAACTCCTCTCCCTCCACACCTGTAACTCCTCCCCCTTCACCTTCACACCTGTAACCCCTCCCCCTCTAAACCTGTAACCCCTCCCCCTCTAAACACGTAACCCCTCCCCCTTCACCATCACACCTGTAACTCCTCCCCCCTGACAACACAGTGTCCCCCCCTCTGTCCGTGCAGGTGTCCAGCAGTCCGTCCTCGGTCCAGCTGCTGTCCGTCCTCCAGGCCTTGTTGTTGGTGGACCCGGACAAAGCTCCGGTCTGGTCGGCTCTGGAGCTGCTGGCGGACCGAGCCACGCTGCTGGCCCAGGACCGTAAGTCCTCAGCAGTGGTCTTCATGGGTCCAGTCCATGTGACCGGAGTCAGACATGAGCCCATCATCCTCTGTTCAGATGGGGTCCTTAGGGGGTTCTCCACAGACCAGGTCCAGAACCAGGACTCTGGGTCGTTAGGATTAGTCCATCAGCATCAGTTGACTAACTGATTCATCAATCAAAATAAAAGTTATAGGAACCATTTTGAATCGTCCTGCAGTTGAAGGTTTTCCTCAGATTCGCAGTTTAGTCAGTGTCATTAATAGAGAGAATAAACAGCAGATTCATAAATAATAATAATCATAATAACAATAATAATGATAATGATAATAATAATAATGTTCAGGTTCTAACAGGAACCAGTGCAGTAACTGTGTCTCTGTGTGTTTGGTTGTAGCTGATGTGGATTCTGTCGACTGTGTGCTGGAGAGGCTCCTCCCCCAAAGGTCCCTCTCAGCCAATCGCAGGATCCGAACCATCGACAGGGCAGTACAGACACGACTACCTGACAGTCCCCCCAGCCAATCAGAGAAAACACCATCTTCAGCAGTGTCTTCTCAAGCTCCTCCCACTTTGCCTTCACCTAATATGAAAGCTGCACCACCTCCTCCTCCCTCACCAGGTATGGGAGTCCCACCCCCTCCCCCTCCCTTACCTGGTATGGGAGCTCCACCCCCTCCTCCTCCTCCCTTACCTGGTATGGGTCCTCCACCCCCTCCTCCAGGTGACATCATTGTAGCCCAGGCATTTCAAGGTCTGGGCAGGTCATATTACAGCCCCCCACCTCACACAAGCCCCGCCCCCTGCCCCACCCTGCGTATGAAGAAACTGAACTGGCAGAAGCTCCCGTCCAGAGCGCTGACAGGTCAGTCATGGTCATGGTCTGTGGTCTGGTACCTTAGTCCTGGTCCAGGACTCTGGTCTTCACACCTGAGTTAATGGATGTGTCTCTCTCAGCTCCTCAGTCCCTGTGGACGTCGTCATCTTCAGACTCTGTGGAACCGGATTACTGCAGCATCGAGCAGCTCTTCAGTCTCCCCCCGACCGAGACCAAGACTAGAACCAAAACCAGGACCGAACCCAAAGAGGTGGAACAGCTCAGAACCATTTGACTGGACAGGCAGTGGATCTGATGTCAAATGTTTTTATTCTCTGTTTTTGTGTAATGGATGATAATCAATCAATCAATCAATCAATCAATCAATCAATCAATCAACCAATCAACAGCTGTTGTCTCCATCCACAGATTTCCTTCATTGATGCCAGGAAAAGTCTGAACCTCAACATCTTCCTCAAACAGTTCAGATGGTACTAATTCACTTCCTGAATCAACCTCCCAGCCAATAGAAACACATCTCTGTGATGATGTTACACTCAGTCCTGAGACAGGTGAAGGACAGGTGAAATATCTCACCTGTCCTTCACCTGTCCTTAAACTTCATGTTTAACATTTCTGTTTCATCACACCTTTCACCCATGCTTTATCCTACCTCACCTGTCTCACCTGTCCTATCTGTCTCTTAACTCCTTCACCTGTCCCACCTGTCCTACCTGTCTCTTAATTAATTCACCTGTCTCCCCTGTCTTTTAACTACTTCACCTGTCTCACCTGTCCCACCTTTAAACTCCTTCACCTGTCATAACATTTTTTTTCTAGCTTTTGTCTAGCTGTCCCTTATTGTCTCACCTGTCTCTCTATTTCACCTGTTTCCTGTGTGTCTTCTGCAGTTCCCATGAGGACTTTGTGTCTCTGATCTGGAGAGGAGACAGATCCAAGTTTGATGTCGAGGTCCTGAAACAGTTGATCAAACTGCTGCCAGAGAAACATGAGGTCAGAGGTCACAGGGACACTAAAACACCTGTTCTACACCTGTCCTACACCTGTCTATCACTTACCCTTACTGTGTGATTTGTCCTCCACCTCTTTCTTGTACCTTCACTTGTTTTTCATTTTCCTACCTCACCTGTCCTACCTGTAACCTGCCCTTTATTGTCTCTGTTGTCCTAGCTGTCCATCACTTCTCACCTTGACCTGCTCTTTTGCTGCAGCCAAATCCTTCCTTACCCACCTGTCCTAACTCTTCCCTTGCCTGTCCTCCTGTCTCACCTACCTGTACTTGTCCCAGCATTTACCTGCTTTCCACTTGTCCTACCTGTCTCTTCTGCTTCAAACACCTGTCTTATATAACTCCATCTTATCTCACCTGAACATCTACCACCTTCTCTTTCTGTCCTACCTGTTTTCACCTGTCATTTACCTGTCTTATGCACGTCATGGTAATTCTATCTCTCCATCATATCTCACTTATCTTACCCTTCCCCGCCCATTATTTACCTGTCCTACCTGTCCTACCTGTCCGTGAAGTGTTCTTTTCATGGCACACCTGGACTTCACCTATTTCCTGTGTCTCACCTGTACATTTTCTTACCCCAACTGCCATTGACTGTACCTGTTCCATCTGTTCTTCATGTATATTACTATTATATTATATTACCTGTCCATCACCTGTAATCTTCTGTCGTAAATGTCCATCAACTGTTTCACCTGTAATTTACCTGTCCTTTTGTTGTCCCACCTCTAACCTACTGTCCCTGACTTGATTTATCATGTGTCTCACCTGTTTCACCTGTCCGTCCCCAGATAGAGAACCTGAAGTCTCACCAAGCGGACAGGGACAAGTTGGCGTCAGTGGACCAGTTTTACCTGCAGCTGCTGGACGTCCCCAGGTAGGACAGACACACCCGGAGACACGCCTGTGTGATCGGTTATATTCACCTTTACTGTGTGTGTGTGTGTGTGTGTGTGTGTGTGTGTGTGTGTGTGTGTGTGTGTGTGTGTGTGTGTGTGTAGTTACTCTCTGAGGATTCAGTGTATGTTGCTGTGTGAGGAGAGCAGCTGTGTGTTGGAGACTCTGAAGCCCAAAGCTGAAGTTCTGGACCGAGCCTGTCAGAGTGTGTATACACAACAAATACACAACAAACACACACAGACCAGCATTGTGAATAACAACAATACTGACACTGGTTCTGCTTATCTGTTCCCTCCTGTTGTTGTTTTTCATGTTGTTGCTGTTGTTGTTGTTGTTGTTGTTGTGTGGTCAGGTGTTAGGGAGAGCACTCGGCTGCCCAGCTTCTGTAAACTCATCTTGAGTGTTGGAAACTTCCTCAACTATGTGAGTCTTAAATGAAACAGATGTCTAACAGATGTGAAACAGATGTTTAACAGATGTGAAACAGATGTCTAACAGATGTGAAACAGATGTCTAACAGATGTGAAACAGATGTCTAACAGATGTCTAACAGATGTTTAACAGATGTGAAACAGATGTCTAACAGATGTCTAACAGATGTTTAACAGATGTTTAACAGATGTCTAACAGATGTCTAACAGATGTGAAACAGATGTCTAACAGATGTCTAACAGATGTCTAACAGATGTGAAACAGATGTCTAACAGATGTCTAACAGATGTTTAACAGATGTTTAACAGATGTCTAACAGATGTCTAACAGATGTGAAACAGATGTCTAACAGATGTCTAACAGATGTTTAACAGATGTGAAACAGATGTCTAACAGATATTTAACAGATGTCTAACAGATGTGAAACAGATGTCTAACAGATGTTTAACAGATGTGAAACAGATGTCTAACAGATGTGTAACAGATGTCTAACAGATGTCTAACAGATGTGAAACAGATGTCTAACAGATGTGAAACAGATGTCTAACAGATGTGAAACAGATGTCTAACAGATGTGAAACAGATGTCTAACACATATTTGGTGTTTGAGTCTGACGATAACACTTTATATCAACAGGTTTCATTTCACACTGAAAAACAGTTCAAGAATCTGATTGGATTTAATCAGATATGACGTCATCAGTCATGTGACATCATCATGTGATGTTTTGTGTGTGACAGGGGACTCACACAGGGAACGCTGAGGGTTTTAAGATCAGCACTCTGCTCAAACTGACAGAAACCAAAGCCAACAAGTCCAGAATCACCCTGCTGCACCACATCCTGCAGGTAACACACTGGAACCAGACTGGTTGTACTGGGACAGAACCAGTACTATGACACTGTATGATGTTCATCACATGAGAGGGTTCTATTGTTGTTCTCTGTGTGATCAACAGGAGGTGGAGGAGAACCACCCTGACCTGCTCAACCTGCCGGACGATTTGGAGATCTGTGAAAAGGCTGCTGGGTAAACTGATAACGGATTAAACTCTGTTAGTTCTCCCCCACAAAGAACCCACAACTACACATAGGAACCTGTCATGGAGCCTTTAGAACCGATTAGAACAAAATGATTTTTCATAAAAGTCAGCGATGAAGACACAAAGTCACATGGTTCAGACAGGAAATCCGAAGGTTTGGAGACATTCTCTAAACTAACAGGTTCTATCAGGAGACATTCTTTTAAACTTTGCACATTGAAATCCTTAGCTGTCATTCTTTGTGGTTTTAATTTAATGTGTTAAATCAGTGTTCCTGTGGAACCGACAGCTGAACCTGAGGAACAGGAAACAACGGTCAGTCTGTCTGTTGCAGGTTTAACGTGGAGTCGATTCAGTCTGAAGCGAACACTCTGATCAAACAGCTGAAAAACTCTGAGAGCAGAGTTTCCTCTTCATCTGAGGACCTGAAGGAGCAGTACCTGTCCACCATACAGGTACAGACTAGACTGCGCCCCCTACAGGAGGGTTTATTAACAGTCTGTAACCTGCTCATCAGGACAGTTACAGACAAATCAGGGGTTCTATGTCTGGTATTGGAGTGTCCTTACTGTCCTGTATGGCTGCCTTCTTCTTCTGTGGTGTCTCTTCAGGACAGCCTGCGGTCCTGTGAGCAGCTGCAGCAGCTGTTGTCCTCAGTGGAGGACAGGAGGACGGATCTGTCCATCTACCTGTGTGAAGACAGTGGCAACTTCTCCCTTGACGAATTCTTCAACACCATCAAGACCTTCAGAGGACTGTTCCTTCGAGCCGTCAAGGTCAGCCAATCACAGTGCGGCACCGTCAGCAGCCAATCAGGGAGCACAGTTCAACATGACGTCATGGAAAAAGCTTTAATGTAGAAGTGACTAGAGTTGTCAAAAAATCGATACTCAGATACATATAAATACTAAAATGAGTATGAGATCAGATACTCAGACAACAGTTGTGTCTTCACCTCCTCCAGTTGACACACAGGCAGAGACACAGCCCCTCCCCCCACCAGCAGCTGAGCACATGAACGCTAGCTGACGTTCACAACACTGAGCTGGTGTCTTCAGCATAAAGCTAAATTAACATGGCAGGTGCTGCTGCTGAAGGAACTTCACAACCTGTTTTAGTTCTAAATGTAAAAAGCAAAAGTGCTGTTTGAAATTATTTTGCATACAAGGCAAATGACCAGGGAAAGGCGAAGGATATTGATTAGCCTATATGCAAACAGTGCTACAAAGTGGTGGCGACGAGGTCAAGTAGCACAACAAACTAAGAGAAGCATCTTAAAGACCGACATTGAATAAACAGTTATCATAAATGTTAACCTGGCCTGCAACACATGTTAACGTTAGCCGTTTAACTGTTAGCAATTAGCTGATAGCCACATCGGCCATCTGTTACGTTATCATTAAGCTAGCGGCTATGGCTAATAATAAAACGACTAACGTTAATGTGGGAGCTAGGCAGCGAAAGTTGTCAGTCCTGCCCGTCTGTAACGTTAACAAAAACAAATATTATGCCTCTTAATTTTTCATTTTTTTCTCCCTGCGGTATCGGGTATTTTCCAGGGTATCGGTTTCGAGTTTGAAATTCTAGTATCATGACAACCCTAGAAGTGGCATATCCTCGTGTTATTGATCATAATCAATATTGAATCAATGAATCACCAAGAAATGTGATCAGACTCAGACTCCGAGATTCAGACTCAGAGACTCAGATTCAAACTCAGATTCAGACTCAGAGACTAAGATTCAGACTCAGATTCAGAGACTCAGATTCAGACTCAGATTCAGAGACTCAGATTCAGACTCAGATTCAGAGACTCAGATTCAGACTCAGATTCAGAGACTCAGATTCAGACTCAGATTCAGACTCAGATTCAGACTCAGATTCAGAGACTCAGATTCAGACTCAGATTCAGAGACTCAGATTCAGACTCAGATTCAGAGACTCAGATTCAGACTCAGATTCAGATTCAGAGACTC
>NW_019525511.1:21691-67605 GCF_002814215.2 Seriola lalandi dorsalis
CAGAGACTCAGATTCAGAGACTCAGATTCAAACTCAGACTCAGAGACTCAGATTCAGACTCAGAGACTCAGGCTCTCACTCTGACCTGATGTCTTTCAGGAGAACGGGATTCGCAGGGAGCAGGAGAGGAGGAGGAAGCAGCAGGAGGAGGAGAGGAGACACAGAGGAGATGACAAGATAAGTAAGTCCAACTCTGTCATTCCACCTTAAACCTCCACCTTAAATCCAGTCTGCAGCGGTACAGGTCCTGTGACTCAACAGCAGAAAAGTGTGAGGAGCAGCTGGTTCCTCAGGTGTCCCGCCATCTGTGTTTAGGTCCTTTAGACCAGGACAGAGACTGTGGACTCTCTTGGTCCCTGAGACACCCCCCCCGCCCCCGGTCTGAAGACACTTTGTCTCTGACTCTGGACGCAGGAGAGGTTCATGTAGGTCCAGAGACCAGCTGCTGACAGTCCAGTTGTGTCTCTGCAGACCATGTTCTGAAACATGTCCACCTGTCGTCTCCAGTCAGGAAGGACGTGTCCAACCAGGACGGCGGCTGCATCATCGACAACCTGCTGGCTGAGATCAGGAATGGCTACAACCTGAAGAGGACCAGACCCCGAGCCGAGAGGGGCGGCAGACTCCATGGTGAGGACTGTGCTGGGCTTGTTTAGTCTCTGACCTTTGACCTTTTGTCCCTGAATCTGTGTTTGACTGTGTTGTCGTCAGATCATCCTGGGGTCATACAGAGGTCAGCGGCTGTGGACGAGCCCTCAGGCCCTCCAGAGACAGTCCAGGTTCCCACAGATCCACCATCAGAAACGAGACCAGAACCAGAGACGGACAGCGTCCCCACAGAGACCCAAAACCTCCCTGAACACGCCTCCCCTCCTGCTGCTGACACGGAGGGGGGCCAGAGCCAGACCAGATTCCAGGACTCTGAGGTGGACTCTGGTCCTGACTCAGAGACTAGAGTCGGAGCTCCTGCAGGAGAGGAGGAGGTCCAGCTCAGACCAGAGGATCCAGGAACAAAGCAAGATTTAAACAAAGTAAACAGGAACGAGGAGTCTGAGTTTGAGGAGATCACATCGTTAGAGGCCAGAACACCCAACCACGATGATCCAGATCCTGGTCCAGACAGACCAGCAAAGTCCAGGACCGGTTTAGCAGGTAAAGTCTGGGTTGTATTTATTTGTTCAGAAACACAGTTTTATTGTACAAGCGTCAGACTGAGCAGAGAAATGAGCAGGACAATGTTTGATCAGTTGTGTCTACAAACCAACCAATCAGAGCTCTTCTTTGACCTGCAGGAGCCGACGCCCCCTCTGGATCCAAACACTCAAAAACTAAGAAAGGATGTGTTTCACACTGAGGTGAGTCGCTTCAACTGAGCCTCAACCTGACACTGGTATCACACTGTGCCCTGAGCTGAGTCTCTCAGGCTGCAGACTGCTTCCCTTTGGTTATGGTGAAATTTAGTCCATACAGTCCTCAGCCTGAGAGTCTGAATTCAGGGTGTAATTCAGATGATTTACTTTACTGATGTTTCTTCTTCTGTGTTTCCTGTCCAGATGGACAGAGGATGACTCGTCTCCACGACAACAGGACTGAATCTGTTTTCATGAAACATGAAAAATAAAAACAGGTTTAGTGTTTTTAGAAAAATATTTTATTTCTCTGTTTAAAGTTAAAAGTATGTGTCACCTGAGATTCTTCACCATTATTATCACCTGTTTCCTGAAGTGACTCGGCTTTAATCCACTGACCCTCCACAAACCTGCTGCTCTTAATCTGGTTTGATCTGGATCCTGGATTTATTCAGGTTTCAGTTGTTGGATTTCACTCGAAGATCAGTGAACACTTATTCTCATAATCAAATCATTGTTCCAGATGTCAGACAGTCCCAGTTCCAGATGTCAGACAGTCCCAGTTCCAGATGTCAGACAGTCCCATGTCTGACCTTGACTCTGAGAAATGATAAAATTATTAAGTGATCAATAGATTAAAGAAGAAAATAATCAGCAGATTAAACAATAATGAAATAAAAAAAGAGCAGCAGCCTAGTCGTCATCATCATCATCATCATCATCATCTCTTCAGACAGAAACACAGTGAGGACGAGTCGCTGAATTGAGCACATACCAGTAATCCTCCCGTCCTCCCGGTGTGAGAACAGATTCAAACAGTTTGTTTCGAAGGTTTGAGGATTCAGCTCTGAAACAGATTCATGTGTTTCATGTTGTTAACGCTCAGACAGTTTGAGCTGGAGTCAGATGTTGTGTGTTGCTACAGGAGAGATGTTTAACACTGAGTTTTACTAGAATGTCAGTGAGATGTTTCCTTCCTGTTTGAACAGAAATCGTCCCTTCACAATAAAACCAGCTGCTGTTCTGTAACAGAAAAGTAGTATTGCATCTGATGTGTGTGTGTGTGTGTGTGTGTGCGCGCGCTCCTAATGACCACTTCCTGTGTAACTGTATATAATCAGTGTTAATGTCGGTGTTTAAGCTGCTCCTTAATCCTCTGTTTATCCTAACGGTCGTTGTCCTGACAACCTGGACTCACTGCAGCAACAGTAACTACCACGGTGGAAATGCTGTTACAGGTAGAGGCAGCGCCCTCCAGTGTCTCATTCATTAAAGACACGTGAACAGTGAAACAACATCTCACAGTTTAGAGAACCAACAGAAGGAACCTCAGGGTGGAACATCTCTGCAGCTGAACCACTTCAAACAGAACCCCTGACCCCTCATTATCATGATCATTATTATTGTTATTGTTATTGTTGTTGTCATCATTGATCGTTTCAACGGTGCTGCTCTATGTAAACAGTGAGGTGACGTCATCCCAAACCGGAGCCTCCCGTCCTGATGAGACCGTGAGCTCACATGACAGGATAAAATATGAGATAGGTTATTATTAATAACAACATGGATTATTGTGTGTGTGTGTGTGTGTGTGTGTGTGAGAGAGAGAGACGGTGAACCTGCAGCAGGTTGATCAGCTGAAGATTCGTTAATTTACCGACACCGGAAATCAGCATGCCTTCACAATAAGAGCACAGTGAGAGGAGACCGGGCTGGTTGAAACACATAGTAGCTGAGTGTTGACTTATTCTGTTTCCACGTGCTCCTCACCGGTCTGAAGACACTGGTCCAGACCTGGTCCAGACTCAGACTGTTTTTCAGTCTAGGCTGGATGACGGACCAGGACCTCAGGGGCCAAAAGGCTTCATGTCCACAGTAGCCTCACCACCACCTGGAACCAGTTTCCCGCCACCTCTCTGGTCTCCCGCTTTATTAGGAACAGAACATTGTCAGGTGTGCAGTGATTCAGACATCTGGGACCAGTCAGATTTTATCATAAGGCTTTTATTTTGAAGGCTCCGGTGGCGCTCTTCCTGTGTCGTGGTCGTTAACGCGGTGCGTCTTGACGCAGCGGGTGGCAGCTGGTGCGTCAGGAGGAGACGGTCAGAGAGAGATGCCATAGCAGCATCACCGGGAGGATTTCATCTAGTCTTGGTCCGATCCGGTCTGAACCCGTCCGGACCGGCTCCGCTCCGCTCCGGGACGCCTCTCATGCTTTGTCCGCCTCGCAGCGCGTCAGTCCGGGTTTTAATCGGCGGAGAACAGCGGCGGAGCGGCGGCAGCATCTGGAGCAGAGGTAAGAGCTGCAGGAGGGGGAGGGGGGCAGGGCGTGGAGGAGGGGAGCGGGACCGGTCTGTCCGTCTGTCTCTCTGCCTGTCTGTCAGTCTGTCTGTCTGTCTGTCTCTGTCTCCTCCGTTACCGGAGCCTCTCCGCGGCTCCAGGGCGGAGAGGCTCCTCCTGTCCGGCCTGCAGCCGCGGATGAGGCGCTGAGGCCCGGCGGGTTATCTCTGACGAGCCGCTACACTTCATCCAGCATCCTGTGTGTGTGCGTGTGTGTGTCATGGGTGTGGCTCGGTTCAGGTGAGCTGGACTGAAGCATTTTATTGATGGTGATGGTGATGATGATGATGTCAAAGAGCTGAACAGGTTGACCCGCCCCAAGGACACGTGCAGGGACAGCAGTCAGGTAAAAGAGGCTGCAGTCATCGGTCACGTGACGTGATCCGTCATCAGTGACCTGTCTCACCTGTGTCTCTGCTGTGTGTCCATCAGGACAGAAAACAGGAAACATCGAGAGGATAAAACTGAAATGATTAAAAAACAGAGCTGCGGTTACAGATGTTATTAATTTAACCTGCTGATTATTATTGATCAGAAACACCTGTCACTGCGTCTCCATGGAGACTGATTCACTGAATTCCCCAATTAACAAAATAATTCCTGATTGATGGTCTGTGCATCCACTGATCTGCAGTTTTACAGTTTTACTTTCTGCCTAACAACTGAAACCTGAAATTAATCCACAAATCTGAGTCTAGGTCCAGGTCCAGGTCCAAGTCCAGGTCCAGTCCAGATCAGACTAGATTAAAACCAGCAGGTTAAAAACAGGACTGAAGCTAATAATTATTTTCATCATTGATTAATCAGTAAATTATTGTCTCTGAATCATTTGCTCAATAAAATGTCTGTTACAGAAAAGTTGAAGTCTTCAAAGATCTTTTATTTTCTGATCAACAATGTAAAACCAATAAAATGATCAATTATCCATCAATAAGACCGAGGACAGTAAATCTTCACTGCTGAGAAGCTGTTTGTTTTTTTCCTTTAACAAATGATAGAAACTATTTAATGAGTATCAAAATACTTCATGATCTGTCAATCGATAATTGATCAGTTGCTGCAGCTCTTCAGTTAAAGGAAGAAGAGCTGAGTCAGGAAAAGGATAGTTCATAGTGAACAGATCATAGTGAACAGTTCATGGTGCACAGGATCGTTGATGGTGTTCTTCCCTCACTCTCTGTCTGGCCTCCATTTCCCAGGATGCTCTGTGGTTTCCCAGCAGGCCTGTTAAGATGAGTGTGACATCATGGTTCCTGGTGAGCAGCTCAGGCACTCGACACCGCCTCCCAAAAGAGATGATCTTTGTGGGCCGAGAGGACTGTGAGCTCATGCTGCAGGTGAGATGTCTGTAGACAGGTGAGCTGGTCTGTAGACAGGTGAGCTGGTCTGTAGACAGGTGAGCTGGTCTGTAGACAGGTGAGCTGGTCTGTAGACAGGTGAGCTGGTCTGTAGACAGGTGAGCTGGTCTGTAGACAGCATTCTCACATTAAGAGTCTGGAGTTTGAATGTGTGTTTCCTTTTATTTTTTGGACCCTGAAGATGAAAAAATTATATTTAATGTTTGATTCTTCAGTTTTCTCCTGAAATGTTTTTTGTAAATTAAATATTTGTATGAATCTTAATGTTTTAAAGTGTTTCTGATGATGACGTCTGCTCTGGTTGTCCTCTGTGTCCTCAGTCCCGCAGCGTGGACAAACAACATGCTGTCATCAACTACAACCCAACTACTGACGAACACCTGGTCAAAGACCTGGGCAGCCTGAACGGGGTGAGACAGGAACTGCTATACAACAAACAAACAACCCGACACAACAAAGTGACAAAACCAACCACACAAACATGTCAACACGTCAACAGTCATGGTTTTGACTTAAAAAAAAATCATAATTCTTTAGTTTGTTTTTATTCTTTTTCTAGAACGTCTGGGCTTTCGTGCATTTTAGCTTCAGTTAAAACAAATGAATGAACCTGACATTTACGTTGTTGTTGTTGTTGTTTTCATTGTTCTTCAGACATTTGTGAACGACCTGAGGATTCCTGATCAGACCTACATCACCCTCAAACTGTCCGACATCATCCGCTTCGGATACGATATCCTTCAGTGTGTGTGTGTGTGTGTGTTACTGTGTGTGTTACTGTGTGTGTTACTGTAGTGGCGTGTGTTTTCGATGATGTCACTGTTGTTCTTAACCTTCTCTCCACATTCTCATGTCTACGTTCTGGAGAAGAGTCAACACAAAGTCCCAGAGGAGGCTCTGAAGGTCAGTGTGTGTGTGTGTGTCTAATGTTAAAGCTGTGGTACTTGTGACATCATCACCACTTCTCTTCAGCAGCCAGAAGGAAACAACAACACTGTAAGAGCTGTAACCATAGCAACGCAACCTGTCACTGAGATAATGCTACTTTTTTATGAGGGTAAAAAAACACCACGAAGATGTGTGTGTGTGTGTGTGTGTGTGTGTGTGTGTGTGTTGCAGCATGAGAAGTACAGCAGTCAGCTGCACATGAGCTTGAAGGTTTCAGAGAAGAAGACGGAGCTGGAAGATCGAAGCAGAGCGGAGAAGAGTCAGAGCAAGAGCCTGACACAAGGTACTGGTACTAAAAATAATACTATTAATAATACAGCAAAAATACTGTGAATAATACTACAATCAATACTACAACCAATAATACTGTAAACAACAAAGTCAGAGCCTGACATAAGGTTATATAAATATTACTGCAAATACTACAAAAAATACAACAAATAATACTACCAATAAAGCAACAAGCAGTGAGGTATGTAACTGTCGCCCCCTGCAGGTCAGTTTGATTCCTAACCAAAAAAAAAATACTTTAAACATGGTCATACGTTTATTTTGAAAGGTTGAGGTTTCCTGTGCGAGGTTACTGTGGGAGGTCTCTGTTCACAGCTGTTTGTCATGAGAAGATGAATGAACTTTGTGTTTGTGTCTCTGATGCTGATCTGAAGTAAAATGGAGGCTGATCATGTGACACTGTGTTTCAGAGGCTCCGGTGTGTCGGCCCACTCCTCTGTACGGTCAGCCGTCCTGGTGGGGAGAGGAGGATTATGGGAGTAAAGTTCAGACCAGCGATGAGCCACATCCAGGTAAAAAAACAAAAATCTGACGAGCTCGTTAAAGTTGAGATTATATGATCATAATATTCCATCAATCCGAGTGACATCAGATGGGAAGTTCAATATTTAGATTCTTGTTTTGTGTTGATCATTTACTGGCAGCTCTTATTTTGAAGTGATAAAACCATTACATGATATCATGACCTCTCATTGGTCCAGACCATGTGTACATCCATCACTAACGTCTGTGTTTCCTCAGACGGTCACAAAGACGCGCCGTCTGTGGACCCGGACTTTCCCGGATCCGTGTCAGACCCCCAACCAAAGACCATCTTCCCCTCATACCACCGTGAACCCAGCTACTTTGAGATCCCCACCAAGGACTTCCAGCACCCCAAAACCTCGGGGACGGAGCTCCACGAGATCCCCACCAAGGACACTGACGCGGCCCCGACTCCGCCCACCTCGACCCCGCCTGTCGTTCAGAGCCACGCCTCCTTCACCATCGAGTTCGACGACTGCATGCCCGGTAAGATCAAGATCAAAGATCACGTCACCAAGTTCTCCACCCGTCAGAGGAAACAGCAGCAGGCTCCGCCATCTAAGACGACCATCACGGCCACACCTGCAGAGGTGATGTCGGCAGAGAGCAAGGTGGCTGATTGGCTGGTGCACAGTGATGTCAGCATGATGAGGAGACGTCCGATGTGTGAAGACGTTTACAGCACCAAGAGCGACCTCGCCATGAACATCAAGACCCTCAAAGGTCAGAGTCCACTTAGTGTCAGCATCACGCTGCAGACATAACCCAGGTCCACTTAGGTCCACTTAGGTCTAGTCTGGTGTCTGTTGGTTCTGGGACCTCATGATGGAGTCTCTGTCCACAGGTTTGCTTCTGACAGATGAGTCCTGCCACCAACTCGTCAAGTACCGACACTTGGTCAGGACCCGTTAGATGTCCAGTGTTCTCTGTTGTAGAACTGCAGTACAGTCAGCTGACGGGTTCTGGTTTACATGCTCAACAGGTCACAAAACACCTTAAGTTAAGACTTTCCTTAAAGTCTGAGTTAAGGTTTCCTTAAAATAAAAACAGTTGCCCGAAACAAACTTAAGTCATCTCTTTAAGGTTTCGTTAAAATTTAAGGTTTTCTCCTTGCTTAGTCTTATACTTAAGGAATCACTCAAAGTCACTTAAACCGTTGCACAAAAGACCTTAGAAAACAAAGTAAGAAAAGAAACTAAACTGTAACATGACCAGGTTTATGATGATGTTCTGCGACCAGGAGACACCCTTAACGACGCAGTAGAATTTAATCGCTGTAAAATCTCTTTCACTGCTGAAAATAACTTAATGTTTTTCCTTAACAAAGGAAACCTTTTAAGAGTTTCTGTGCAACACCCTTAAATAACTCCCCCAGCTAAGGACAAATTAAACCTTAAGGGTCAGAAAGGGTCCTGACCCAGCGTTTGTGACGAGTTGGGGATGAGAACCTGTGGGAACCACGGGCACCTTATCTCAACTCCACCGGGACACACTTAGATGTTTCTAATCCTCAGAGGATAAACCTTAGCCCCGCTAACATCTCCTCCGTCATCAGGTCAAAACATTCAGTCAGATTTCTATCACAGTTTCTGATCTCATTCCTGCTCTCCACAAGATGAACCCTTTAGATCTGAATGACTCCATGATGTTTCCTCTAGTGCCCCCGTCAGGACAAACCTATGTTCAGCTCCACTCCTGGTAGAAACACATTTATCATGGACTTCAGTCAGATTGAGTTACTGGTTCAAAGCAGCTGTAAAACTGGTCTTCAGCTGTCACTACGTTTAAATCAGGGTGGAGCTGAAAGCTGAAGACTGGACTGTTGATTCTCAGTGGGATCATCAGGTCTGATGATGATGCCTGATGTTCATATCAAACATAGTGATAACATATTGATCAATGGTTGTATCTCTTGTTGTCAGGTCACCATCATGAGGATGGAACCCAGAGTGACTCTGAGGACCCGGTTCTTAAAGGGAGGAGTAAATCCCACCACTCAGTCCACTCTCACCACTCCGTCCAATCAGAGCAGTCAGAGGCGTCCCAGCAGACCGTCCAGTCAGGTCAATCTGTCCACTGTCAGCCACCTGCCCCGACACAGAAACTCCACCAGCCACTGCAGTACTCTCCGCCCAGACCAGCCCCACCCTCACCTGTGGCCCCTGAGCGGCCCCTGTCCCAGAGCCCTCCTCAGGCTCCATCTCCCACTATAGAGACGCCCAAGCAGGGGCCCCCGGAGCACCTCACCCAGCAGGCCTTCATCATCGAGTTCTTCGATGACAACCCGCGTAAAAAGCGCTCACAGTCCTTCACCCACAACCCCGCCCATGCTGACTCGTACTCCGCCCTTAAGGCCAAGCTGGAGCGGCGGAAAGGCGGCGAGAGGCCGGCATCCGTGCACGGCCATATCCCTCCCACCCAGCAGGTGACGGTCCCTCTGAAAGGACAGAGTCACGGTGGACCCCAGAGATCAAGCTCTCTGAAGAGGGAGAAAACAGAGGGGGAGGCGGCCTCGTTAAGTTCCTCCTCTCGCTCGTCCTCGGGCATCGTCATCAGACCCTTCGGCAGCGTCGGGAAGAAGTCCAAACTCGCCCAGGAGTTTGCAGCTGAATTCCTGAAGGATTCGAGTCAACAGGATTCCTCCCCAACCAGGGACAAGATGTCACCTCCACCAATGTCTGCGCCACCGGTGATGGTGTCGCCTGCTCATGCAAGGATTCCTTCCCCACAAGAACCCCCAGCACTGTCTTCAGTCTCCTACCCATCCTCACCCTTTCAGCCTCCAGCAATCTCAAAGTCCTCCATCCCCACCAATGCTGGACAGACTTCCTCTCCGGCCCACTCCTCTGGACCTCACTCGTCCTCCATGCTGCCTCTGGGCGTCCGAGCAGGAGACATGAAAGGTTCCCAGAGGACGGTGAGGAATGAGGAGGACGACAGTCTAAGTGACGCCGGGACCTACACCATTGAGACGGAGTCGCAGGACAAAGAGGTGGAGGAGGCTCGCAACATGATCGATCAGGTGAACTCACGGTGGCCCTAAAGACCCTGAGTGGTTTTAGTAAAGTAACATTCATGGTTCCTACAGTTGGTGGAGAAAATCTATGTGTAAAACTTCCTGCGTCATTAAAAACTGGCCCGGGTTGGTTTGACATCAGATGGTTTATTTAAAAAATGAGGAAACCTTTAGTTCTTGTTACTGCTGCTGCTGGTGAACGAACAAACACATACAGAGTTAGATATAATGCTATAGTGTTATCAAGTGTGTTGCCCACACCCCCCATCCCCCACCCACCACCACCATCACCACCTTCCCCAAGCTGGGCGGTCCACAGTAACATTGATCTAAACACAGATCCTGGACCCTCAGAACTGCCTCGGTCTTCATGTGAGACGTGTTGATATAAACAGAATATTTTAATTTGCTTTAGAGATGCATGAAACCTCTTGTCCTTCTTGCTCCTTCCTGTTGCCATGGTCCTGCCCCCCCTCCTCATGCATGCCCTGTGCTCTGACAGGTGTTTGGTGTCCTCGACTCTCCAGAGTACAGTGGTGTGAACACAGGAGTCTATAGACCTGTAATAAATGATGGCAAGGATGAGCAAGCTAACCTGCCTAGTGATGGTAGCACTGTGGACCCGTTGCATGGCTTTATCCCAGCTGCTATCAGCGGCCCCCCAACAGGCCCCATACAGGTAAAAACCACCGGAAAACTGAACCAGAACCTGGAAAAACATCTGTGTAGCATGTTCTGATCCCAGTGCATGCAGACTGGTGTTCCCTCAGTTTCTCCTGTAACATGTCCTGTTGGACTATGGTTCAACATTTCTATTGTCTGGTAATGTTGTTCATCACCTTCTGTTTCCCAGGTTCCAGCTGCTATTGCAGCAGGTCTGGAAGGACCCAAGTGGGTTTCCCGTTGGGCCAGTCTGGCAGACAGCTATGCTGAATCTGGTTCCACTCCACCTCAAGGGGAATGTCTAGAAGGTGCTGTGAAACTTCTGTTTGAGCCTTTTGTTAGAAAACAACATGAATGTGATCAGTGAAGGGATGAGTATCATACCTTAGACTATTGACCTGTTTTAACCTGAGATCTGTACCTGGATCATGATCTGCTGTTACCCGCAGGTAATGAGAAGTGTTCTTGTTGTCTCAGTTTTGCCTGCACTGTGGTTGGACCTCCAGATGTGGTCTGGCTGATCCAGTACTATAATATTAAAAAGACATTGTCAGATTGCTGACCTGGTCTCAGCAGAGAGCAGATCATGTGGACTGATCGTAGGTTTAGGGTAGAAAAATCAAGCATCAGAACCTGAAGTGTTCATTATAGAAAAATAAATAGACAGTAGAAGACACTGATCTGAAAAGTTGAGAAATGTGACTAATTTTTTTTGTAGATTTGCGCTTCATGAGCCGCTCGATGGGAAGTTACAGTTACGACAACTCTGAGTCCGAGTCCAGCCACAGCTCCAGGACGAGACGGCTGCTGCCCCAGGTGCCTCCAGACAAGCTGGATAGTGTCGCCCCGAGTATCCTGATTCGCCATGAATCTTACCAAGGCCAGGAACCTCTGGACAGAGTCTCTGGTCCTCCACGCCCACAGGACTCCACCCAGCGCCTTTCCGTTCAGGATGATGTGGACCCAGACAGCCTGAGTGATGCCAGCCGCTCAGATGATGGACCTGTTTTAGAGAAAACAAAGAAGAATCAGGCCAGGACCGGAGCCATGTCTCCAGGTGCCCCTGGTTCTCAGTTTAAAGGTCAGGAGAAGGTGTCTCCATCCACCAAATCCACCTCCTTCTACATCGGTTCTGAAGACCATCCAGGCAAATCTGACCAGGCTCAAAGCCCGTTACAGCCTGAGAGGACAGAAGAACCCCCTGCAAAAACTCCGCCTACCACAGTCTTGATCCGACACCTGAGTGGACATGAACCCAGGAGGACAGGTGTGAAACCCAACAGCTCCGCTCCAAACCTCCAAGCACAGGACAAGGACTCTGTCCCAACTAAAGACGGCTGCATGTCATCGTTTGTCCGGCAGGAGAGCTTCACCAAAGACCAGCCCAGTGACACTGTCCAGATGAAGAAACTTCCCCACATCTCCAGCCACCCATCCATCAGAGACCTGGAGCAGAGGAGGGAGAACATCCAGGACACGCAGTCCTTCCTTCAGGAGGCCGAGGGAACTCTGTCCTCTCTGGATACCAAGTTCCCCTCGTCTGGTTCAGGTCGCAGCTCTAAGAAAGGGGGCTCCTCCAGCCACGTGGACGACTCCCTATCTGGAGAGTCAGATGTGGACACAGCAAGCACTGTGAGCCAAGTGAGTAGCAAAAATGCTCCAGTGAGCTCTGCCTCTAAAAAGCGTCCCACAATCAGCAGCCTTCAGAAGGAGAAGTCCTCCTCCAGCCCATCCATCCAAGAGAAAGGACGGCAGCTCACCGCCCGCGAACGGCTGTCTGAGAAACGCCGAAGCCAGGCGACTACTGATACATCAACTAAGGCAGAGGCAGCGAAGCGCTTCCAGATGCGCCGCAGCGCAGGGAACCGTGGTTCTCTGGATCTGTCTGAGGGCCAGCAGGGTTCTGGTCCACACTGGACTGAAACTACATCATCTGACCATGAAACTTCCCGTCCATCCAGCCGCAGCAAGAAACTGATCGCCCCCCTTCAGAAAGAAGACAATGGAAAGATGCCTAAGACGGCAACTCAGCAGGTCCTGACACGTTCCAACAGTCTGTCAGCACCACGGCCAACCCGAGCATCCATGCTTCGTCGAGCACGACTGGGCGAGGCCTCAGACAATGAAGGTGCTGAGACTGACCGGGCATCCCAGAATTCTGACAATATCACTACACCGGCCAAAGTTTCCGCCGAGGGGAAGAAGCTGTCCAGGCTGGACATTTTAGCGATGCCAAGAAAGAGGACCGGCTCCTTCACAGCTCCCAGTGACAACGAGACATCCTCCACAGGTCGGTCCGGGTTTTCCAATCGGAACTCCGAGTCCGTTGCCACCACCAGGAAGACATCGGTGGGCGACGCCCGGCAGGCAGCTAGCAAAGGGAGTGGAGCTTCGGGGAAGCAACCACTGACCCGTACCCGGTCCAGTGGAGCCAAGTACCCCAGCACTGGTGAGTCCTGACTATTTGTGTTTTCATGAATACATAATCCTGTTGTGGTTACCAGATTGTCTGCGTATCGAGGATTTGAACCTCCTCAACATCTGGACCAAGTAAGTTGAGTAAATAGAGGTCGACTCCGCTGCTACCTAGTCTGGTCTCAAGGTCTCCTTGTTGAATCGTGTGCTCTTGTGCATTTCCACGAGGATTTGCTGCATGTTTTAACTGACTGGTCATTTTTAACCACAGAACTGTAACATTTCAAACTCGCACAAAGACAAAGATACTCTGGTCTGATCATTGTCCTTTTGATTTAGTGATGCAGAAATTAACAAACTTTACCTGGACGATGAGGTTGAGGTAAATGTTCAGGCTCAGTACTGTGTCACTTCACTGGTATCAGTCCATGTCATTTCTGATAATTTTAAGTTATAAGTTTGGGTGCAGACACCAACATGATACTGCATCACACACCTGCAGCATTGTGGGTTAATGTGGACCAACTCATTGGGATTCATCACTGTAGTTTCCCAGCTGATCAGAGAGGAGCTACTCCTGAGATCAGCTGATCCAGGTTCATGTAGCTTGACGACCTCTCTTGTCATTGTGTGTCAGACGATACGACCCTGTGACGTCACCGATTTCCTATACAGAAATTTAATGGGGATATATACATATATAAATCCTCTGAATATATGGAGATATAAGTTATATAACATATATGAAATACACAGTAAAATTTGTATTAGTCTCAGACTTTCGGACATTTATAATATCTACATATATTAACAGGCTGTGGATGGATATATATTTATGTAACATCTGTCTACACTATAAACATACATACATAAATGTATATATTTCTACAGGCTAGATATATATGTCAATATAGGAAGTTCTAACAGGTTTCATATATAATTTTTAAAAATATGTTGTATAAAATAAAAATTTATATTTCATATTTGGAAATTCAATATATGTAAATATATTAAATTTTTGTGTTTTGGGTGGACTGAACCTTTTTCTACAGAACCTTTTTCCTTTGAACAAAAGAAGCCAAAGTTAAAAGTTAGATCTTAGTAGAAGCAGAAAACTGATCAGACTGATACTCACTGCTGTTACACGTTACCATGGTAACAGCTCAACAGCTGATTGGAGTTTTAAACACAGGAGAGATTCGCTGAGACCTTCAGGACTTGTTCTGGTATTCTGTAGGAAACATTTGGTCCCATGGAGTCTGCTGCTGTTGCCACGAAAACACAACCTCACAGCATCAGGTTCTGTTGTCTCAGTCATGTCTGGAATCAGGATGTGACTGTGCCCCGGTGTGTAAATCCATATCCAGCTTTCTGGGAATAGTAGTTGACCTCTCTGAACTTGTTTTGCAGTCTGATGTTCTTCAGCTCAGTGTCGCGTTGTTTGTCCTGATGATTGACCAGCTGTTGAAATAATCTACGTTACGTATTTTCAGGTTCCCGCCGCAGACAGAAGGGCTCAGACTTCTCCTCTTCCTCGGAGGAAGAATACGAAACCACTGCCGGTACTCCTAAAGCCAAACGCTCCTCCCATCCCTCCACCTCCACTCAGACTCCCCGCGGCCACCGGACGGCTGCTGCTAGATCCAAATCTGTGTCCCTGGAGACGGAGGAGGACGAAGACCAGAACGAGGTTGACCCCTACCAGAACTGGTCCACGCACAGCGCAGAGATCGCCAAGTAAAAAGACGATGAGACATGTAGAATCAAAACTGAGAGCAGATCAGTCAAACCTCCATGTTGACCTCTGTGTGTGTTTCCAGGCTCAGTCAGGACCTGGCCAAAGACCTGGCCATCCTGGCCAAGGAAATCCACGACGTCGCCGGGGACGGAGACTCGCTGAGCTCTGGCATGGGCACCACCACCTCACCCAGCTCGCTGCCCAACACGCCGGCCTCCACCATCTCCGCCAGGGAGGAGGTGGGCCATGAACCGCCAAACATCCCCCATCCCACCACACCCACCATACATACCACACATACCACAGCCTGTAAAACTGGGAGCACACTACATGATCACCAGACGTCAGTGTACCAATGATCTGTTGATTTAAATGTGGGACAGTCAATGGTTGTTACCTTGTTGTTCCAGTGTGTTCCCAGTTTAAATGAGAAACAGTTTCTATAGTTGTGTGTCTGTCGGCTCTTCAGACTGAGCCGAGAGTAAACGTCATGTTTGACCTTCAGGTTGATTGACAGGAACCTTCATCATGCTTTGGATTCTCATGATTCATTTCTCTGTCCTGCTGCACAGATGCCATCTTATCCATACTTACGTGGGGTTCGACCATCTCAGGTGTCTAACTCTGACTCATCACAACTCCTGCACTGTGGTTCCCCTCCACCACCATCCCACCCCTCCCATCGCTGATCCTAACACTCCCCTCTCACTGGTGTTGGATTGTTGTGAAGCACATTAGATCTTTGTCTGAATGAGTGGTCTGGTACGGAAGACCATTAACAACACAACCACTGAGTCAGCACAAAACAAGTTTCAACGGGGGTCAACTGCTGGTTATGAGGTGATGGACAGGTGGACCAACATAAGAACCAACATTAGAACCAGGTGGATCAACATCAGAACCTGCCCTCAATGCTTTTAAGGTTTGTTGGTTTGACTGACTGGTATTAGTCTGAAAGGACCAGGAATTAAATGCTGCTTCAGACAGGTGCACCAGAACCCAACCCGACCTGAACCTGCCTTAGCCCTATTCGACTGTACCTGCCCATTGTCAACCCAAACTAAATCTATTGAACTTTACCTGACACAACCTTCCTGACTAGCTCTCTTCTATTTTACCTGAATGGACTGGACCTGACCCAGTTTAACCCCGCCCCACTCTGCTCAACTGTCTCCTGCATCTCCTGACCCAGTTCGACCCTAGACGACCCTCTACCTGATGTAAATGGACTTACACTTATATAGCGCTTTTCTAGTCTTACTGACCACTCAAAGCGTTTAACAATACTTGCCACATTCACCCATTCACTCACACATTCATACACTGATGGAACAGCCATCAGGGGCAAAGTGCAGTATCTTACTCCGACCTGCGGACTGGAGGAGCCGGGGATTGAACCACCGACCTAATTAGTGGACGACCCGCTCTACCTCCTGAGCCACAGCCACCCCAAACCCTAACTCTACCTGATCCAGCTCTAACCTGCTCTACTGAACTCTACCCGACCTCTACCTTTCAGACTTGTGCCTGGTCCTGAGATCTGGATTGTCAGACTGTTTTGTTCTGTGCCCACTCAGTGGTTTTGTTGTTAACACTTCCATTAATGAACTAGTTTTACTGTTTGTGGGACAGTTCATGGAGCTGTAGCTGGTGACCAGTAGGATCCTCCTGCACTCCCACGTCTCCCTGATGTTTATTTGCTGTATCCCAGCAGAACTAAAATTCACTGCATACACTGTTGGCCTCCACCATCGCAGCTGCATGTTGACTTGGTGCATGTGTTCACGGAGCACCGCCATCACCAGCCAGCGGCTCGCTGGTCTGATAACCAATATTAAGAGGTCAGATCACAGGAGCCAGACTCCCTCTGCTCTCTTTCCAGCTGGTACAACATATCCCCGAGGCCAGTTTAAACTACCAGAAGGTTCCTCCAGGTTCTGCTGCCGTCTCGGACCTGGAAGCAAACATGAATGAGCCGGAGCCCGGTTCTAAGCAGCGCCGTCCGTGGAACCGCGAAGAGGTCACTGTCTAAACCCACTGAGGCTACGTTCACACTGCAGCTCAGTATGACGTTTAATGTGACAAAGGATATTTTGTGAACAGACTTAGATTCTGAACCATTTATTCAACACTTTACCTATAAATCTCTGAAACTACGACAAGTTTCAATCTTCAAACTGTCTGTTTCACTGAATAACAGATTATTATTTAGGCGTCCCACTGATCTTTTGAGGGTCGCATGGGGATGGAGCCAATCGCAGCTGACATTGGGTGAGAGGCGGGTACACCTGGATCACAGGGCTGACCCTTAGAGACAAACAACCAGTCACACCTATGGCCAGTTAATCTGCAGGTCTTTGGACTGTGGGAGGAAGCTGGAGAACCCAGAGGGAACCCACAGATGGAGAACCCAGAGGAAACCCGCATAGACAGAGGGGAACAGAAGGGCGATAGTTTAAGAATTATTTAACATTATTACATCACTATTATTATTATTATTATTATTATCCAGTAATCAATAATCATTTTAGCATCTTACTTGATCCGCTGCAGTAATACATACCCTGACATTTAGAATGCTAGCTCAGTGATGTGCAAGTATTAGCATGTTCCCAGCTGGCTAGTGTTAGCATGTTCCCAGGTGGCTAGTGTTAGCATGTTCCCAGCTGGCTAGTGTTAGCATGTTCCCAGGTGGCTAGTGTTAGCATGTTCCCAGGGACAACAACAATAAAACAAATAAAAGTTCTGCACCTGAAAACCTGCAGCGTGAACGTAGCCAAATATCTATGAAAGTTGACTTGACTGCAGCTGTTGCAGTTAGTTTTGGTGTGCTGGGAAACAGGAAGTGATGGTGTCAGTGTTGATGTGATGTCACAGACCTCTGAGGTCATCATGCCCCCTCCTCTGTCTTGTTCAGGTGATTCTGGATAACCTGATGCTGAACCCGGTGTCTCAGCTGTCTCAGGCCATCCGGGAGAACACGGAGCAGCTGGCTGAGAAAATGAAGTAAGGAGACCCTTGATGACTCTGTGGTGTTTCTGTTCATCGTCAATAATCAGGACAAAATTATTTCAGTTGAGGCTCATTCAGCTCAACAAAGCTAATGTGTCAGAACCAGGTACAGGTTTCTTTGGGTCAGTTCATGTGTGGGTCCGGTTGCTCCGGGTTCAGGTCTGTATCGGACACTGTTTGGACCCGTTACAGCTGCCATGTTCCATCTTCATGCTAACCTCATGTTTCTCTCAGGGTTCTGTTCCAGAACAAGGCCGAGGTCTGGGAGGAGATTGAAGCGAAGATCAATGCTGAGAACGAAGTCCCCATCCTGAAAACCTCGAACAAGGTTCCTCTCAGACTCAACAATTGTTCTTAGTAACTCTCAGGTTTCATGTGAGCGCTGCTGGAACCTTCTGTTCTATGTTTGTGTTGCAGGAAATTACCTCCATTTTGAAAGAGCTGAGGAGAGTCCAGAGGCAACTGGAAGGTAACAGCAGATTTCATCCTGCTAGTGTTAATGAACACGTCCTGAAACAGGTGTGATTGGACAGTTACCATAAAAACAGCACAACACGATAAAACATCCAATCCCAGGTATTTGTCTTCCTGAGAGCCAGTGACAGGTGCACAGGTTTTTTTTTTTCAGCATTTCAATAAAGTTTTAATATTTTCTGTGTGAAACAAGCAGACTACAGACGATATGGTGCAGAACAGTAATTAACGTGATTTGCAGGGAGGTCGAAGGGTGAATAACTCACCTACAGTCTGTTTGCCCCGGTCCAATTCAGGTGATGAGGTTGTAAACTTGTAGATTTGGTTTGTGAGAAAAATTAATGTGAACCAAAATGCATCATTACAAACCAGGTGAGGACGTTCCCTCCCTCTGATTGGTTAGATTGTCTGGAGCAGGAAAGTAAACGCAGGAAGAAGGTGAGTTCTTCTGCTGGTGGGTCGGATCCAGATCAGAACTCCTTCACATTAAGAGACTTTGATTTAAACCTGTTCTGTGGGAGAAACCCAAACCACCCAAACCACCGAACAGCTGCAACAGAGCGTCCAGAGAGAGATCCACAGTGGGGCTAGGCGAGGCTAACCGTTTCCCCTTGCTTCCAGTCTTTGTGCTAAGCTAGGCTAATCACTTCTGGGATGTGTTGTTTTATTAAATCTGAAACTTCACTAGAGGTGGGTTGATAATTGTCCTCTTGTTCTTGCCATAGTAATAAACACTATCGTGGAGCCTGGTGGGAGTCTTCAGACTGCAGCCGTTGGGACGTCATCTCTGGATCAGACGCGACCGACCTCGAGGGAGAAGAAACCCACCTCCAAACCCCGTGGCGCCCCCCCAGCCTCCAACGCCAATGAAAGCACCAAACGACCACCTCGTGGACCCGACGGGGGCCACTAAATGGCCTGAGCAGGCCAACGTAGCACCTCTGGATAGTGACTGTGCATCCACACCCTCAGCTGCCTCTTTGATGATCCACTTTCTGTAGCCCCTGGAGAGGCGTAGTTCTGCAGAGGTAGTCTAGATCAGCTGGCAGCCATGTTAGGAGATGTAGCTGAACACAGACGTCAACTTATTGTGTTGTTAGCTTGAATGTGGCAACAGAAGTAATTTGTCTTCGGCCTCGAGTCATCAGCTGACGATTGTCGTTGGGTTGTAGCTCCTGGAGAAGGTCTGAACATGAGCTGTGTCCATTTTCAGGAGGCCACCTCCTACAGAGTCCACAAAGACCAAGTCTCAGACAAACATGGTCCAAACCTGCTTCTATTCGGAGGACTCCAGGTCCGACATCTGAGGTGGGGGGAGGAGGCCACTGAGTCTTCACACTGTAAAATGATAAAGGATGATTTCAGTCAGACAGGGTTAAGTCGTGGGTCAGTCGATGTCTGATCTGGTCTCGTGGTGAATCAGCTGACCACGAACCTGCAGCTCACTGTTTCACTGATTTCTTAGTCTTTTTATATTTTATAATCGTTCCCGCTCTTTTCTATCCTATCACTCATTAGCTGTGTCCCAGTTCAGGGACCCCTTCCTTCAAAGGATGTGGTCTACGAAGGCATGGCCTCCAAACAGGATTTCCTGTTCATCCTCAGCTGCTGTTTTATTTGTGGAGTCTTCTTCTCTTTTTGAAGAATGACTCGTCACTGCTGTGCAATGAATCTTGGGATAGGTTGGACCATGAAACAAAGGACACTCTGAACTGAGACACAGCTGATGTGTCTGTCTCTGCTTTGTGTCAATAACCACAACATTTACAACAACTTGCAAACCTTTGTGTCAAGTTTTATTGTGGTCTTAGAGACGAGGATCATGTCCTCCACTGTCCTCACCTGGTGAAGACCTAAACATCTGGATCACCTGTTGTCCCCAAACCCCTGACAGGTGTTCTACTTGTGTCCTATAGAAACTGAACACGGCTGAACTTCACCCTCAGACTGACTGACCTTGTGTCTTTGTGGACAATGTCATCTGAAGGAGACGGCCTCAGAATGGGACGCAGGTTAGCTGCAGAGATTGACTGATGAAACCTTCATGTCATCTTGGTGGAGTCTATCACCTGGACACATTGTGCAGGTCTTGATTTTGACCAGTGTGGTGTTTAATTAGTCTCAAAACTAAAAGCATCTAAAAACTGCGAGCGCACTGTCCATCGAGAGCATGGAGCCGTGATGAGCGCAATGTTTCAACACTCGCGAAGGAGGATAGGGAGAAGAAGGAGAAGGAAGAGACGAAGGAGGAGAAGAAGCCTCTCATGTACTGTGGCTCGCTGAGCAGAGATCGCTCCTTTGCGACATAGGTTTCCCGCCCCGGGATCTGTTCAGTGCGTTCGCATCACACAAACATGTTTTTAAGCGCATGACTTTTGCGACTAATAAAACGCCATTGACCAGGAGACGGTTTGTGTCACCTGAGCAGGAGTCTGTCGTTCAGGTGACTCATCCAGATGTCGTATTGTAAAGCACAGTATTTTTAACCCTTATCTGACCGATGCTACGGTCACACAGCTGCCGGTTTACAGCAGCTGGAGGAAACTGCTGGCGGTGTGGATGCATCTGAACCATCCAAACCTCATTGTATCCAGTCATCAGTCAGTAAGACGTATATAACCCTGTAGAACAAGCTCAACAACATTTAGTCGACGCTAAAAAAAGAAGCAGCTGCTTACTCCGCAGTTCAAATGTAAACTGATCAACTTTGTGCTTCGAGAATCTGTCACGTTGCATATGAACAGATGATCGCTCGTGTCCGTTTTTTTGTCTGTGTTCATGAAGAGACGTCAGGCGGTCCGACACGCCTCGGCCTCAGACACAAAACAGCTGCTCCACTCGTCTGTAAAGAGAGGATGTTTGACTGAATGTGTTTGCTGCCTGTCCTCTCTCTGTTTCTGCTGTGATTACTGTCCAACTTTAGCTGAATGTTGTGAGTGCTGAATGTCAAATGTCTGTTGACCTCAAAAACAGCTGATCCAACATGAGACGTCCTGCTGGTCCTTAAACGCATCGCCTCTCTGAGTCACAGTAAAACTGGACAATCTGCTCTCATACTATAGGAATAATGTAACCAACCTGTTCTTGATCGGTCGAGACAACTTCGTTAACTTGAGAACAAGTGCAGCTTTTGTTTCAGTTAATGTCAGATGATTAAAACAGGATTAAATTCTCCACAGAAAAGTCGTTCTCAGTCATCACGACTTCAAGGTAAAAGGTTCTGTGTTTGTCTCCAGAACAGATGAAGAGTCTCTGCTGACCATCAGTGGTGTGATTCTGCGAGTGTGATTGGTCCAAAGGTCAGAGGTCTGACTGTAGAAATTACATGTAAGACCATTACCTACATTACTGTCTTTTTCCAGAGCTTTCAGCCACATCCCACAGTCTTCACAGAGGGTTATTGTCTGATGACCCACCTGTTGTGACTGTGAGCTGCAGCTGACTGTAGACTCCTCTTTAAACCTGTTAAATTCAGTTGATCTGTTTTAGGCTCCGTCCACACGACTAAGTTTTCATCTTCAAACTAAAATGATCTCCATCCAGACTATCACACCTGAAAACTCACATACACGAGTGTTCACCTGCACTGAGCATGTGCAAGGCGGTGTAAACAGGAAGTAGATTGTATCCTCTGCAGCTGTAGCATTAAAACAGAGAATGTAAGTGAACAACAGCTGCAAAGACAACAAGGTCAGTGACACTGTCATTCATCATCATGTTGTATTCACCACTGGTAGTCCAGGCTGATGACAGCCAATCAGGAGAGACCCTGGCTGTGACCTCATCATTTACAAAGGTCCCACTTTCTGTCCAGACTACAATACAACCCCGAGTTTTCAAACTAAAACACAACCCGAGTTTTCAAAATAAAACACAACCCCAAAGTTGTCAAAATAAAACGCAACCCCAGAGTTTTCAAAATAAAACGCAACCCCAGAGTTTTCAGAATAAAACACAACCCCAGAGTTTTCAGAATAAAACACAACCCCAGAGTTTTCAGAATAAAACAACAGCAGAAGTTTCAAAACTTTCAAAATTAAACAACTCCAGGAAAGCTTCTGTTTTCGATGTTGAAAACTCTGGAGTCGTGTGAACGGAGGAGGAAACATAGAAGAATAGATGAGTTTTAAAATGAAAGCACTGTGGACGTCGCCTTAGAAAAGTGCTCTATGAATAAAGAATTTACATCTTTACCATCTGCTTAGCAGAGGCGGAGGTTGAGGTGAGACACCTGTGTAGAGTGTGTGTGTGTGTGTGTGTGTGTGTTTGTTCCTTCCTCCATGTGTTGAAGCAGCTGGGCCTCAGTGTAGAGACGCTGTACAGATGTAAGTAGAAACAGCAGCTGAGTGAAGTCCTGCTGATGAGCAGTGTGTGTTTAGCTTAGCTTAGCACAAAGACTGGGAGCAGAGGGAAACTGTTAGCCTAGCTGCTGGTTATTGTTGATTGGTGTCATCACTGGATCACTGAGCTGTGACCATGAAACAGTTAATGAGCTGTGTGAACACTGAGCAGGTCTGTTCAGGTGCCTTGTAGCTGATGCCCTCAGTGTTGTTTGACAGGCACAGTTGTCCTCTCTGTGGCTCTCTCCTCTGTTCTGTGATGGAGCTAGGATAACGTTTCTCCCTGCTTCAGTCTTTGTGCTAAGCTAGGCTAACTGGACTCGGGAGGATTTCACTCAACTGTGTTTGGCTGGAGAAACAGAATATTTTAGACTTTTATTTTGTAAAGTGCATGTTTCCTGTAGCTTGAGGCAGGTGAGAGTTTGAGGCTAGTTCACCAAATGTGCACTTTTTCATTTGACACACACCTGGTGGAGACAGGTGGAGTTTTATTTTTTCAGTCATGGTGTGTTCGTGCTCTGCAGCCATTGAGAATGTATTTATTTATCACCTGCCCACAACAAACCTGATTGGCTGTTGCTGTGATGATGTAACTGCTGCTGCTCCAGGTGATTGGTTACTTTTGTTACCATGCATGAAGCTGTAGAAACAGGCTGAATAGACCGTGGTTCATATTTACTCTGGATGTTTCCTTTTCTCAGAAAAAAACTTTTTTATGCATTCAATCGTGTGAAGGTCCTTTCAGAATAAAACCTTCCTGTTATTTATTCAGTTCAAATGATTTGCAGATATATGGACTCTCATGTGTTCATCATCAACAGGATTTCTTTGTATCACCATGTCATTTGTAATAAACTGATTTCATGCATCCTTTTGTATGATGTCATAATGACCAGCCTCCTGTTGCCCCGGTAATGTCTCACCTCTCACAGCAGTGTCTCTACACTTCCAACGGATCCATTGCTTCATCTGCACACATAAACCCTTCATTTAAAGGAGCTATATGTAATTTTAGCTATTGCTAGAAAGCTAATGTTAGCATTAGCAGCTTTACAAGAAACGTTGTGAGTTAAGCATCAAACTTCTTTCCCATACCACCAACAGCTGAAACAAACACCAACGTCAACTCATGTCTTCTGTTTAAGTTAGCATGCTAAAAGCGAGCTCCTGTCTCTATCACATATTTTCTCCTACTGAAGTTAGCATGCTAACAGCTAGCTCTCTGATACTGAATCACGGTAGTGTCCAGAAGTAGCTGCTGAGAGAACATATAACCTGTTGTCTTATAAACACAATGATGGCTGAAGCTGTTAATGTTAAAATTAGCTATGTAGCATTAGCACAACTTTGAAAAATGTTAGACTAAGATTCCCAGCTGAGAGCTGATGGGTTGTGCTAAAGTCCTCATCACTGTTCCTGAACAGAGACTAACGACCAGAACCGAACACACCTGCATCACATGACGTTTCAACAACCAATCAGGGAAGAGTTTGGATTTTATTCACCAGGACATGCACAGGGTCAGAGGAAGTACCTCCACACAGCAATTTCAAAATAAGAGCCTACAGTAGAATGCTATGTAAACATTCACAGAGAAATATTCTACAGCTAATCAATAATAATCAATCAATAACGACCAAAGGTTTCTTAAAGCTCTGTCTCTAAACCTGTTTGGACACACTGACAGAAGGACGTCTGAGGACATCACTCTGGTTCCTCTGGTTCCTCTGGTTCCTCTGCTCCTGCTTGAAGCCTCTCTTCATGGTGCTGCTGATGTACAGGAACAAGGTCTGGAGGAACAGACACATGGAGAACAGTCCTGAGTTTATCAGTGAGTCTGAACTCTTCATCAACTGATACAAACAGCTCGGATCATCACATCAATGTCATTGATTATTGGTTATTAGTTATTATGTTTGTTTTTCAAAGTGTGACTGTATCTTTAAAAGCTCAGGAAGAAAATATCTTTTAGGATCCAGAGGAAACAGGTTCGAAGGTTCAGTCTGGACCAGCTCCGTCTGGATTCTGGACTCTGGTGGACCTCAGACTGGTCTCTGATATTTGTCTTGAGTAGGAACCAATGAGCCACAGATAGAGGAAGGACAGTATTGAGAGACGGACCAGCACACTGTTGGTTTCAGTCATTTAGATCATGATTCAGTTCATTACTGTTTAAAATGAAAGTGACAAGTTTCCTGTTTAAAAAGTAAAAGAGAAACAAACAAACAAACAAACAAAGGGGTGGGAGGGGGTTGGGGGGGTCAAAGGTCAGGATCAGTTTGTTTTTCAGACCCTGATCATAAATTAACCTGTACCACCTGTACAAACATGATATAGGTACAGGGGGACTAACGAGGTCAGGGGGCGGAGTCTCCTGTCTCATAAATCACCTGGTTCATGTTATGAGTTCAATAAACAGCTGTTACCTTCCAGGCGTCCTCCTGCTCTGACGTCCAGCGCTCCTTCATGGCTTGGATAAACTCCGCCCCCACAAACTGCAGCGAGACAGATAGTTTGTTTGATGAACACATAGGTGCAGTTCTGGTTGGGCGGGGTTAAAGCAAGCACATAAGAAGTCAACAGTGGTCAGAGGCTGTGTTCCGTTCCACCTGAAACCACACCCACCAGTGATGTCACAGTGTGCTGCAGTACACTGTGACATCACTGCAGCAGGTGAGAAATTAAAGTTCCTCTTCATGAACTGAACCAGATGTTTGGTGGTGGACCTGAACGCAGCAGGTGTCTGACTAACCTCGTAGTATTTTGGCGGGGCGTCGTAGACGTAATGCTTCCTGCCCAGATCCAGGATCAGCTGGTCTAGACGCTCGTCCTGGTCGATCCTGGCAACGGACTTCTCGATGAAGGACATGATCCTGCAGAGAAACCAAGACTGTCACACATAGAGTGTGTGTGTATGTGTGCATGTGTGTGAGAGTGTGTGTGTTTGTGTGAAAGTATGAGTGTCACCTGAGTCCGTGGGCTCGCAGCTCTCTGCTGGCCCGCAGAGTTTCAGGATCGTCCACCTCTTTGAACATGAAGAAGACGTCTTTACACTCTGGGTGAGTCTCGAACAGCCTCCGAGGATAAGAAGAAGAAAACCTCCTCACTGGTTCTCACTGGTTCTATGTGGTCTGTTTTCGTGTGGTCTGGTTTCGTGTGGTCTGGTTCTATGTGGTCTGGTTCCAAGTGGTCTGGTTTCGTGTGGTCTGGTTTATGTGCGTGTGGTCTGGTTCTATGTGGTCTGGTTCTATGTGGTCTGGTTCTATGTGGTCTGGTTCCAAGTGGTCTGGTTTCGTGTGGTCTGGTTCTGTGTGGTCTGGTTCTATGTGGTCTGGTTCCAGGTGAACTGGGTCTGAAGGATGAGCTTGCTAGTTCTGAATGACCTCCTATCGACTGGGTTTTTAACCAGGCCACGCCCTCATTACCCACAATTCCACTGAGCACAGTGAGGACTGACCCGGTCCTCATGAACATGTGTCGTTACCATGGAAACAAACAGACAGGAACCATTTGCATCAGGTTTTGCATTGAACTGCCGTGACATCACACAGGTAAATATTCAGGTAATAAAACATCCAATAAACCTCCAGGGAGACTGAAACCAGAATGTCTGTTGGGGACAGAGTCTCCCGGTCGTTTCCGTGGAAACGCTGAACTAACGACTATCGTCACAAAACTATTATTTTGACAGTCGAGGCTCATAATATGACTTTTATTGTGAAAGTCTGTCCTCAGGGATCTGCTCTCCAAGGTTC
Source organism: Seriola lalandi dorsalis (assembly GCF_002814215.2). Taxonomy (NCBI): domain Eukaryota; kingdom Metazoa; phylum Chordata; class Actinopteri; order Carangiformes; family Carangidae; genus Seriola; species Seriola lalandi. Next base: position 47,916 of record NW_019525511.1, read on the forward strand.
TTTAAAGAATAAATCAGACTGAACCAGAACCAGAACCAGACCCCGTGTGCAGAGACCTGGGTTCTACCACAGACCCTTTAACCTGACATGTGATTATTGGATATTGATTGTCAGTAACTCACCTGACGAACATGATGACCCCCACCCTGCTGACGTCATCCTGGATCTCTCTCCAGCTCTGCTTGATCACCTCGCGGATCTGCGCGCTCAGACTCACCTGGACCACATCATCTTCACCCCCCCCATTCTCATCATCTCCCGGCGGCCAGGAGCGCGGCGCCTCCGCTGAGAGAGGGCAGCCCATTACAGAACACACCGTAAATACCACCGGGACTACACCGCAACTCCCGCCACAAACACGCCGCAGAATGCGCTTTAGTGTCGGCAGCGACACAGAAGAACCTCCGCCCTAAGATCCGCAGAAACAGCGGCAGGTCCAGCTGCTTCTGTCCGGGTCAAACTTCATCTGCTGCGGGCTGCTCAGAGTTTACAGCCCACTTTAAACCAGACATACGCACACACACACACACACGCACACACACACGCACGCACACGCACACACAGACACACACACCTTTCTATACTGTGGTGTTTATCAGTACTTATATATAATGTTTGTTCATGAAGTTACACACAGTTACAGTTACTGTGTTTCAAATCAAAAGTCACGTATTTAATTTATACAAACTTAACTTGTTAGTTGTTAGTTGTTAACCCCCCCCCCACACACACACACACACACACACACATTTCATTTGAATATATTATTGTTCTGTAAACAGTAAACAGTGTTCTGTAAACGGTGACAGAGTTGGGCAGGTTGATGCCTTCAGGGGCTGTAGGAAATACCAACACCACACTAATGGGATAGGTTGTTTGGCCTCTGTCAATCAAATCAGGAAAGACTCACACAGTCAGAGTCCAGCTGTTTCCTCACACAGCTGATAAGCGGATCGATTACTTTGATTTGTTTAGCCTCAGGTTTTTTCCTCTTTTATTTGTTCAATCTCTCCAGATGTGACTTCGCCCCTTGGTCTGGAAGTGGAGCTGCAAGTGTGCTGACTCCACACCCTCCCTCAATCACAGATCTTTGCACTGATTGGCTGAAAAGGAATGTCAATCATGAGAATTTAAACTCCGCCCATTGCTGCTCTGGCTCCGCCTCCTCCACAGATAGAGCTGCACCTGGAAAATAAATGTGATGATGTCACTGCTGCTCAGGTACACACAGTTTGATAACAGATTATTGCTGATCAATAAAACCATGAAAATGTTCCTTTACTGTGTTTTTACTGTGAAAGCCTCACCTCTCACCTGGGCTTGCCCCTCTGTGACATCACTGCTGACATCATCAGGAGGCCAGCGGAGCTCTCCACTCTCCACCTCTCCTCTGTCTGTTGGCTCCACCACAATTGACGGGAGGCACCTGGAAGGTTTTGGAAAATGCTTCACAGAGTCTGGAGACACCTGAAGAGGAAGAACCAATCAGAGAGCTTGTTGCTGACGTCAGCTGGACTCACCTGTTGGTGATCCCTGAGCTCACTGTGATGACAGGTCGGTCAAAGGACAAGTCACCTGGAGGGCCACTGCGTCCTCCCCAGAGGCTCTGCCCACCGCTGAGTCACAGGTGTTCACCTCGGTCATCTCGACCAGAGAGTGGAGCCAGAGAGCACACAGGAAGCTGAGAGGAGACAAAATAAAAACATTAGCACGCTTGTTAGCACACTGGTGAACACAGGTTAGCAAACTGTTAGCACACTGCTAGCATTCTGGTTAGCATACTGCCAGTTCCTGTGAATGGAGCGGTTTGTTTCAGGAGAGGACTGAACTGTGATGAGCCAAGACCAGCATGTGAACGTGTTCTTGACAGGGTTCCAGGGTTTCCTAAGAAGGGTTTCAGGGGTTCTATACAGATTCTTGTTGAGTTTTGTGGTGGCTGGGGTTCTTCAGAGGGATCCAGGGGTTCTGGTAAATGGTTTAGGGTCTCCTGAGAGGGTCTTCCTGGTGTTCTCCTGCTGTTGTTTCCGTCACTGTCAGATCCTGGTCTGATGTGAGACCTGAGCTCAGACCAGTAACTTAAACCTCTGACGCTCCTGATTATTTAACAGCGTTAATGAGAAACAGAACCTGAACACATCACAGCTGACAGACAAGCAGTCCTGTCACCATGACTACCAATGTGTTTTTTAAATGATGTGTCATTGAGGAACTTCTTTACTTCATCATCATCATCATCATCATGAAGAAGATGATGATGATGATGATGAAGAACGTTTTATATCTTCAGATGTGAAGCTCGCTGTCGACCAGACGACTCAGCTCTTGATTCAAATTCAGGTGTCTCTTCCTGTGTATGTGTGTGTGTGTGTGTGTGTGTGTGTGTGTGTGTGTGTGTGGAGGGGGAGGGGAGGTGAGGATGGGGAAGAGAGGGGAGGGGAGGTGAGGGATAAGAACGAGTGTATAATTTAAAATGAGCTGAACAGTTTCAGACGCATTCAGTTTTTCTTCTTTTATCTTTTATTTTATGAACTAATTGATTTACTTGTTCGATTAAATCTTTACGGGGGGGGGGGGCGGAAACAGAAAGTGAAAGTGTCTGAGAGGAGGAGGAGGAGGAGGGAGATGCTCTGAGACTCTTCAGGAGGTTTTCAGACATCAGTCGTCTCAGACAGAAGATTCTGGATCCTGGTCCTGAAACTAAACCCTCTGCTGGTTTTGGCTGATCTGGATCCTGGTCCTGAGGATGTGGGTTTCCCTTCGGTCCAGCAGGAGTCAGCAGAGCAGCAGCGGTGAGACCATCTTTGATTCCACATCATGGTTCAGGGTGTTTCCAGAGATGATCCAGTGACTTAAGACATGTTTATATATGTTTATATATGTTTATATATGTTTATACATGTTTATACATGTTTATACATGTTTATACATGTTTATACATGTTTATATATGTTTATATATGTTTATATATGTTCATACATGTTTATATATGTTAATATATGTTTATACATGTTTATATATGTTTATACATGTTTATACATGTTTATATATGTTTATATATGTTTATACATGTTTATATATGTTTATATATGTTTATATATGTTTATACATGTTTATACATGTTTATATATGTTTATACATGTTTATACATGTTTATATATGTTAATATATGTTTATATATGTTTATATATGTTTATACATGTTTATATATGTTTATATATGTTTATATATGTTTATATATGTTTATATATGTTTGTACATGTTTATATATGTTTATATATGTTTATATAGCCTATGTTTATTGGAAAAATGGTTACGGTACATATAATTGTAATAGTATATTTACAGTGCACATATAAAAATATATAGATGTACTGTATATACTATATACAGTACATCTATATACTGTACATATATACAGTATATAGATGTACTGCACAACACATTGCTGGTCTGGAGTGGACCTCTGAAGGTCTCTGTGGTGTCTGGCAGCAGGTCCTTGAAGTCCTAGAGGTTTTGAGGTGGAGCTGATCTGGCTCAGACTCCAGATACTTGATCTGGATCAGATCTCTGAGTCCTCTTCCCACAATGCATCCTGCTGGACCAGGTCAGCATGGAGACTCTGGTCTGGACTGAGAGGTCCGGATGTGCTGCATCATCTGAATTAGCAGTGACGTCACACAGGAGCCCCTGTGTTACAGGAAAAACCAGACCGCGAGCCGCCTCCTGCATGTTTAATGAGCCGATACCTCAAACGTGTTTAAACCCGCCCCTCTCCTCCGCGCCGCGCAGTCAGAGAATCAAACGACGGAGAGATGGAAGGTAGGAAGAAGCTGCGGGACGTCGATTATACTTTAAAACTTCGCTTTAATGTGGGTGTTTTATTCTGAAGGAGTTGATTCATTTCCGCTCAGGAGAGACGTTTTCTGCGCGTGAACAGTTAAAATTTGAAACGTCATTAATGGATCAAAGAGTTTGAAGAAAAGAAAAGCTCGACATTAAAATCACACGTGATAATCTGCTGCTGTGTTTACAGATGTTACAGATGTTGATTGTTTACAGATGTTACAGATGTTGATTGTTTTCAGATGTTACAGATGTTGATTGTTTACAGATGTTGATTGTTTACAGATGTTACAGATGTTGATTGTTTACAGATGTTGATTGTTTACAGATGTTACAGATGTTGATTGTTTACAGATGTTACAGATGTTGATTGTTTACAGATGTTACAGATGTTTCTTCACTGAAGGTTCAAGTCGTAAAACTTGAACCAAACTTCAAAAACTTTTGAACTTTAAATTAAATTTCAATTAATATGTTTATTTAACGTTTGTCCCGGACATTCCGCCTCCTGAGTCAGATGTTCTCATTCAGTTCTCCACAGAACACTGGCTGCAGAATGTGAAATGTTTTAACTTTATTATTCTAACGATGTTGTGAAAAAAGTTGGTGTTGAATGTTCAGCAGGAGGTGATGAGCGAGGAGAAGAGAGGAGGAGACTGCCAAAACTGAAGAACCCCACTAAATTCTGGAAGAACCGCAGAAAGCAGAACCACAACCACACTGAAGGTCAGAACCATGTAAAACCAACAGAACCTCATCAAATCAGAACCAATAGAGCCTCATTAGGTCAGACCCAGTTGATCATCAGGTCAAACTCTCATCAGGTTAGAACTTTGTCAACTAGAACCAACACAACCTTAAGTGGAACAGAGAAACTACTCTTCTTCTCAGAACCAGAGGACTGTGAACTAGAAATAGCAAATCAACAGCTAGAACCCAAAGAACTTCAGGTAGAACCAACCCACCTTTAGCTAGAACCAACAGAACCCCAAGCAGAACTAACAGAACCCCAAGCAGAACTATCAGAACCTCACTAGGACCAACACAACCACAGCTTGAACCCACAGAACTCAACTAGAAGTTACAGAACTTTCTGTGAAAACAAAGTGAACCCCAGCTAGAACCCACAAACCACCCTGCAGAACCTCAGACCAGAACCTCATGTAGAATAAGCTTAATCTCAGATAGAACCAACAGAACCACCACTAGAACAAACTGAATGTTACATTTGAACCAAGGGAACGTGAGGTGGAACCAACAAAACGTCTGATAAAACCCAGAGAACCTTAATGTTCATCTGAATCATCCAAATCAACTCGAACCAGTGGAACCTTACATATTACCAAGAACTTAAGATAGAACACAGTAATGACCACAAGTACATCAGATAGAATATAGAACATTATGTGGTCCAGTCCAGATCTCTCAGTGAACTGTTCCAGCTTTTCTTCTGTAGTCTCCCACAGGTCGAGGTTCTCCAGGAGAACTCACTCATCAGTCAGTTGTTGGTGGTTTAAACCGGTTCTCCACTGTGTCCAAGCAGACAGTGAGGTAGACGGTGTGGAGGAGCAGCGGGAGGAGCTGCTGGAGGAGGTCAGCAGGAAGCTGATCCTCAGGGAGGAGCAGCTCTTCACTCAGGACTGTCCCAGTGAGGACGAGGACCAGCTGCACAAAGACCTGGAGGACCTGAAACTGCACATCTGGATGGCGGTCGACAACACCTTCACCTCCCCCTCCTCCTCAGGACAGCTTGACGTCCTGAGGAGTGCCATGGCCTCAGTCCAGCAGCAGGAAGTGCAGGACCGGCGCTGGATGGAGACAGGTCCTGAGGACAGGTTCCCGGCGTGGCGTCCTCTGAGGTGCCTCAGCACTCATAACGCTCTGCTGCAGAACATGGTGGAATCCAGACTAACGAAGGCTGCGGAGGACGAGTCGAGTGGAATCGACGGACTTTCCTCTCCCCTGAAGAGGGAGGTGAGTCCATGAGAACCACAAAATACATAAAGTAAAAGGAGGGTTGTATCAGACTGGGAGCCGGTTCCACAGTGATCTGTCAGATCAGTCCGATGTCAGTCAGAAAAATAAAGACTGACTCATTTTAAGGCAGAAACATCAGACTGACTCAGGTCTGAGACCAGTGTTACCATGGTAACAATCAGTGACACCTGCACTGACCAGTAGCATCCAACAACAACAAACAGGGAAATATATCTGATCATTTTTGGTTTGCTAATGTCATTACAGAGAGAGCCAAGACAAGGGAAATTGTTTTTAGAGACAGCAGCCATTTTGTCTTTATTGTTTCTCTCTTCAGTAAAATGTGTTGTAAAACAAACATGTTCTGCTGAAGGTAAACAGAGCTCAGTGGTTAGATGTGGATCCTCGGTTAGCCTCTGAAGTCTGTTTGTTCTATGACACAGTCAGAGTCTGTCTTTGAGAACCCCGGACTCAGACCTGTCTCTGCAGGTGTGTCATCTGGGGAGACGTGTGAGGGACGACCTGCTGACGGTGGCAAGGACGGTGAAGGACTGTTACCCTGCAAACATGGACATCCTGAACATCTACGCCGCCCTCTACCATCAGAGGTTCTCGGCTCGGCTGACTGAACTCGCCTCGTCTGGACTGGGAGTGGACGACTGCAGCTACCTGCTGTTCTGGGTCAACCACTGCTACCCACAGTGAGTCTCACCTAAGGATCTGATTCATAGGGGAGCAAAAGGTCACTAAGAGAACTGAGAGATTGGTTCTGACGTTTGAAGAACAACAGGACTGACAAGACCTGGTCCTGGAGTCTTTGCTAAAACCTCAGCAGCTGAAAGCCGTGAGACAGTGAGACAGTAGAAGAGGCCGAAGACCAGTCTGAACCAGTCTGAACCAGTCTGTGTTCCTGGAGCCAGGGAAACTCTGGACTGTGAAACACATTCAGGTTCTGGTTCTGGTCTGGTCTGGTCTGCTGGGAGGTTCTTCTTTTATCCTCTTTTATTTTTGTTTGTTTGTTAGTTTGTCAGCAGGCTTACACAAAAAGTCCTGATGTGATCTGCAGCAGACTTGTGGAGGGATGGGTCCTGGTCCGGGGAAGAACCCGTTAGGTTTTAGTGCTGATCCAGTTAAAGCGGTGGATCAAGTAGTTTTTTTTATCTCTTTCCTTAACATTGAAATTTTAGTCAGTTTCCAAGTAAAGTTTGAATCTTGATGTAAAATGTGACGACGTCAGACTCAGAGTTCATTGGTTCAGACTCATTGGGCCTCATTCACCAACCATTCTTAAGAAGAAATTCCTTCTTAAAACCCACTTACACACTTTTTACGAAGATTCTGACGTTCACCAATGTTTTCTTTGTTGGGATTTGTTCTTAGGTGAGAACAGAATCTACGCACACTCAAGAGCTCTCTTACGCACATTTGAGTGCTGCCATGTTTGAACAAAATAAGTGGTTATTGTGTTTTCTTCGGTTCTACAGTTATATTATAGGCCTATTACATTATTTAAATCAAAATAATATTTTTGTCATTTATAATATTTTTTTTAAAAATAACTTGTTATTTTACAAAGCATTATGGTCTTTTGAAATAAATGAAGGCTACATTAACACTGAACTGTCGTCATGCTGCCCGTTTACCGATACTAATTGGGGCCAACTGGCACACGCTTTGAGTTTACAAGGAGATTGGCATTCATCAATCTAAGAATACAGATGCGCACAATTCTGCAGTTTAAGAACACGTTCATGAATGTGACGTAGAGTTTTCTTAACAACTTAAGAAAGAATTTAAGAAAATACTTAAGAAGATATTGGTGAATGAGGCCCAATGTTACGACTTTCTGCTGCAGCTGTTCATGTGAAAATCTGCGACTGTCTGGGGCCACAGGTGGTCCGGAACCAGTCCGGGGCCAAAGTGTGTGGAACCTCAGGTGTGTCTGTGTTTCTTCCTTAGTGATATATTAGAACATGAAGACCTGGATGGAAAGATAAAGACGGCCTGTCTGGGTTCTCTGCTGCTGCAGAATCATCTGAACCGGCTGGAGAACCAGTACTTAACCCACAAAGAGGTCAGAACCAACAGAACACTGATCTAATTTAATGTTCTGCTACTTTGTTGAACTAATTTGATTTGGAAAGGTGACATCACAGAACATCACAGAACACCACAGAACATCACAGGTGACATCACAGGTGACATCATCATGTCTGTCCTTCAGGACCAGGTGAAGCTGTGGCTTAGCACTGCGTTAAAGAAAGAAGAGGAGAGCTGGTTGAACGGCAACATGCCTGAACTCATTGACAGCTATTACTTCAGCCCGCTGGCCGTAGATGTCATACAGGTGAGACAGAGTCAGCACAGGTGAGACACAGGTGAGAGGTTTTAACAGGTGATGATATGTGGTGGTGTTTGTGTCTCCAGGTAGTGAACAGCTTCCTGACTGAGTTCACCTGTGTTATAAGAGACCAGAGCAAAACTCAGAGGATCACAGCTCACCTGGAGAACTTCCTCAGCAGGTAGTCCACGCCCACCACACACAGCACGACCAGCGATCTGTTGATGAGTGTCAACACATGTGAAATGTGTTCCAGCTACAAGAAGAGCATGGAGGAGTTTGTGAGGGGAAACCATGGCAACGCCCACTGTGTGATCAAAGCTCATCTGGTCTGTGAGGAGCAGTTCAGGTGATTGATTTGACTTTGATTACCTGCATGTACTGATGATGTGAGGGCTGACCTGTTCTCTGCAGCTGATTGGCTGTATCTGAATCTCTTCAGGGATTACATCACAGGTGCAACAGGAAGTCTGTCTGAGCAGCAGAGACGACGCTGTCTGGAAACACTGTCTGCCCTGAGAGATTGTGGGTACAGGTATTTCACCTGTCCCATTGACGTCCAGCTGAAGGTACAAATACTTTGTGTACTGATGTCACTGTAGTGATGTCATCTGCATCTGTCCAGGTGTGTTACAGTCACCTGTGTGTGTCCAGGTGTGTTACAGAGACCTGTGGACGTCTGTCTGGTTGGACGGCTCACTTCCTGTCGTCTCCTGTCTGCTGGACTCTCTGAGCCGACACCTGAGGGACCTGACTGACCTGAAACCGGCCTGCAGGCAGGTGAGACGGTGTTTACCTGTTTACCTGTCTGTTTCCCACCTGTCTCTCTCACCACCTGTCTCTCTGTCCCTCCAGTCCCTGCTGAGTGTCGTCCATCGGGACGTGGTTCTTCGGTACGTGAAGAGGATGATGAAGACCAGGATGAAGAGCAGAGAGCAGCAGGGGGGTGGAGCTCAGCGGATGAAAGAGGACGCTCAAATGATCAACGACTTCTTCAGAGAGGGGGTGAGATGTGCACACACACACATGTGCACGCTCAGACAGGCAGACAGACAGACAGAGCTACTTCCTGGTCAGACATGTGGGGGTGTGGCTAAAACCAGTGTCATGAAGTGACATGAAAATGTGGGACCAGTATAAATGATGGTTTGTTTCCTGAGCTGACTGACCCGGTCTCGGTCTCATCTGTCCTCAGGGCTGCAGCGGGTCCTTTTGGCTCGGGGAGGTTCTCTCCAGCATCGCCGAGGTTCTCCATCTGCAGGATCCAGGAAGTGTTCAGCTGGAGATGGTCAGTCTGGCCAGGACGTTCCCAGACCTCAGGTACGCAGACGTGATGGGCTCTCACCTGTTACAGGTGACAAGTCAGATGAGTCTGTATTCAGTCACACGACCAGGTGGTGTCATGACAATGTGTTTCCAGCTCTGTCACACACTGTCGGACATGTTGAGAGTCCAGGTGAGGTGTGGGTGCAGGTGTGGACGTGAACGCTGACATGTCTGCTACATGCTAACATGCTACATGCTAACATCAACATGTCCAGCTGAGGCTGGAGAGTCGTTAGTTTTGAAGGTGACGAAACACTGGGTCACTTCCTCTTTAGAGACTGACAGAGTCCAGATCAGACCAGCAGATGAACCTGAGGTTTATGATGTCACAGATGAAAAAAGTCACATGACGAGGTTGATCAGAAGACCAGCGTTGTGTCTCTAGACCAGGACAGTCAGGACCAGAGACCTCTTGTGTTCAGGTCATCTCATTCTCATGAACCTGAAATGTCCATTTGGACTCAGGGATGACCTGATTAGATTCTAATGTTCAAAGGTTAAAGGTCACGGTGACATCATCATTCTGCAGAAACATTATTCAACTCTATAACTGGCTGGAACAAGTGAAGATGATGATGTCAGGACATCTACCTGTGCTCACCTGTCTCATGTACAAACACTGACGCACTGACCTGGATCTGCTGTGTGAGAAAAACCTGGTTGCCGTGGAGACGGCAGGTGTGGCCGTGTGGAGCTCAGGTGTCACAGGTGTGTGAAGAAATAGAAAAGTACTGAGAGGATTCATGTTCACTCTGTGTGTGTCTGTGTGTGTGTGTGTGTGTGTGTGTGTGTGTGTTTGTGTGTGTGTGTGTGTGTGTGTACTTGATATTGAATCTGTTCTGTCTCGTCTCTCCTCAGTGACGATCACGTGTCGGCGCTGCTGTCTCTGAAAACCAACCTATCAGCTGCTGACGTTCGCTCGATCAGGAAGAGTGTGGAGGAGAACCGCCTCTTCGATGTCTCCACCAATCAGAGCCCTCCGTTCTTCTCCAAGGTCAAAGTAAAATGGATCAATAATAAGATCAATAAGATGGGACTGTAGAGCATTTTAGCTTGTTAGCCAGTTAGCATTTTAGCCTATTAGCCTGCTAGCAGAACCACTCAGTATCTATGTATCTAATGACTGATGTGTTTGTTTATGTTGTTAGAACTGAAGGATGTAAACAGTATTTATCCAACAGTCAGTTCTGAAGTGATCTGATTGGACGAGTCATTCCATGAAGCTGATAGACTTTTAACTCCAGGTATCACTCCTCTTCACAGCTGATCTATTAACCGTTAATCAGCGTCACATTAACGTTGTTATCAATCTCAGATTGTAACAAAGATGAAAATATTTCATATAAATATATCTGTTCGTCAGGAGAGGATGAAGGAAGAAGGTGGATCCTTCAGAGACACCTGAGGGAACGAGGAGACGAGGTAGCAGCTAGTGTCACTGTGCAGGTCAGGAACATGTTTATGTGTTGCTTAGCAACAGTCCAGTACCGGTCCAGGAACTATTTGTGTTGGTGTAGATCAATGATGAAATAAATAAACTAATCATAATCTGTTGTTGCTTATTGAACTAAGATGGTGCTGGTACAATTGTTGTTACCACTTCACAGATTAACAGCTGATTTATTTATTGATCAATATTTAAGCAATATCAAGTCAATCATCATTTATTAATGAGTAATTAAAAGGCTCCCACCAGTTATTGATGGTAGTAACTCATTAATTAATTGGTCAGATTAATGAGTAGCATTAACTTGATTTCGCCAAGTAGTGAGCCGGCATCAATGAAAACTGTTATTGCCTGTTTTTGATTATTTATTTATGATTTATAAAGGGTTAATAACCTAATTAATAACTGATTATAAACCCTTTATGAGGCTAGTCTTATTGCGAAATGATACATGACTTTTGTATAAAAGCTGCGGCGTCGTACCTATGACCAAATCACAGCCGAGCTGATAGTCAGGACATCATTCACTCTGTGATATTGCTTAAATATTGATCAATAAATAAATCAACTGTTAAATAAATCAGTACTGATTGATTATTAACAGTGTGGATGAGTTCTCAGTCTGTCTCCTCCTCATTCCTCAACAACCATCAGACTGTCTGTCCGAGCTGCTCTGGAAACTTTCCAAACCCTCCCTGGAAAATATTTCCAGCCTCAGGTCTGTGCTCCAGGAAAAACACTTCCAGATGGATCTCAACCCCCAACCCTCCTCACCTCCCTCTATCATCATCATCAGCATTACCACACAGGATTCATGTATCTGCCTCAAACATCCAGAGTCACTCCTGGTGGTTGTACAGCCTGTCTCTGTTAAGGTCAGATACAGAGATCACAGTTTGATCACAGACATTGAAGTGGTGCACACTTATAAATACCAAGGTGTGCACCTGGACAATGAACTGCACTGGTCCCTGAACACAGATGCCATCTACCTGAAGGGGCGGAGCCGGCTCTTTTTCCTCAGAAGGCTCAGGTCCTTTGACTTCTGCAGTGAAATGCTGCACGTTTTATCAGTCAGTGGTGGCCAGTGTAACTCTGTAATGCTGCAGTCTGTGGGGCGGCAGCATGTCAGACAAACACAAAGAGACTGGACAAGCTGGTCAAAGAAGCTGCGTCTGTGCTGCAGGAGTCTGGACTCACTCAGGACTCCTGAGGACGGAAACAGTCACTGAACATTAGATCCAACAGTTAGAGTCGGAAATGACCTGACGCTCATATTAAAGAAGAGAAGACGAAAGATCAGGTTCATCTTCATGTCAGTGAAGTCATCAATAATCAATGATCATCTGTTAATGTCGGCTGCCCCCTGCTGGTTAAACACTGAAGCTGTATCACAGCAGCATGAGGCTCGAACAGTTGCTGGTGACTGACACGAGGCGAGAAATTCCCACTGATACACACATCAGGTAGTGTATCAGTGGGACTGCGATGCTTCCTACTGTCCGCTCTGTCCAGTCACCCTAGCAACAACAAACGCTGCCGCTTAGCCCGATCAACCAATCACATTCCGCGCTGCTTCCGACGTCACATCCTGTCAGCGCGCTGGGTTTGGTTAGTCCTCCATCTTGGCTTTGGCTAGCGGAACGGCTAGCAGAGTCTGTCCGGAGAGGATGAGGAGGAGCTGAACGGACCGGGACCCACTGCCAGACTCACAGAACCAGGATTGTCCCCTTGACCTTACCCGAGACAGAGACCAGCAGGCGGATCTGGACCCGCTCTGGACCGAGAAACACACACCCGGTTCTGCCGGGCTGCTAGCGAGCTAGCCGGGTTACCTTAGCCAGCAAAGAGGAACTGTTGCTCCCGGTCACTTCGGATCGATGTCGGTTAAAAACTGCCGGAAAAGAAGCCGAGCCGAGCTGAGCCGGGCCAGATAACGCTCTGGTCCCGTAGCCAGGACTGGAGCCAGTGATGCCGGGTGAAAACCTGCTGATAAACGCAACCTGAAGCGAACGAAGCCCTCAGACAGTCCGCTAAGTTTAGACAGGTGTTCAGGGGCGGACAGGCGGCTTCATGACCGAACCTCTCTCACACTGACCCGGGTAACATGTCCGCCAGGACCCCCCTGCCCACTGTCAACGAGCGGGACGCCGAGAATGTGAGTTTAACTCTCAGTCTGTTTGAACTGTTGATTGTTGTTAAAAGTATGCCACCAACGGACAAATTAATCATTCAAACCCTGTACAGTCCTCATTAAGGGCTGATACCACGAAGCCCTTTATTTATGGATCATTCCTGGATTACACGGTATCAGTGTGAACACACCCGGCAGGTGGGTTACCGGTTCTCTTCAAAGGTTTCCAGGTGTTTCCATGTCAATCAGTGTGGATCCTGTCCTGGAGGAGGGTTCAAGAGTCCTTGGGAAGGTTTGTAGGGTCCCTTAGAGGGTTCAGGTGTCTCAGGAGGCATTACAGTGCTCCTGAAGTGGGCTCCAGGGAACCAGGGTCCACTACCCACGAGACAGATACCTCATCGGTGCCTGGTAAGTTTTCAGTGTCTCCAAAAGGGGTTCCAGGAGTCCCAGGTGGTGCTCTGGTGCTGCTGTAGTGAGGACCAGGAGTCCATTAGGAGAAGTTCATTCATTCTTGGAGATGTTCTGGAGAAGTTTTGAAGAGCAGCTAAGAGGCCTCTACCTGAGGAGGAGGATGTCTCAGTAAGTGTTTAAAGTTTCTCCTTGAGGAGGTGTTGGGTCCAGGTTTGAGAAGATTTGAGGGTCACAGTATGTCATTTTCATGGTAATGTAAATATGACAGTACAGTAAATGTTCTGTACAGTGATTGGCTGAACAGCGCCATGTAACCGGTGCCGTTAAAATTGACACGCTCCGTCAAACTTTAATCGTTCTCAGTAATTTGTATCCTACAGGTCCGGGTCTAGATGGGACTCTGTCTGGGTCTGACCCGGACCAAGGTCCCCCTGTTAGTGACCTCAGCACTAATGGAGAGGTGCTAACTGTTGAACGGTATTATCACATCACCCTGTGGTCCTGAGGGTTCTGTTAGAGACTGAGTTCGAGGCTGAGGCTTTTACTGTGGTTATTTTTTCAGCTGTGTAGATCTGTGCTGGGTGTAGCTGTCAGACAGCAGGGCTGCAGAGACCGTTGGAGGTTCTCCAGGAGGTTCCAGGAGGTTCCAGGAGTTCTTGCCACAGTTGTAGGGTCATGTAGAAAGACGACCTGCAGTGAGGGCCCTGCCTCGTAATATGAATAATAATTTTACAGTGAATAATGTTCAAATGAAGCAGGTGTATCTACCTGTATGACACTACCTGCTCCAGGTCCTTCTCTGTCATTCAGTGCTGTAGTCCAATCAGAGTGCAGCTTGTGATGTCACATGTCACATGTCTGTAGCTGAAACCCTGAATGGATGAAGCGTTCTCAAAGTCAAGCTGCTGTAAGCTGAACCTAACAGACTTTACTTATGGATCAATCAGTGATTTATCGATTGATTATTTTCTCACTGGACAGTAGAGACACGTGTTGACACTTGTCCTCAGGGACGTTTTCAGATGTCTCAAAGAGATCTAGACCAACATGTAGATGTCTGTGGACTCTTCAGTCATGTGGTTTGTGGCTGATCTGGATCAAAATAAGAACCAGACCACATTCTCATAATAAAAATGTTTAGTATTTATTGATCAGATAGTGGGTTGTTAATTTTTATTCCTCCACACCACCGACAGTCAGAGTGGCAGCCATTTTGTTTTCAGGTTTTCCTTCCATCTCATTCTCATGGACACAATATCTGTCTCTGTTGTGCTGATTGTTGTAATTCTCTTCATTCTGGAGAGTAGTGGACAGGCCCTGCAGCCCAGCCAATCAGAAGCCATCTCTACGTGTCACTGTTATTTCTCCGCCGGGCAACAGGCAGCGCGGCAGCCATTTTGTTTTCAGGTTGTCTGTTCGCCTCATTCTCGTGGACGTGATATCTCAGTAACACCTCGACTGAACTTCTTCAGATTTGGTACAAACGTTCACCTGGACTCAAGGATGAAGTGATTAGATTTTGTGGGTCAAAGGTCGAGGTCACAAATTGCAATTTTGGCCTTGTAAACACAACATCTTGAACACACATCCGTGTTTTTGCAAAAGAGGTTATTCTAGTTTAATGAATGGTTTCAGTGTCAGAAGTGAGGTGTCAGTCTGCCCTCGTCCTGTTCATTGATCATTGATCAGCTTGTTGATTAACGTGCTCTCTGGTGTGAAAGGTCACAGTCTCTGACTCAGGACATGAAGATGTCTCTGCTCATCAACCTGATCAGTTCCAACTGTGTCTGAGTCTCTATCTCTGTGTGATGTTTATTTTTCCCAGCATACCTCAGCGGATGATGGGCGTGGCGAGGTGTCCCGCTCCATCCGCTCAGCTCGCTGTAAAACCTCGTCGTCCGCCACCGGAGACGAGACGCCGCATGTGGGAAACTACCGGCTGCTGAAAACCATCGGGAAAGGAAACTTCGCTAAAGTCAAACTGGCTCGACACGTCCTGACGGGACGAGAGGTGAGACGCAGACCGATCAGTCCAGAGTCCAGCACACAGAGACCTGAGTCCTGACTGTCCTCTCTGTGACCCTGACAGGTGGCCGTCAAAATCATCGACAAGACCCAGCTGAACCCCACCAGCCTGCAGAAGGTGAGACACATTCTGGACCCGGTCTGGACCCGGTCTGTCTGTAGGTCTGACTGTGGTTTTAGAGTAAAAGAGTCTTGATGACCTCACATATTCTTAAATCCAGATCCAGGATAAACGTCATAAACCAGATCGGAAATTACTCTGAACCACTGAGTCAGAAAGACATGGACCTGCTGTCCAGGTTATTGATTAGTTATTGATTAACCACTCACACTCAATCTGGGACATCTTTGATCAGGACCTTAGAGACCAGTGATCCACATCATGGATCTGATGTAGGATTGAGATGATGGAGCAGCAGAGAGCTGTCAGGTGGACTTTCACGTCGTCGTGACGATAATCAATAACCAGGTTTAAAGATCTTCAGACTGATGGAGGACCTCCGTCACTCCCATTAGGAACCAATTCATATGGACCTAACTGTGATCTGACCCGGGTCAACAGGGAGGTCTTAGTCCTGGTCCAGACTGGCAGTGATGTGACCCCCCTCAGACGTGACTTTGATCATGTGACCTGATGTTTCTGTGTTTGTCTCTCAGCTTTTCAGAGAAGTCAGAATCATGAAGATCCTGAACCACCCCAACATTGGTCAGTCACACACACACACACACACACACACACACACACACACACTCACACACACTCACACACTCACACACACACTCACACACACACACACTCACACACACACACACACACACACACAAACACACACACACACATCGATCTTCCTCTCACCTGTGTGTGTGTGTGTGTGTCTCACCTGTGTGTCCACAGTGAAGCTGTTTGAGGTGATAGAGACAGAGAAGACTCTGTACCTGGTGATGGAGTACGCCAGTGGAGGTCAGTCACACCTTCTGATCCAACTCTGACGTGATTTGTTGACCTTTGACCTGCGTCAGGTTCACTGTCTCTCTGTGTGCAGGTGAAGTGTTCGACTACCTCGTAGCTCATGGGAGGATGAAGGAGAAGGAGGCCAGAGCTAAATTTAGACAGGTAACACACACTGCTGTTACCATGGTAACAAAATGGAGCTAACTGCATCCCATAATACAGCAGTGAAACAAATGGAAAGTCTGGTTCACTAACTCTCTCTCTCTCTCTCTCTCTCTCAGATTGTGTCTGCAGTTCAGTACTGTCATCAGAAGCACATAGTTCACCGTGACCTTAAGGTAAAACACAGTAACACTCAGGTATCCCAGCTGACATTAAACACATCTTGAACAGCTGGATTCACCCCCCTACTCCTCCTCCTCCCCCTGCAGGCAGAGAACCTCCTCCTAGATGCTGACATGAATATTAAAATAGCAGATTTTGGGTTCAGTAATGAGTTCACTGTCGGTGGGAAACTGGACACATTCTGTGGCTCTCCTCCGTACGCTGCACCTGAGCTCTTCCAGGTACACTCATTCTTTCATTCATTCATTCACTCGCTCATTCATTCACTCGCTCATTCATTCACTCACTCGCTCATTCATTCACTCGCTCATTCATTCACTCGCTCTTTCACTCACTCGCTCATTCATTCACCCATTCATTCATTCACTCGCTCATTCTTTCATTCATTCATTCACTCGCTCATTCATTCACTCGCTCATTCATTCACTCACTCGCTCATTCATTCGCTCATTCATTCACTCGCTCATTCATTCACCCATTCATTCACTCGCTCATTCATTCACTCGCTCATTCATTCATTCACTCGCTCATTCATTCACTCACTCATTCACTCGCTCATTCATTCACTCCCTCATTCACTCGCTCATTCATTCACTCACTCATTCACACGCTCATTCATTCACTCCCTCATTCACTCATTCATTCACTCATTCACTCACTCATTCATTCACTCGCTCATTCACTCACTCATTCACTCGCTCATTCACTCACTCATTCACTCACTCGCTCATTCACTCACTCGCTCATTCATTCACTCGCTCATTCATTCACTTGCTCATTCATTCACTCATTCATTCACTCGCTCATTCATTCACTCGCTCATTCATTCACTCACTCACTCATTCATTCACTCATTCATTCACTCACTCGCTCATTCACTCGCTCATTCATTCACTCGCTCATTCATTCACTCGCTCATTCATTCACTCGCTCATTCATTCACTCATTCATTCACTCGCTCATTCATTCACTCGTTCATTCACTCACTCACTCATTCATTCACTCATTCATTCACTCACTCGCTCATTCACTCACTCATTCATTCACTCGCTCATTCATTCATTCACTCCCTCATTCACTCACTCATTCATTCACTCGCTCATTCATTCACTCGCTCATTCATTCACTCGCTCATTCATTCACTCGCTCATTCATTCACTCATTCATTCACTCGCTCATTCATTCACTCGCTCATTCATTCACTCACTCACTCATTCATTCACTCATACATTCACTCACTCATTCATTCACTCGCTCATTCACTCGCTCATTCATTCACTCGCTCATTCACTCGCTCATTCATTCACTCACTCATTCACTCACTCATTCATTCACTCGCTCAGTCATTCACTCGCTCATTCACTCACTCATTCATTCACTCGCTCATTCACTCATTCATTCACTCGCTCATTCATTTATTCACTCACTCATTCATTCACATGTTCATTTATTCACTCATTCAATCATTCACTCATTCATTCATTCACGTTTTCTTTTATTTATTCATTCATTCATCTATTCAATCATTCGTCAGTCAGTCACCAGTCAGTCAGTCATCAGTCAGTCAGTCATCAGTCAGTCAGTCAGTCATCAGTCAGTCAGTCAGTCAGACAGTCACCAGTCAGTCATCAGTCAGTCAGTCAGTCAGACAGTCATCAGTCAGTCAGTCAGTCAGACAGTCAGTCAGTCAGTCATCAGTCAGTCAGTCATCAGTCAGTCAGTCAGTCAGACAGTCATCAGTCAGTCAGTCAAACAGTCAGTCAGACAGTCACCAGTCAGTCATCAGTCAGTCAGTCAGACAGTCATCAGTCAGTCAGTCATCAGTCAGTCAGTCATCAGTCAGTCAGTCATCAGTCAGTCAGTCATCAGTCAGTCAGTCAGTCAGACAGTCATCAGTCAGTCAGTCAGTCAGTCTCTCAGTCATCAGACAGTCAGTCAGTCAGTCAGTCATCAGTCAGTCAGTCAGTCAGACAGTCACCAGTCAGACAGTCAGTCAGTCAGTCATCAGTCAGTCAGTCAGTCAGACAGTCATCAGTCATCAGACAGTCATCAGACAGTCAGACAGTCAGTCATCAGTCAGTCAGTCAGTCAGTCAGTCATCAGTCAGTCAGTCAGTCAGTCAGACAGTCACCAGTCAGTCAGTCAGTCATCAGTCAGTCAGTCAGTCAGACAGTCATCAGTCATCAGACAGTCATCAGTCAGTCAGTCAGTCAGTCAGTCAGTCAGTCAGTCACTCAGTCAGTCATCAGTCAGTCAGTCATCAGTCAGTCAGTCAGTCAGTCAGTCAGTCAGTCATCAGTCAGTCAGTCAGTCAGTCATCAGTCACTCAGTCAGTCATCAGTCAGTCAGATCAGTCAGTCAGTCATCAGTCAGTCAGTCATCAGTCAGTCAGTCAGTCAGACAGTCATCAGTCAGTCAGTCAGTCATCAGTCAGTCAGTCAGTCAGACAGTCATCAGTCAGTCAGTCTCTCAGTCTCTCAGTCACTCAGTCAGTCATCAGTCAGTCATCAGTCAGTCAGTCAGTCAGTCATCAGTCAGTCAGTCAGTCAGTCATCAGTCACTCAGTCAGTCATCAGTCAGTCAGTCATCAGTCAGTCAGTCATCAGTCAGTCAGTCAGTCAGACAGTCATCAGTCAGACAGTCAGTCAGTCAGACAGTCATCAGTCAGTCAGTCAGTCAGTCTCTCAGTCATCAGTCAGTCATCAGTCAGTCAGTCAGTCATCCGTCAGTCAGTCATCAGTCAGTCAGTCAGTCATCAGTCAGTCAGTCAGTCAGTCAGTCATCCGTCAGTCAGTCATCAGTCAGTCAGTCAGACAGTCAGTCAGTCAGTCAGTCAGACAGTCACCAGTCAGTCAGACAGTCAGTCAGTCAGTCAGTCAGTCAGTCAGT
>NW_019525511.1:67625-68649 GCF_002814215.2 Seriola lalandi dorsalis
AGACATCAGAAACACATCACCACTGGTGCTGAACAGTACAGGACCAGTACAGGACCCTGTGGAACTGGTGTCAGTGTTGTTGTTTCCCCTTCAGCAAATCATGAAGGATCGCTGGATCAACGCCGGTTCTGATGAAGAGGAGCTGAAGCCCTTCATCGAGCCGGAACTGGACATCAGGGACCAGAAGAGGATCGGTACACACCCACAGTCAAATCCACCAGTTAGAGTCCAGTTAGAGTCCAGTTAGAGACCAGTTCCAGTGAGTCCAGTTCCAGTCCAGTTTCCCTCCAGTCCAGTGAGTCCAGTTCCAGTCCAGTTAGAGACCAGTTAGAGACCAGTTCCAGTCCAGTTAGAGTCCAGTTAGAGTCCAGTTAGTTACCAGTTCCAGTGAGTCCAGTTCCAGTCCAGTTTCCCTCCAGTCCAGTGAGTCCAGTTCCAGTCCAGTTAGAGTTCAGTTAGAGACCAGTTAGAGACCAGTTCCAGTCAGTCCAGTTAGAGACCAGTTCCAGTCCAGTTAGAGTCCAGTTCTGGTCCTGGAGCACCTCCTGATGTGTGTGTTGTGTTTCAGACGTGATGGTGGGGATGGGTTACTCTAGAGAGGAGATCAACGACTCGCTCGCCAAGATGAAGTATGATGACATCACAGCCACCTACCTGCTGCTGGGCTGCAGGGCTGCTGAGGTCAGAGGTCACCATGGTAACAGCAGGTGTGCAGACGACAGCGACAGCAGCGGTAACTGATGTGTATTTGTGTGCAGGTGGAGGTGAGTGACTCGTCATCCTCCAGCTGCGTCTCTCTGCTCAAACCTCGACCCTCCAGCAGCGCTCAGTCTCCTGCTCACCTCCTCGTCCAGCGCTCCTCCTCCTCCTCCTCCAAACAGAGGAGGTACAGTGACCAAGGTACAGATCCGGACCGGCACCTGGTTTAGTCCACATCAGTTTCAGACTGCAGTGTGCTCAGTGACTCCCTCTCCTCTCCTCAGTGTGTCCCGGCTCCTCGGCTCCTCACCCTAGGAGGAGTCAG
>NW_019525511.1:68669-76290 GCF_002814215.2 Seriola lalandi dorsalis
TCAGTCAGTCAGTCAGTCAGTACCTGTGGTTGTCAGCAGCTCCACAGTCAGTGTGTTGTGTGTGTTTCAGGGTAAGAAGTATGACGGTCCAGAGGTGGACGTGTGGAGTCTGGGTGTGATCCTCTACACTCTGGTCAGTGGATCTCTGCCGTTTGATGGACAAAACCTCAAGGTCAGTAACGGACAGAGAAGGAGCCTCTGATCATTCTGTCCGAGCAGATAGAGATTTAAAGGAACAGTCCAACGTTTTCTGTCTTCATCAGAGTCAGCTGATCTTTATAGGTCACGGACAGAGACAGGTTGACGATAGGTCTTGCATAGCTTAGCATAGTCTGGAAGCTAGCTCCCTAAAGACAGAAATAATACACCTTCATCTATTAGTCTGAACTCTAAACAGTGGTACTGTTCCTTTAAATGACAGATGGGGACAGTGTCTTGTGGTCCAGCTGTGATGTCTGTGTTTCTGTGTGTAGGAGCTCAGAGAGCGAGTGCTGAGAGGTAAATATCGAATCCCCTTCTACATGTCGACTGACTGTGAGAACCTGCTGAAACGCTTCCTAGTGCTGAACCCGGGGAGACGGGGAACTCTGGAGGTTAGCAGACATCAGAAATACATCACCAATGCATAATCAATACATCATCAGACATCAGAAACACATCACCACTGGTGCTGAACAGTACAGGACCAGTACAGGACCCTGTGGAACTGGTGTCAGTGTTGTTGTTTCCCCTTCAGCAAATCATGAAGGATCGCTGGATCAACGCCGGTTCTGATGAAGAGGAGCTGAAGCCCTTCATCGAGCCGGAACTGGACATCAGGGACCAGAAGAGGATCGGTACACACCCACAGTCAAATCCACCAGTTAGAGTCCAGTTAGAGTCCAGTTAGAGACCAGTTCCAGTGAGTCCAGTTCCAGTCCAGTTAGAGTCCAGTTCTGGTCCTGGAGCACCTCCTGATGTGTGTGTTGTGTTTCAGACGTGATGGTGGGGATGGGTTACTCTAGAGAGGAGATCAACGACTCGCTCGCCAAGATGAAGTATGATGACATCACAGCCACCTACCTGCTGCTGGGCTGCAGGGCTGCTGAGGTCAGAGGTCACCATGGTAACAGCAGGTGTGCAGACGACAGCGACAGCAGCGGTAACTGATGTGTATTTGTGTGCAGGTGGAGGTGAGTGACTCGTCATCCTCCAGCTGCGTCTCTCTGCTCAAACCTCGACCCTCCAGCAGCGCTCAGTCTCCTGCTCACCTCCTCGTCCAGCGCTCCTCCTCCTCCTCCTCCAAACAGAGGAGGTACAGTGACCAAGGTACAGATCCGGACCGGCACCTGGTTTAGTCCACATCAGTTTCAGACTGCAGTGTGCTCAGTGACTCCCTCTCCTCTCCTCAGTGTGTCCCGGCTCCTCGGCTCCTCACCCTAGGAGGAGTCAGGCGGCGGCGGCGGCAGAGGGGGAGGTGAAGCAAGAGGCAGTAGGTCAGAGCAGGAAGTCCAGTCCTGTGGAGGGCGGCAGTCCTCTGGTGGGAAACGCCAACAACCCCAACATGGCCGACATCCCTGAGCGGAGGAAGACCGTGGCCACGCCCACTGTGAGTTAAGCTGCTAGACAGGTGAAAACAGGTGTGACAGGAAACCTGTAGACAGATAATTTTACCCAGAATTCATTGCTGCCACACAGTCAGAACTCATACCTATAAACTGTTTGTTACTTTGAAGAAAACTTTATTTAAAGTCGATGGTTGACCGGATGTAAATGTACCTGTTTATGATCATACTGAAATCAATACAATGATCAATAACTGATATCAGTGATTGTGTTCTGTTTTCAGGTGAGATAACTCATCAATAATAGGGCTGGGTTGAGATCAATAGATTCTCCCATTAAAATTGATCATTTGAATGATCCGATATCGATTCATAAAACCTGAGATCAATCTTTTGATACGTCTTTACTCTCCTGTGGACGTGTCACAGCGAGGTCTGGTCAGGTGAGTGCAGGTGTACAGAACCACGCTCCGCCCCTTTTTTGTCAGAGTGATGACATAAAACATCTGTAGCTGACAGAATCAGGTTGAAATATATAAAGCTTAGCCACATTTTCAAAGCCTAGCCTGTTAGCTTAGCCATGTTTTTATATAGCCTAGCCTGTTAGCTTCACCCGACGTCTGCCTGTACGGCAGCTTCTCTTCTGAATGGATGTTTCCAATGTGGCTTCTTTTGCTCGACACAAGTCGAGGAATGAATGTGAACTTATCACCGTGGTAACAGTGGTTACATCACCTTTGAAAGTAGCTGCAACTCAGCTGTGTGAGATGAGAAGAAGAAGCTGTGTAGCTGGTACATTAACAACACATTACATCTCTTATTTCCTGAGATGTGTCTAAACTGTGGGTCGTGTTAAATAGAAAGAACATTAATGTAACTGCTCTGTGACATTCATAATGTAAACATGAATGTTTTTAATCAGGGGAACAATTCATGGTATCAGTTCTCTGAGAACCTCATTCATATCCAAGAACAACTAATATCTCTGACTGATCAATATCGAATCAATTCAGGAAATCAGTGGCAATACCCAGCCCTGTTCAATAATCAGCTCATTGATTGATTAAATAATCTGCAGATGAATCAGTAATGAACATGTTTAACTGGTAGTTGAAGAGCTGAGGACCAGTTCTCACCTGTCCTGGCTGAAACCTTTTAAAGCCTGATCTGGATCAGACTGCGGCTGGACCTGGTCTGTGTTGATGACGTGTGTTTGACTCAGGGCGGCTCATCCAGCATGACGAGGAGGAACACGTACGTCTGCATGGAGAGGAACTCGACAGACCGTCACTCTGTGGTCCACAATGGCAAAGAGAACAGGTACTGGTCTGAGGACCGGGATGAGAGACCACATCAGCTCTGACCCTGATCGTGACTCCATGACAGGAAGTACAGACACTCAGTAACCCCTCCTCCTCGCCCCCCTCCCTTTCAGCTCAGCGACCACACCCACCCAGAGATCTGTGGGCGGAGCTTCAACCCACAGCATAAGCAGTGGAGCGACCCCTCCCGACCGGCTACGTTTCCCTCGGGGGACGGCAAGTCGCAGCACCTTCCATGGAGGTCAGCTCAGAGAGAGACGCACCGCCACCTACAACGGCCCCCCCGCCTCGCCCAGCCTGTCACATGACGCCACACCCCTCGCCCAATCACGAGCCAGGGGATCCACCAACCTGTTCTCCAAACTCACCTCCAAACTCACACGAAGGTACGCCAGCACAAAGCATCATGGGAGGTGTATTTACCTGCTCCTTTTTCCACCTGCTCATTAACAGTGAAACTTCCTCCCTTGTGCCCTCTTGTTCATGTGTCCTCTTGTTCTTGTGTCCTTGTGTCCTCTTGTTCTTGTGTCCTCTTGTTCTTGTGTCCTCTTGTTCTTGTGTCCTCTTGTTCTTGTGTCCTCTTGTCCTTGTGTCCTCTTGTTCTTGTGTCCTTGTGTCCTCTTGTTCTTGTGTCCTCTTGTTCTTGTGTCCTCTTGTTCTTGTGTCCTCTTGTTCTTGTGTCCTCTTGTTCTTGTGTCCTTGTGTCCTCATGTCCTTGTGTCCTCTTGTGTCCATCTTGTCCTTGTGTCCTCTCTGTGTCCTTGTGTCCTCTTGTTCTTGTGTCCTCTTGTTCTTGTGTCCTCTTGTCTCTTGTGTCCTCTTGTCCTTGTGTCCTCATGTCCTTGTGTCCTCATGTCCTTGTGTCCTCTTGTCCTTGTGTCCTCTTGTCCTTGTGTCCTCATGTCCTTGCTTCAGAGGGCCTTCAGAGGTTGAGAGAAACGGGAGACCTGAAGGGTCCAGGTGAGTCAGACAGGTGTTTGTGTCTGTCTCTGTTGTGTTGATTGTTGTTGTAATTCTTTTCATTCTGGTTGGTTGAGAGTAGTGGACAGGTCCTGCAGCCCAGCCAATCAGACACCATCTCCACATGCTAGTGTTATTCCTCCAGTATCTCAGTAACCAGCAAACTAAAAGGACTATATGTCTCTCACTGTTAGAAACATTGTTCAGCCTGTTCTGCTGCTCCACGTCTCTTCAATCACCAACACCGCTACCAAATGAATTAGTCTGCCCACTCGCATATGCAATATCACAAGCCCCCACCCACCCACTCCACTGCCACGTCACTGTTCTGCCCTCCGGACGGAGGTACAGCACCCTGAGGTGCAACAGGGTCCGACACCCTCAGCCATAGCAGCCCTAAGTAAAACTAACAGCTGAGGGAACTTTCTCAACGTGTGAGATGATGCGTCGAAAATAAATTCCCATTGGGGTCAATAAACAAACTAACTAACACCTTGACAGAACCTCTTCACATTTGGCACAAACATTCGTCTCGACTCAAGGATGAACTAATTCAATTTTGGAGGTCAAAGGTCAAGGTCACGGTGACCTCACAAAACACTTTGTAGCCATTACTCGGCAGAGGAGGTGATTCTAGTTTGTTGTGTGCTGCTGTGTGAAAAAATAAAGTTCAAATATTGTGAATGTTAACACAACCCCCCCCCCCCCCCCCCCCCCCCCCCAGTCGGAACGTATCAGCTGATCAGAAGGAGGAGCCTGGTTCCCCTGCGCCCCCTCACCTGAAGGACTCGAAGCCCCGCTCTTTGAGGTTCACCTGGAGCATGAAGACCACGTCTTCCATGGAGCCGCTGGACATGATGAGGGAGATCAGGAAAGTTCTGGACGCCAACAACTGTGACTACGAGCAGCGCGAGCGCTTCCTTCTGCTCTGCGTCCACGGAGACGGACACGCCGACAGCCTCGTCCAATGGGAGATGGAGGTGTGCAAACTGCCCCGCCTCTCGCTCAACGGAGTGAGATTCAAACGAATTTCAGGAACGTCCATTGCCTTCAAGAACATCGCCTCCAAGATCGCCAACGAACTCAAACTGTAGAGACAGAGACAGGTGGACAGACAGGTGAAGGGACAGGAAGACAGAAACAGGTGGACAGACAGGTGGAAAGAGAGGAGTAGACGGAGACAGGTGGACAAAGAGAGGTGGACAGAGACAGGTGGACAGAGACAGGTGGACAGAAACAGGTAGACAAAGAGGTTGGACTAAGAAGGGTAGACAGACAGGTGGACGCAGACAGGTGGACACAGGCAGGTGGACATACAGGTGGAGACAGACAGGTGAACACAGACATGTGGACACAGACAGGCGGAGACAGACAGGTAGACTAAGACAGGTGGACACAGACAGGCTGAGACAGACAGGTAGACTAAGACAGGCAGACTAAGACAGGTAGACTAAGACAGGCGGAGACAGACAGGTAGACTAAGACAGGCAGACTAAGACAGGCGGAGACAGACAGGTAGACACAGACAGGTGTGTGTGAGTTATTCAACATCTTCCTCCTTGTTCCTGGTTCACAGATGACATCATCATGACCTTCATGTTGATTGGTTCAGTTCAGCTGTTACTGCTCTGACATCACCCACAAATTCGACTGCTGCTCGATATCAATATTGTTTGATTATTGATTATTGATGATGATGACATCACTGCCTCTCTGTCATTAAACTGTCTGCCTTTCCATATGGGGTTTCCCTCACCTGCTCCCAGCACAGCAGGGGCAGCTCCACATCGCACTTGTGGCAAAGGATCATGGGACTTGGAGTCTGTTGTGAGACACAGGAACTGTTCTGTGATGTACATTTGTTTTATTTTGAAAGAGGCTCTGCAATGACTGAGCTGCAGGTGTTTTAGACCCGCCCACCAGAGAACAGGTGAGGGTGGTGTCAGACTGAAGGGGTCACGTGTGTCCAGACAGATTGGTGTGAGTCAGTGTTGTGAATGTAAATAGTTTGACAGAGATTCACCCTTGTTTTCATGTTGATTTGTTTCTTCTTTTGTACATGTGAGCGTTGGCTGAACGACGGCTGATCGTCGGCTGAACGACGGCTGATCGTCAGCTGAACGACAGCTGATTGGCGGCTGATTGTTGTTGTTATTTGTTAACTGAACGTCAGGTTCACCTGTGTCTCATTAAACACCTGCAGTAGCACAGTTTCCTGTGTGGATGGAGTTTTTTGTCAAACTACAGAAGCCCAGAGGGGTCAGGGACGGTTTCTCTGTCTGTGTTCTTGTGAAACGTCATCAGCTACAGACCAAGTACACATCAAAGATCTCAAGTGTTCTCGCTCCGCCCGTCTTACCCATGATGCATGAGACAGCTAAGTATCCCAGAATGCATTTCACACCAAATAGCAACAACAGCAGCGACTCAGAGCCGGACTCAAAGCTGAAAAGACTGTTATTATATCACTTAAGTTTTCATGTTTTCTCTATTAACACTAAGTCAGTTTATCTAAAAAGCATCTGTTTGGAAATCTGCTCAGGTGTTTTCAGAGACGTGAGGAGACGTGTGCTCTGCCTAGCTGCTAAGGCGAGTGGCCGATCAGTGTGTTATCTCTGCAGCCCTTTGGTCATTTACCTGTTCCTCTGTCTGTAGTGTTTTCATACCTGATAAAATTTGATCTGAGCTGAAATATAATATTTGCTGCTGCTCGTCAGTCTGAAGATGAAGCTAAAAATACGTGATTTAACAACAGCTCTGCCCTGAGCTTCTGTTACAAATAAACCACATTTTAATAAGAATAAATATAAATGAGTCGAACAGAGGCAGCGCTCCATTTTAAACTTAGTTACATTGTTAATATAAATTACAGATTGGAGGGTTAGGGGATCTGGGGATTTGAGTTCAGATGAATGTGTCAGTACAGTCAGGTACAGGTGTGTTGAGGTGTAACCTGATGATATCAGGAAGTATGCTGCTGTAAATCGTCCTCCTGTCCTCACAGTCTGGACTCAGTGTTCATTGTATGAGAACATGATATGGCTGACTGATGTCTGGATCACACTCAGGTGTCAGGTCCACCTGCAGTGACGTCATCAGTGTGTGTGGTGACAGTAAAAAGGTACAGACTGAATTTATTCATCAGGTTTCAGCTCTGCAGACAGTCACAGTCCTTGAGGGACACAGGTAAGTCCAGCCTCCAGGTGTATTAATGAGTCCTCTCATCGATGAGTGGATGAAGATTCAGTGACATTTAAACACTCAGCTGCGTTTCAACGAGTCAAACACATTGTAACATTATTTCATTATAGGAAGTTTCTATTGGATGAGTTGATGATGTCAGTGACTCTAAGTCACCAGCAGGTGGCGTCAGTTCTCACAGCTGCTGGTTTGATTGATCCACGTGACTGATCTGAGGTCTGCTGTTATTCAGGTCTTGGTCTGGAGCCACACTCTGTGAGACTCAGTGAGTATGAGACTGGATCAGAGGCACAGAACCTGAACCAGTTCAGTCTGATGACTTTATATTTTATACATTACTTTTCTCTTCCTGCTGAAACGTGACATAATAAATAATTAACTTCATGTGTGTGTGCGTGCTGAATGACGACAGGTGAGCGCAGCATTTAGTTGGGGCCACAGAGACTTTATTAGATATTTCAGGTGTTAGATGAGTCCAACAGGTGGAGACAGGAAATAGAAAATCTTTCACATGTTGGAAGACTGAAGTCTAACTGAGCGGCTCTAAACGTCCTGTTGGTTCAGGACGGGTTCTGATTGATTACAGTGAGGGGG
>NW_019525511.1:76310-77255 GCF_002814215.2 Seriola lalandi dorsalis
AGACATCAGAAACACATCACCACTGGTGCTGAACAGTACAGGACCAGTACAGGACCCTGTGGAACTGGTGTCAGTGTTGTTGTTTCCCCTTCAGCAAATCATGAAGGATCGCTGGATCAACGCCGGTTCTGATGAAGAGGAGCTGAAGCCCTTCATCGAGCCGGAACTGGACATCAGGGACCAGAAGAGGATCGGTACACACCCACAGTCAAATCCACCAGTTAGAGTCCAGTTAGAGTCCAGTTAGAGACCAGTTCCAGTGAGTCCAGTTCCAGTCCAGTTAGAGACCAGTTAGAGACCAGTTCCAGTCAGTCCAGTTAGTTACCAGTTCCAATGAGTCCAGTTCCAGTCCAGTTAGAGTTCAGTTAGAGACCAGTTAGAGACCAGTTCCAGTCAGTCCAGTTAGAGACCAGTTCCAGTCCAGTTAGAGTCCAGTTAGAGTCCAGTTCTGGTCCTGGAGCACCTCCTG
Source organism: Seriola lalandi dorsalis (assembly GCF_002814215.2). Lineage (NCBI taxonomy): Eukaryota > Metazoa > Chordata > Actinopteri > Carangiformes > Carangidae > Seriola > Seriola lalandi. The sequence goes on from NW_019525511.1 coordinate 76,780, forward strand.
ATGTGTGTGTTGTGTTTCAGACGTGATGGTGGGGATGGGTTACTCTAGAGAGGAGATCAACGACTCGCTCGCCAAGATGAAGTATGATGACATCACAGCCACCTACCTGCTGCTGGGCTGCAGGGCTGCTGAGGTCAGAGGTCACCATGGTAACAGCAGGTGTGCAGACGACAGCGACAGCAGCGGTAACTGATGTGTATTTGTGTGCAGGTGGAGGTGAGTGACTCGTCATCCTCCAGCTGCGTCTCTCTGCTCAAACCTCGACCCTCCAGCAGCGCTCAGTCTCCTGCTCACCTCCTCGTCCAGCGCTCCTCCTCCTCCTCCTCCAAACAGAGGAGGTACAGTGACCAAGGTACAGATCCGGACCGGCACCTGGTTTAGTCCACATCAGTTTCAGACTGCAGTGTGCTCAGTGACTCCCTCTCCTCTCCTCAGTGTGTCCCGGCTCCTCGGCTCCTCACCCTAGGAGGAGTCAG
>NW_019525511.1:77275-89021 GCF_002814215.2 Seriola lalandi dorsalis
GGGGTGAGGGGGGGTGTCAGAGGTTACAGTGACACAGTTCACTTCTGCTCGGGCATCATGTCATCGATGCTCTCTCCGGCCTCCAGGCGTTTCTCCATGTCCACCAGCAGGTTGACACCGTCCACCACCATCTGAACCAGCTCCACCTCCGAGAAACCCAGACGGTCTGCATTGGAGATGTCAAAGACTCCGCCCACTGCCGCTGTGTCCACGCCACCTGAGACGCAAACAGGAAGTGATGCAACGAGGGCAGGATTTCTGAACAGTCGACAAAACGCCTGACTCTAAAACCTAACCTCGGGCCATCTGGAGGACTTGTGGCTGAGCTGATATCTCCTGCCGAGGCCCTCAACACCTGTCTACAGGTGCGAGGTCTGGATATTTGAATCCTGTTCCCTGATGGTCTGATGTTCTCAGAGGGATATACAGAGGTCACAAAGGAGACTGTGTGGAACCTGGTTCTGGAGATTTCCCCCTAGGACTCACAGGAAACCACTCAGAACAAACGTGTCCTTGCAACTGTCTACCTGTCATACTACCTGTCTCTCTGTTTACCTGTTCCTCTCTTCTGGAGCCTCAGCCTCTTCAGGATCTCTCCAAACTTCTCGTGCTTGCTGACATTTGGCAGTTTGACGTGGACTCCAGCTCTCAGTCCCGTCCCCAGGTTAGACGGGCAGGTGAGGACGTAGCCCAGGTGTTCGTTCCACATGAACTCATGACCCCGCTCCTTAAACAAGGCCTCAATCTGTTACACAGTGAGAGAGTTGGTCAGGTGTGGACAGGTGGGATCAGACACTGCAGGATACAGTAAACAGAAGGCGGAATGCAGCCGCTCACCTTGGTGAGTCCGGTGCAGAAGCGGGTGAACACCTCCCTCATGTTGCCTCCTTTCTGCATGCTGATGACGCGCAGGTGATCTTCCTCATTCACCCAAACCAGGAAGGTCTTGTTGTCGTTGTGCCTGCAGGTCAACCAGAGAGTGAAGGGTTAATCACTGAGACTTTCACTCTGAATTTATTCACCTCTGAGGCTCAGTTTGCACACAGTATCTTATGATTCTGCTGCTTTTAGCCGCTGTCTCTTTATTCCAGTTTATTCCTGTACAGTCTCATTCGTTCTGACTCAGTATCTTGTTCTGACTCAGTATCTGGTCGTTCTGACTCAGTATCTCGTCGTTCTGACTCAGTATCTCGTCGTTCTGACTCAGTATCTCATCGTTCTGACTCAGTATCTCGTCGTTCTGACTCAGTGTCTCGTCGTTCTGACTCAGTGTCTGGTCGTTCTGACTCAGAATCTTTGTTCTGACTCAGTATCTCATTGTTCTGACTCAGTGTCTGGTCGTTCTGACTCAGTGTCTTGTCGTTCTGACTCAGTATCTCGTCGTTCTGACTCAGTATCTCGTCGTTCTGACTCAGTATCTCGTCGTTCTGACTCAGTGTCTGGTCGTTCTGACTCAGTATCTCGTCGTTCTGACTCAGAATCTTGTTCTGACTCAGTGTCTTGTTGTTCTGACTCAGTGTCTTGTACTGACTCAGTGTCTGGTCGTTCTGACTCAGTGTCTGGTTGTTCTGACTCAGTATCTTGTCGTTCTGACTCAGTATCTCGTCGTTCTGACTCAGTGTCTGGTTGTTCTGACTCAGTGTCTGGTCGTTCTGACTCAGTATTTCGTTGTTCTGACTCAGTGTCTGGTTGTTCTGACTCAGTGTCTGGTTGTTCTGACTCAGTATTTCGTCGTTCTGACTCAGCGTCTGGTCGTTCTGACTCAGTATCTTCGTTCTGACTCAGCATCTCATTGTTCTGACTCAGTATCTGGTTGTTCTGACTCAGTATCTCGTTCTGACTCAGTATCTTGTTCTGACTCAGTATCTGGTCGTTCTGACTCAGCATCTCGTTCTGACTCAGCATCTCGTTCTGACTCAGTATCTCATTGTTCTGACTCAGTATCTGGTCGTTCTGACTCAGTATCTCGTTCTGACTCAGCATCTCGTTCTGACTCAGCATCTCGTTCTGACTCAGTATCTCGTAAGATGTTTTGAATTTGTCTCTCACTAATCTGTGATTTGTTTCTTTTGTCTCAATATCTCACAATATACTCAGAGTTTCTCATTGTTCTCAAATTTTCCTGCGTCTTTCATGAGCTTCTTGTCTTTTTATGTTTCCTAACATTTTATCTTTTCTTTGTATCCATACTTCAGATATGATGGTCACACTTTTTCATCTGTCATTTAGTGATTGTTCTGCATCACATCATCCCTTTTGTTTATTGGTATCTCAGTGTTTCAACTCAGTAGCACTATCTCAGCAGGTCAGAGGTCAGAGTTGGTGATGTGTTCACTGACCAGATGCCACGGCCATCGGGCCAGTCGCGGGCCATGCCGGACGCCAGCAGCAGTGGGGAGACGGGCTTGTCGAACAGGAAGTGGTCATCGATCAGCTGCTGCTGCTCCTCCTCCGTCATGTTCTTCAGAGCATAGTACTTGCCCTTTAAATCTCCATCCAGGATGTCCAGACCTGCAGTACACACAGGAGGTCAAAGGTCAGACACAAGGGAGGTCATAAACCCAACATCAATCATCATCGTCAGGTGAGAAGGAGGCAGGATAGGTTTGGTGCCTGAGAGGCTGAATTCAGGGCAAAGCCCTGCTCAGGTCTCCAGGTCCCTGGGGGAATGTAATCAGTGTCATTTCACACTGATTGTAAATAAAATGGGGACAATAACTCATAATTACACTTCTAAGTAATGAACTGAATTAATTAATAAATTATAGGTTTTTAGCTCATGTGACTGACGGAGTATTTTAGTCTCAGAGGACGGCTGAAGTTTTTACATCAATCTCTCTCTGACTTCAAAGAGGCTCGTATCTCACAGTTTAGTCCAACTCTGTATCTTCATGTCTGTTTTCTTCTGACTCTCTGTTCTGTCTCACAACTCAAACCAAGCTGGAGTCTTTGGATTTTACCTTCATTTCCTTCAAATGTTCCCTTAATTTCGTCATCATGCCCTGGATTTTATTTCTAGACCAAGCAGAACGTTTCGGTCCAGTAAGCTTTACAGAACTGACCCGTGCGGTGGGTACTGTCACCTGTTCCTTTACTTCAATAAATAATATGTCAATTAAAAAAAACAAAGGTGACGTTCTGTCTGTGTCATGTGTTTTCAGACAGTGGGGGGGCAGCAGAACCTCTGGTCTGCTGGGTTCAGCCAGTTCAGTCCAGTCCAGTCCGGTTCAGTTCAGTCTCATTTGCATGTGAAAGAGGTGGTTTAGAATGACTGAGCTCTCAGCCTCATTAGGAGTCACAGCAGGACGACACACAGCTCACAGTTATATAACAGTTTGATCTGCTGCTGCTGCATTCACTGACATGCTCACTGAGGCATGATGGGAAAATATCTAAATAAAGACGGGGCGTTTTCAGCTGCAGTTAGAGCTAAATGACTGATAAAGAGTAGAGTTTGTTCTTCCTCTGCCTCAGTGAGTCTGCAGACATTATTAGTGTCCCTGAACGCACCATCAGACAGTTGAAACTGTGCCGCTTGCGTGTCTTTATATGAATAAACTGTTTCTTACTTTCGATGGAGAGGTTTTCGATGGCGCGTCGTTCTCCACGGCTGCAGTGTGGTGGCAGACAGAAGCCACGAATACTCCGTCCTGTCCGAACCCGGGAGCTCAGAACGTAGTTTGGATCCAGATCGTCTCCACCCTGAAACACAACAAAAGATCAGTCGAGATCACAGTGGAAGCCATTGTCCCTTCAGCACCACGGACAGAGCCACTGCTCTGTTGAAGGGAGGACGTGAACAGGAAGAACTGGAGGTCTGGGTCAGTTACAGCAGCAGACAGGAGAAGGTTGGTGTGGTTTGACCAGGATGACAAAAACCAAGAGTAAAATAACTTTAGAAAAATGCCTGAACGGACTCATGTAGAGATAGAGCCCTACAGGTGGTAGGGATGATGTCAGCCGTGATGCCTGTCAAGAACCTGTTGGATTGTGGGTTAAAAAGAAACCAGACTCACTGGCTGTAGAATTATTTGACATCACTGGAAATCCGAGTCTATGTCCAGTTTTACTGAGTGAATAGATTTGATGTGTGAACAGGCGACAGATCGACTGTGGGAGGGAAAAGCTCTTTAATGAAGGGTGGGCCCCATTTCAAAACAGTGATATAAATATTTGATTTGCAGTTTATGTATATTTCACCTTTTGATGATATCTACTTTGATCTATGGAGTTGATGGACTGAACACCTGTGGTACCTGGATCACCTGTAGCTGAACACAGTGATGATGGATCTCTGTATCCTGCCTGATAGACAATGTGAACTGTTCATTTAACAGCGTGGGTTATTTATAATCGATGATCAATATGTCTGGGGTCTTCTGATTGTATGAAAGGACTGTTCAGGGCCTTTTTATGTTTTGTTTTTGGTTGCTGCTGTTGTCATGGTGACTGAATGATGACCAGTGAAGAGTGAACAGTGTTTAAGGCAAGATGGCTTCCTCACATCCCTCAGACAAATCTGTGATGTGGAGCTTCATTAACAAAACTGACTGTAGCTGTAGAGTCAAACCAGCTACAGTCACATGATCAGTCACATGATCAAAGCTACATTATTTACAAATCAGTCCTGTCACTGTTTGAACAACCAGTTCATCTGCATGCGAGCAGAAACACTTTTCATCCTCTAATAGATTCTACTCTTCATCAGCTCTACCATCAGTGAAACTTCCTGTAGATTTTCACATTAAAAGCATCCAAGGAAAGGAAAAACTTTTAATGTGAAACATCTGCAGGAAGTGTTGAGTTTTATAGTCAGAAGATTAGGAGAATGAATCAGTTAATGACGACTGTTGTTGTTTACCTGCAGGTTTTCAGAGTTCAGATCCGTCTTGTGTTTGTCTGATGGTTTGTATCCTCCATGGCGGTCTTCGATCACTGGGTCCAACAGCTCTTTGAACACCTCGTATGTCTCCTCGTCTCCGGCGACGCAGCCCACCGTCATAATGAATGGGTGACCTGCAGAGACACAAAATGGCCAATCAGTCACTGCCAAGTATCTACACTCGTTACTTTGTGTTAAAATGTTTTTCACAAATCCTGCCAACTAAATTAGGTTGGATTTGAGGATCAGGCGATCAGACGGGAAGTAACAATTCCCCTCCTTCCCTTCCTGTGGGGGAATTAACGAGCAGAAATTAACCTGATCTAACAAGTCGATCCAATTAAAGAGTTTATCATCGAGTAGCAGCTGCACAGAATTTCTCTGTGTCAAGGTGACAAACAACATGAGGAGGTACCTTCTTTGGGGAAGCAGGAGTTACCTGGTGGGGGAGTGATGACCTTGTCTGGGGGGTTGGGTCATCTAGTTCAGCGAAGTCTACCTGGTTTAAGAGAGCAGGGTTCGCTTGTCTGTGAAAGGACCTTCGTGGTTTTGGAAAGGGGCTACTTGGGCTGCTGAAAGGTTACATGGCCTGGACTCTGGTGGATGGGATTCCCTGGTCTAGGGAGAGGTGGCCTGGTCTGACTGTCCTGTCCTGTTACCTGTTTTATGTAAGGTGTAACCTGGTCTGGTATCACCAAGTCTAAAGAAGTGTGGTTACCCAGTCTGGTGACCTGGTGTGGGGATGGGGTCTCTTGGTTTGGAAGTGGTTATGTGGTTTAGGGACAGACTTACCAGGTCTGGGGAAAGTAACCTGGTCTGAGGAGGACAGATGTTACTTGGTTCTGGGGGAAGTGTCCAGGGCTGCAGAGGACGGGGTTAACTAGTCTGGGTGGTCCACAGGAGTGGTTACCTGGTTTATCAAAGACCTGGTCTGTGGATGGAGATATTATTTGGGGTGTTACCTGGGTTGTCGACACCGGTCTGGATGACATCGTCCAGGGTGAATCCGCTGGGCGTCTCCTTGTCCCTCAGGTTGCCGTACATTTCGGGCGTGAGCACCTTGGCCATGTGGTTGTTGTGCTTGCTGAGGTCAGGGTACTCCTGCTCCGCTGAGTAGTTCATCTTCAGCTTGTTATGGGTGTTTCCGAAAGGCATGATGACGTCGGGACTGCTGACCTGGGACCAGTTCCAGTTAGTGAACATGTTAGTGTGAATATTAATGAGCTCCACATTCACATGAATGTTGTGTTTATGAAACATGTTTAGCATCAAGTGAAGAACCAACTCAGATTAATGTTTTTATTGATGGTTAAACATTTTCCTTCATATCATCACGTTATTGTTTATATATTAATATCATATTTTTCATTGTCACTGAGGCTCACTCAAATCTTAAATTATTAATTAGCAGTTTGACCAGTCATAAAAATAATAATAATTATCTTCATCCACAGTTAAACTATGAAAACCAGTTTTCAGCGGAAGAAGAATCCAGATCCAGATCCAGATCCAGATCCAGATCCAGATCCGGATCCGGATCCAGACCAGCACGCCACACAGTGCCACCGGCATCAGTCCGAGTTTCTCTGGTTCAGGTGTATTTTCATGAAGCAGCAGCAGGTGGAGCTAAATTGAAATACTTCACACTGAGACTGAGTCACCTGCTTCCCAATCAGAGGTTTGTAATTAGAGTCAGTATTCCTCAGTAGAAGAAGAAATACTGACTCATAATGTCATCCTCATCAGCTTGTCTCTGTCCTGATCCTCAGTCTCAACTCCGGGACCTGGTCTGCCTGAAATCCAGATCTCAGGACACAGACCCGTTTATTTCTGAGGAATAATCGTAAAAAATAAAATCACCTGCATCAAGAGACATGTGACTGATCACGTGTTCAGGACAGAGTACAGGCCCGGCCCGGCTCGGCTCGGATCAGGAAACCCTTGAGGGGATCAGCGTGAGTCTAAACCGGGACACAGAGGCTGATTATGATCTGCGGGAGGCCGCGGCAGTGACGCAGCAGCAGACCGGGGTTAACCCTTCAGAGCGCGGCTGCTGCACCGCGCGACGTCGCGGTCACCTTCAGCTCGGTGCTCGGGATTCACGGTACCGAACAGAACCGGGTCCGGTCCGTTCCACCCGAACCATAACGACGGAGCAGCTCATTAAAGATGAAATATTAAACTGAGCGTGCGCTGTGTGTTTGTTTAAAGAGGAGACGTGAGGACAGACGGTGATGGAGACTGACGCAGCGGCGCCAACAGCCGCAGTGTCTCCGCTGTCTGTCCTCATTATGCAGATTAAGGACTTTTGACGGCGGGCTGGATTTAAGGTGGATTTATTTAAGGGCCTTTTGTTCCAACCTGCATATTCAGATTCAAAGGTGTTCGAGTTACTGAGTGAGATTAAAGATGATCAGCTGATCCGGTGTATCCGCGAGACTGCGCAACACCTGCAGACAGAACGGACTGCAAGGTCAGAGAGACAGAGAGAGACAGAGAGAGAGACAGGCTCTCTGCAGCTCAACAGCGGGTAAACAGCCAGTAACCCTCCTGTCTCTCTCTCTCTCTCTCTGTCTGTCTGTCTCTTCCCGCTCCTTTGTTCTTTAACCCTCTGTCTCTCACTGATTCCCTCCCGTTTGTCTGACGGCCGCAGAGCGCGGGCCTCAGATTTTAACCGATAACTTGATGCATTGATGAGTTGATGAGCTGTGCTGTGATTGGTCAGAACTAAAGCAGCTCCTACCTGTCGGTTCAGTCTGCGGTGATGTGGTCTGGTCTGGAGCGGGTCTGGGTCTGCTGCTGCTGCTGCGGATTAAAGCGGCTCTCAGCCTTTTATATCCGCCCCCCGCTCCTCATTGGTTCCTATTTACAGTCCATTCATTCCATTGGTCAGAGAGCTGCTGAAGGTCACGTGGTATGTCTCTCGTCCCCTCTCTCACTCTGCTGACACAGGTTCAGGTCCTGCCGCAGTGCCCCTGAGCAACACCCTGATGAAGATGATGAGGAGTGTGTGTGTGTGTGTGTGAGATGTGTATAAGAGACAGGGTCCAGGTCTCAGAGCAGAGTCAGAGTCCGTCCACAGGACCAGAACCACAGGATGATGTGGACCTGTCTCACACACACACACACACACTGCCCTCACCTCAGTCCTGTGTGTGTGTGTGTGTGTGGGGGGGGTGACAGAGCACTTTCTCCTGCAGCTTTAAATTATTCATCACCTATAGGTGTGTGTGTGTGTGTGTGTGTGTGTGTGTGTGTGTGTGTGTGTGTGTGTGTGTGAGAGTATGAGTGAGTGAGTCTGTGTGTGAGAGTATGAGTGAGTGAGTCTGTGTGTGAGTGTGTGTGTGTGTGTGTGTGTGTGTGTGTGAGAGAGTGTGAGTGTGAGAGTGTGTGTGTGTGTGTGTGTGTGTGAGTGTGAGAGAGTGTGTGTGAGAGAGTGTGTGTGTGTGTGTGTGTGAGAGTGTGAGTGTGAGAGTGTGTGTGTGAGAGTGTGTGTGTATGTGTGTGTGAGTGAGACAAAGAATCACTTGCACAAAAACATCTTCTGTTTGTCCTGAAATTATAAATAAACATTTACATCTGTTTGTATCTGCTGAGTCTCCTACAGACTGATGATGTCACAGGTGAAGTCACTCCGGTGATGTCATTAAGGTGATGATGTCACTCAGGTGATGATGTCACTCAGGTGATGATGTCACTCAGGTGATGTCACTCAGGTGATGTCACTCAGGTGATAACGTCACTCAGGTGATGTCCCTAAGATGATGATGTCACTCAGGTGATGTCACTCAGGTGATGTCACTCAGGTGATGACGTCACTCAGGTGATGATGTCACTCTCTCTGTTGCCGTAGCTCAGTGAAGGTCGAGCTCTGTCAGCTGTTACACAATCTCCTGTTGGATTAAAGATCACGGAGGATTTCATCTCAGGGAGGGGTGAGTTCTGGCCCCACCCACTCCTGCAGTGATGTCACGTGCTGGTAGGAGAGAGTTGGGGGTGATTGGTCTGTCAGAGTCAGCTGACTGTTGGACAGAAGGGTTCTACTGGGTTCTAGTCCACTGTGAAGAGATCTCATGGTGGACTCTGGTCCTGCTTTTGATCCTCTTGTTTATTTGAGTTAGCCTGTGGTTTATAATTTACTGTCACATGGACCCCCCCCCACAACTGTACCAATCTCATTCCCCCAGGCTAAAACCCAGACTACCCATGATGCCTCTGTGGGTGTCATGTGATGTTTGTGATCTTGTCAGAAGAATGAAGTCCTTTCAAGACGGAGTCACAGAAGTTCAGATCCAATAATCAATCTCTGAGGGTCTTCGAGGCAATGCTCAGAGACCCTGAGAGACCCTGAGAGACCCAGAGAGACCCAGAGAGACCTGGTGTCCTCTGGTGGACTCCACAGTGATATGAGGGACTTTCAGAGACATCCACTGAAACCTCTGTGTGTGCTCATGTTTAAATACAAGACTTGGATCTAGTTCTGGACTCTCCTGATATGAAGGATCTAGTGAAAACTGGATCGATCCTCCAGACTCTTGTTAGATATCGTGAACTCAACTGGATTTTACTGATGTGAACTGGTCCAGTCCCTCAGCTGCTGGTGAGGAGGAGGCAGCTCAGTCCTCCGGGACCAGAGGGTCCAGAAAACAACAGGATTCAGAGATTCTGGGTCCCTGAGCCTTTCCTCTTAATATTCATCATTACCACATGGACCCAGACCTGGACCCTGCAGCAGAGCTGTGATCTGGATTATAAACACCCCCCCCTCATTAGCATATGAACTGCTCATTAATGAATGAGGTCTTTGTCGGGGAGAGGACACAGCTGACGAGACACCCTCCCTCCTTCAGACCTTCATGTCTCAGTCATGTGTCCGTGCTGGAGGCTGAGGGGCATGACACCGGCATGATGGCCGTCTCCATGGTAACGCCTGCCTGCTGTGGCCGTCAGCTGCTGCAGGAGGCTGGAGGGGAGCAGTGAGGTCTTTCAGAGCAGGTTTGTTTCAACCCTGACCCTGAACAGGGCCTTAGAACTGGATCCTGGACTCAAGGTTCTTCATCCCACTGTGTGCAGTAGTGTCCCTGGCCCCGCCCACTCAGTGACACATGAGCTGAAATGAGGTTTCCATTAAATTCTGCCTCCAGCGCCACCTACAGGTCAAAGGTCTTGTCTGAGAGAAGCAGAGGGCGGAGCTTAACTGTCCTGCTGTTACATAAGTTTATACTGTTTCTATGAAGGACAGCTCAACACACGAACACTGGACAACAGTAACAACAATAAACAACAATAAACAGCAACAACAATAAAGAAATACCAACAATAATAAACAATAACAACAATAAGCGACAATAACAACAATAAACAGCAACAACAATAAACAATAACAACAACAACAATAAACAATACCAACAACAATAACAATAAATAACAATAACAATAATAACAATAACAATAAACAGCAACAACAATAACAACAACTAACAATAAACAGCAACAACAATAACAATAAACAGCAACAACAATAAACAATAACCACAATAACAACAATAACAATAAACAGCAACAACAATAAACAGCAACAACAATAAACAGCAACAGCAATAAACAATAACAACAATAAACAACAATAACAATAACAACCATAACAATAAACAACAACAATAAACAATAACAACCATAAACAGCAACAACAATAAACAACAACAATAAACAACAATAACAACAGCAAATACTAAAATGGACTTGAATGAAACTTTATTGTTCCTTAATAGATGAACAGAGAAACAAACACAGAGCAGTGATGTGACCTCAGAGCTACAATAGGAAGTAGAGCTGCTGATAAAACTTTATTGTTCCTTCATGGACGAACAGTGGTGTGACCTTCAGGTGTGAAGCTGACTGATGAAGAGGACGTGAATGTTCTGCGGTGAACTCAGTCAGGTGATGAGCGTTGAATACAAACCAGATACACCACCCCTCCCCCACCTGTCCCTCCCCCATCCTCCAACAGCATGTAGAGAGGCTGCAGCCCGACTCAGCACTCCCCCTCCCCCTCCCCTCACTGTCATTTATTCATGACCGCACACAGAGAAGAAGAGGGGGGAGGGGCGTCCTGGTGTCTCCTCTTGTTGCTGTGGAAACCCCGTATCTCCCTGCTGTCAGTTTTTGGTCTGACGTCGTTCACTCGGAGGAAAAACCAACATCTCCACACTTACGAGGTCGTCAGCTGACATCAGCATCGACGTGAGCTCACCCTACTCCTGCCTGCAGCCAATCACGGCCTTCCTCAGCCTCCTCCTCCTCTCATTGGCTGAGGATGTCAACAGACTGATGTGGTTCACGTGCAGCGGCAGCAGGTCAGCGAACGCCTCATCAAGAGGAGGACCTGAACACAGCAGAGTCCAGATGTGACGGGTGTACAGCTCAGGGACTCCGGGTCACTACGGCAACACAAAATATATAAATATTTATTCTAATGATGTGAATATTTATATTATCGTTAATATCATATTATTATTTTTGTATTGGTGATGTGGCAGTGAACAGATGAATGAACAGGAACATCATTCAGTCTCACTGCACACTGTCTGAGTTGTGGACCTGCATGTTAAATAAAGTTTTGTGTGTTTGAACAAAGCCTGTTGGCAGGGTCTGCAGGTGCAGCGTTTACTGTCCCCTCGTTCATCTGGACTTCAGGTCTCCCAGGACTCGTTACCAGGCAACCAGCAGCTAGACACCACGACCGCTTTGTTCAGGAGACGGAAGAAAGAAAGAAAGAAAGAAAGAAAGAAAGAAAGAAAGAAAGAAAGAAAGAAAGAAAGAAAGAAAGAGAGAAAGAGAAAGAAGGAAAGAAAGTGAGAAAGA
>NW_019525511.1:89071-89652 GCF_002814215.2 Seriola lalandi dorsalis
TTGTGTCCTCTTGTTCTTGTGTCCTCTTGTTCTTGTGTCCTCTTGTTCTTGTGTCCTCTTGTTCTTGTGTCCTTGTGTCCTCTTGTTCTTGTGTCCTCTTGTTCTTGTGTCCTCTTGTTCTTGTGTCCTTGTGTCCTCTTGTTCTTGTGTCCTCTTGTCCTTGTGTCCTCTTGTTCTTGTGTCCTCTTGTCCTTGTGTCCTCTTGTTCTTGTGTCCTCATGTCCTTGTGTCCTCTTGTCCTTGTGTCCTCTTGTCCTTGTGTCCTTGTGTCCTCATGTCCTTGTGTCCTCTTGTCCTTGTGTCTTAATGTCCTTGTGTCCTCTTGTCCTTGTGTCCTCTTGTTCTTGTGTCCTCTTGTCCTTGTGTCCTCATGTCCTTGTGTCCTCTTGTCCTTGTGCCCTCTTGTCCTTGTGCCCTCTTGTCCTTGTGTCCTCTTGTCCTTGTGTCCTCATGTCCTTGTGTCCTCATGTCCTTGTGTCCTCTTGTCCTTGTGTCCTCTTGTCCTTGTGTCCTCATGTCCTTGCTTCAGAGGGCCTTCAGAGGTTGAGAGAAACGGGAGACCTGAAGGGTCCAGGTGAGTC
>NW_019525511.1:89702-96292 GCF_002814215.2 Seriola lalandi dorsalis
AAGGAAAGAAAGTGAGAAAGAAAAAGAAAGAGAGAAAGAGAAAGAAGGAAAGAAAGAAAGAAAGAAAGAAAGAAAGAGAGAGAGAAAGAAGGAAAGAAAGAAAGAAAGAAAGAAAGAAAGAAAGAAAAAGAGAAAGAAGGAAAGAAAGTGAGAAAGAAGGAAAGAAAGAAAGAAAGTGAGAAAGAAGGAAAGAAAGAAAGAAAGAAAGAAAGAGAGAAAGAAAGAAAGAAAGAAAGAAAGAGAGAGAGAAAGAAGGAAAGAAAGAAAGAAAGAAAGAAAGAAAGAAAGAAAGAGAAAGAGAAAGGAGGAAAGAAAGTGAGAAAGAAGGAAAGAAAGAAAGAAAGTGAGAAAGAAGGAAAGAAAGAAAGAAAGAAAGAAAGAGAGAAAGAAAGAAAGAAAGAGAGAAAGAAAGAGAGAAAGAGAAAGAAGGAAAGAAAGAAAGAAAGAAAGAAAGAAAGAAAGAAAGAAAGGGTCTGACCTCAGAGACAAATGTTCTGTTCATGATCCTTGTGTCTTTAAATGTCCAGTTTCCAGTTTTAACAGAACTGTGACAGTTTGACGTGAAGTTCTGACTTTAGCTAAAGTATCAGCTTCAAAAGTGAAAGTGCTCATGGTGCAGAATGTGGCACGGCTGGATCCCGGCTGGATTCCGGCTGGATCCCGGCTGGATCCCGGCTGGATCCCGGCTGGATCCCAGCTGCAGTGTTTAGTGGTTCTGAAGTTTGCAGCAGCAGAAAACCTTCATCAGGACAAAATGAATCCTCCTTTGTGTTTCCATGAAACCTTCTCTGCTAAAAACCACTTTAACAGATGTTGTAGACCTGGTGTCAGTGTCCTGCAGTGACTCCTGATCAGATGTGACCCAGCTGTTGGACCCTGTGACTGAAGGACTGACACTCCAGAAGTTACTCAGAGACAGACACTGAGACTTCAGGGTATTATTCAGTTCTGGAACTGTCCTGCAGGATGCTCAGTGGACCTACTGGACTGGTTGGACTGGTTGGACTCAGTGGACTGGTTGGACTGGTTGGACTCAGTGGACTGGTTGGACTCAGTGGACTGGTTGGACTCAGTGGACTGGTAAGACTGGTTGGACTCAGTGGACTGGTTGGACTGGTTGGACTCAGTGGACTGGTTGGACTGATTGGACTCAGTGGACTGGTTGGACTCAGTGGACTGGTTGGACTGGTTGGACTCAGTGGACTGGTTGGACTCAGTGGACTGGTTGGACTGGTTGGACTGGAAACACTAATCTGTAGCTGAAACTCAAATCAAACACAAGCAGATCTGACCGGCTAATCCCCCCCCCCCCCCCATCACAGAGCAGATTACTGAGCGATCGACCTGCTGCCAGAGGACGACAGTCTGAATACTGACTCTTTCTATCCTTCCTAACTCCTTCTGTCCTTCCTAACTCCTTCTGTCCTTCCTAACTCTTTCTATCCTTCCTAACTCCTTCTATCCTTCCTAACTCCTTCTGTCCTTCCTAACTCCTTATTTACTCCCCGTCTTTCCTTCATTGACTCCTTTTTCCTTTTCTTGTGCCCTATTTTCTTTCCTTCTATACCTCTTTGTTTCCTTTCCTACTTCCCTTTAAACTGACCAGCTTCTCTTTCTCTGTCCACTTTGATCCTGTCTCCATGGCAACTAGTGGGAGGTCATGAGGTCATCACTATTGAATAATGAGATACAGCCAACACAGAGACACACACACTCCTTGACCTCTGACCTCTGAGCTTAAACAGTTGGGCTGCTCCTTTAACGTGTGTGTGTATGTGTGTGTATGTGTGTGTGTGTGTGTGTGTGTGTGTGTGTGTGTGTGTGTGCTGACTGTTAACTGTTATGTAACAGCTGATCCCTCAAACACACACACTATTAACAGGTTATTAAAAGTCAGAGAGGATGTGTGAGGAAAACAGATAAGCCTCTTTGCAGGAGAAGGAGAAGGAGGTGAAAGGAGGAAGATGAGGAGGAGGAGGTGAAAGGAGGAAGATGAGGAGGAGGAGGTGAAAGGAGGAAGATGAGGAGGAGGAAGTGGAGGTGAGAGGAGGCGGAAGAGGAGGAGGTGAAAGGAGGAGGAGGGAGTGTGTATGACATCACAGGCTCTGATTGGCTGCAATGCAACAGCCTGTCACAGCCTCCAGGTGCATTGTGGGACATGAAGAGATGACCACAGTCATTTAGAAAAAAGCTTGTTTAAGTCCCGTCACCATGGAAACCAACAAACTGAGATTATTGATTCAGATCAAGATCAAGCTCCACCCCCTCCGGTCTGTGAAGTCACTGACAGTGCAGGAATGTGATTGGCTGTTCAAGAGAGAATTATGCAATGGGGGTCGAGGGATGGAGGGATGGAGGGGTGGGGTGTAAGGAAACAAAAGAAGGATGGATGAAAGGTGGAGAGATAAGTAATGAAATAAGGAATGAAGGAAGAGAGATAAAGGAAGGAAAGGAGGAGAGGAAGGAAGGAAGGTCAGAAAAAGTTGAATAAACCAAAGAGGATGAGGACATTTATAGATGAGAGGAAAGAGAGAGAGGGAAGGAAAAAAGACAGAAAGAGGAGAAACGAGAGGAAAGAAATGAAGAAAAGGAAGGAAAGAAAGAATGTGAAGAAGGAAAGAATAGAAGAAAGAAATGGGAGGAAGAGAAAGAGGAGAAGGAAATGTGGCCGAAAGGAAAGGTAGGAGGGAAGGAAGAAAGGTCACGACAAGAGGATGGAGGGAGATAAGGAAAGAAGGAAGGAAAGAAGGGAGAAAGGTAGGAGGGGATAAAGGAGGAAATTAGGAATAAAGGAAACGAAATAAATAAAACAAAGGATGGGAGAAAGGAGGCAGCAGGGTGAGGAAGGAAGGTAGAAAGGGAAGGAAAGAAGGAAACAAAGAAAGTGAACGAAAGAAGGGGAACAAAGGAATAAAGAGGGTAAGGGAGGGAGGGGGAGAGGAGGAAACAAAGAGGGAGGAGGGGAGAGTCAGTGGGGTCAGCACCAGAGTAATCTGGGGCACTGAGGACCACGTGGCTGTCACCATGGCAACCGTCTCCCTGTGCAGGTCAGAGAGAAGGAGGCCTCTGATTGGCTGCTGGTATCAGTAGAATAATAACAGTAGTAGTACTACTGTTGTAGTACAAGAGTACTACTCGTACAAGAGTACTACTCTTGTACTACCAAGAGTACTACTCTTGTACTTGTACAAGAGTACTACTCTTGTACTACAAGTACTCTTGTACTACTCTTGTACTACAAAAGTAGTACAAGAACAGTACAAGAGTACAATAGTAGTAGCAGCAGTACAAGAGTAGTACAAGAGTAGTACTACTACAACAGTTGTAGTACAACAGTAGTACAATTCAGCTCAGTGAATCAGTTTATCTATGTCGCCCTCCAGTGGACAAACACAGATATTACATTCTTGTTTGTATTTGTACTTTTCTTTTGGAAAGCAGTAACGTTACTTTTCCTGATGTACTTTTACTTTTACTAAATTATTTTTACTTCAGTATTACTTCAAGTATTCTTTATTTGAAGTATTTTTTATTTGAGGTATTTTAATTTGAAATACTTTTATTTGAAGTAATTTTTATTTGAAGTATTTCTATTTTGAAGTATTTTCTATTTGAGGTGTTTTTATTTATTTGAAGTCAATTTTATTTGAAGTATTTTCATTTGGAGTCATTTTTAAGTGAAATAGTTTTAATTTGAAGTAATTTTACAGTATATTGAAGTACTTTTATTTGAACTTTACTCACCTGTCAATCGGTGCTGGTCCTCTGTGTGAACATGAGAGCTGCTGTCAGAGTGTGTGTGTGTGTGTGTGTGTGTGTGTGTGTGTGTGTGTGTGACTCATGTTCTCTGGTGATGTTAATTAACTGTAGTGACAGAAACTCACTGACACAGCGTCTTCAGAAACAAATCAGTTTATTCAGAGGAAACCACATAAGTTGGAGCTAACAGTCTCTGTGCTAAGCTAGGCTAATACACCTACCTCTGATCTGAAGACCTGATGACCCTGCTGAGTCTAAACCTCCACAGAAAACATTAAACGAGAGAACAGACGAGGTGGAGACAGGAAACGGATGAAGGCATCGAGGTTCGACCGAGGAGGAAAAACATGGAGAGGTCAAAGTTCACAGGGCTGCAGGTCTGTGTACTGCTCCTGTCATCGGTCCTCCTGGTCTCAGTAACAGCTCTGAGGACCCCCATCACCTGAAGGCTCTGTACCTGACTGACCCAACAACAAACACAAACTCACAAGATCCACCTGAGGCTTAAACCAGACCTGCAGAGCTCGGCTCCTCTGTGGCTCCTCAGGGTCTGACACGGGTCAGAGTGACCACGGAGCAGTGCATCATGGGACTGTACGTGAGTTAAAGACGCATCAACAGAGCGTCATTTGAAGCCATGGAGGCTCTGTACTGCAGGTGTTCCAGCTGGGAGGTCAGTGATTCCTCAAGCTGGATGCTAGCCAGTCACAGGGATCTGGACCCGCCGGGGCGGTACCTCCTGCTCAGCAGCAGCGGTCGGGACGTTAATGTTGGGGTCGTCGTCGACCTGGTAACACTTCCCCAGGTTCTTGATGATGTTAAAGTTGGACCGGGCCGTTTCCACCAGGCTGTTCTCCAGAATCCAACCATCCGACTCTGAGTCCGGATCACCCAACCGGAGGACGTTCTCCATGGCGGTCTGAAGGTAGCGGACTCCTGTTAGAACCAGCAGCTGAACAGGCAAGAAGAAGAAGCGTGTTCAGGTCAACACCAACAGCAGAACATAAACAGCAGAGACCTGGTCTCGAAAGCACAAGTTTGCCTTTCTACAACAGTCTGGGGGTGTGGGCTGTACCTCTGGACCTTTTCAGTCCTGTTCAGAACTGTTCAGAACTGTTCAGACCTGTTCAGTCCTGTTCAGTCCTGTTCCGACCCTGTTCTGACCCTGTTCTGACCCTGTTCTGACCTTGTTAAGTCCTGTTCAGAACTGTTCAGAACTGTTCAGACCCTGTTCTGACCCTGTTCTGATCCTGTTCCGACCCTGTTCCGACCCTGTTCAGACCCTGTTCTGACCCTGTTCCGACCCTGTTCCGACCCTGTTCAGACCCTGTTCTGACCCTGTTCTGACCCTGTTCAGTCCTGTTCAGAACTGTTCAGAACTGTTCAGACCTGTTCCGACCCTGTTCCGACCCTGTTCCGACCCTGTTCTGACCTTGTTAAGTCCTGTTCAGAACTGTTCAGAACTGTTCAGACCTGTTCAGTCCTGTTCAGACCCTGTTCAGAACCTGTTCAAGTCCTGTTCAAATCCTGTTCAGTCCTGCTGACTCAGAGGCCCAGGTGTATTGTGGGTAATGTAGGTGGTCTTTAACTGTCCAACATGTGTCCACCAGTTACAGGAAAGAAAAGAAACATCTGTGGGGGGCTCTTAAGATCTGGATCAGGACTGGGACTTGAAGGTCAGGAGGTGTGAATGACCAGAGGAGGACCTGTCTCTTATACACATCTACGGTGAGGCCGATGGACTGCATTATGTCGGTGTAGTGGTCCAGCAGAGCCTGTCGGCAGCCCCTCCTCCACAGGTTCAGCTGCTGGCTCTGCCGGTCGTAGTTGAAGTGGGCGGAGCTGTTGCTAACCTGCTGCTGGATGCAGGGCCGAGGAGACAGGGTGCTGCAGCAGCTAAAGGGAACGCCGTCCATCAGGTAATTCCCCTCCACGTTACTCCTCAGACGGCTGTAAGGGAGGAGCAGGAGGAGGCTGTTAGGAACCGCTTCTACTGCGAGTACTGCTACTACTACTACTACTAATACTACTGATACTGCTGTTGCTGTTACTACTACTGTTACTACTACTGCTGATACTACTACTACTACTACTACCACAGCTGTTAGTTTGTGTTTCAGTTTGCAGCTGGTCTTGCAGATCCAGAGTCAGGTGTCCTGTACTGGATCTAAATCCTGCAGACAGGTTATATTGAGTCACTTGAACCTGAGTTGAACCCTGTTGTTAAACCTAATTAATCCCATGACCTTTGACCCCAGTAGCTCCCAGGTTTAGCTGCAGTGGACCAGTAGCCCTGATCTGAAAATAGTGACGTTTCCTTTAATGAATCAGATGTTAATAATGAACCATGAGGGGCTGGACTCAGGGATCTGGACCCATGGACCTGGACTCAGGGATCTGGACTCAGGGATCTGGACTCAGGGATCTGGACCCATGGACCTGGACTCAGGAATCTGGACCCATGGATCTGGACCCACAGATCTGGACCCACAGATCTGGACCCACAGATCTGGACCCACAGATCTGGACTCAGGGATCTTAAGATTTCCTCAAAACTGGATGAACCTACTTCAACTTGACACTTCGACTGTTTCAGGTTCAGTCTGAAGAACCCTGACACTGGCCCTCATTTATCAAACGAACGTGCGGCAGAAAACCGTGCGTACGTCCATTTCCACGCAAGCTTCGGCATTTATCAATTTGGACGTGAGCGGACGCTACGATCAGATCTCACGTCAGGTCTGAGCTCGTGTACGCAAATCTGGATTTGCGGTGCAGCAGCAAAATCTGGCTGAGTCTGAAAAGAATTATTAAACAAACCTCAAAATAAA
>NW_019525511.1:96312-97046 GCF_002814215.2 Seriola lalandi dorsalis
GACGTTCTCCATGGCGGTCTGAAGGTAGCGGACTCCTGTTAGAACCAGCAGCTGAACAGGCAAGAAGAAGAAGAGTGTTCAGGTCAACACCAACAGCAGAACATAAACAGCAGAGACCTGGTCTCGAAAGCACAAGTTTGCCTTTCTACAACAGTCTGGGGGTGTGGGCTGTACCTCTGGACCTTTTCAGTCCTGTTCAGAACTGTTCAGAACTGTTCAGACCTGTTCAGTCCTGTTCAGTCCTGTTCAGTCCTGTTCTGACCCTGTTCCGACCCTGTTCTGACCCTGTTCAGACCCTGTTCAGACCCTGTTCAGACCCTGTTCTGACCCTGTTCTGACCCTGTTCTGACCTTGTTAAGTCCTGTTCAGAACTGTTCAGAACTGTTCAGACCTGTTCAGTCCTGTTCAGACCCTGTTCAGAACCTGTTCAAGTCCTGTTCAAATCCTGTTCAGTCCTGCTCAGACCCTGTTCAGACCTGAACAGGGCCTCTGACTCAGAGGCCCAGGTGTATTGTGGGTAATGTAGGTGGTCTTTAACTGTCCAACATGTGTCCACCAGTTACAGGAAAGAAAAGAAACATCTGTGGGGGG
Organism: Seriola lalandi dorsalis; assembly: GCF_002814215.2. NCBI lineage: Eukaryota > Metazoa > Chordata > Actinopteri > Carangiformes > Carangidae > Seriola > Seriola lalandi. Next base: position 96,904 of record NW_019525511.1, read on the forward strand.
CTCTTAAGATCTGGATCAGGACTGGGACTTGAAGGTCAGGAGGTGTGAATGACCAGAGGAGGACTGTGAATATGATTTATGTTGCTTTGGCCTCCTCTGTCACTGCTCTACTGATGGGGCCTGAGGACCACCCCCCACCCCCA
>NW_019525511.1:97066-105991 GCF_002814215.2 Seriola lalandi dorsalis
GGTGTCCAGAGGGTGCAAAATGCATCAATAGAGTATAAAAGACATGTCTGAGTAAAAGACATTGGATTTCAAAAATTTTACTAAAAAGAAAAGTTCCTGCAAAAATTTATGCCACAAGCTGTAACACAGCCAAAATGATCATCAAATCAAAAAAAAAAGTTGAGAAAAATGTACAAAAATGCCCGAGGAGGGCATAAGGGTTAAGATTTCCTCAAAACTGGATGAACCTACTTCAACTTGACACTTCGACTGTTTCAGGTTCAGTCTGAAGAACCCTGACACTGGCCCTGATTTATCAAACGAACGTGCGGCAGAAAACCGTGCGTACGACCGTTTCCACGCAAGCTTCTGCATTTATCAATTTGGACGTGAGCGGAAGCTACGATCAGATCTCACGTCAGGTCTGAGCTCGTGTACGCAAATCTGGATTTGCGGTGCAGCAGCAAAATCTGGCTGAGTCTGAAAAGAATTATTAAACAAACCTCAAAATAAAAAGTCACATATTTAGAACAGATCAAAACGGATTCTTAAAACAAGATAAAAAAAATTTAAATTTTAAAAAAGCCCTCGTTTTTTACTGATACCACTTTTTTGTACAATAAAACAATATGAGAGGCTAAATAGCCAAACATGACATCTAATTATTGCACATTCAAATTTGAAATAATAATAAATACAAGCAGAAATGTGTGTTTGCAAATGAACTCATGGCAAAATTGTGTAATTGTTTTTTCCGATGGGTGTGACACAACTGGAACAACAATTAAAAGCATCTGGTGAGATAATCATTGTTGCACTGTGGTTGGCCAGATAGATGTGTATAAGAGACAGAGACCCGATCATTTAGATACGAATGTTTCATGAATCACACGTGGATCCTATCGTACGACCAATTCTGCGCTCAGATCTGCGCCTGTTTTCACGCAAGATTGATAAATGAGGGCCACTGAGTCCACTACAGACCAGAGATCCACTTAAATTCTGTTGGACTTAATTCCGATCCAATAAAATCCAGTAGATTCCTCCAGATTCTAAAGGATCTGCCTACATCACTATAGATCTTCTAGGATTGACCAGGATCCACTAGAATCTGATGGATTCAGCAGATCTGGCTCTACTTACTCCACCACGGCGCTGCTGGTCATGTCCAGGTAACGGTTGCTGATCCACTGGACCTGGAACCAGTCCCGGTACCCGGTGTTCCCACAGCAGTGGAACTGGATCTGCAGCAGGTCCAGAGTTCTCTTCAGGTAGCAGCGGCCCGGCGTGTCCGTGTCCTTGTAGAACCGCATGGCATTCCTCAGGCCTAGGAACAGAGACTCCTCCAGCTGACTGCGGATGCTGTAGCACATGAGCGCCCCCACCAGGACGCAGGAGGTGAAGAAGAAGGTGCAGATGACGTACGGCATCATCACCAGCTTCCAGCGCAGGAACTTGTTGGTGTCAGCACAGTCCAGGCAGATCTTCCCGCCCAGGAAGTTGATGCAGCAGGCCGCCAGGCCTGTGGTGATCAGCATATGAGGCACATAGAGGATCCCCTGCTCTGACATCACTTCCTGCCATTTCTGAATCTCAATTTTGAGGAATAGGCCCAGGCCGAAGAGGAGAGCCCCTGTCACGACAGAGATCCAGTTGAGCAGCCAGAGGACCTCGGCTAGCTTCTCTCTCTCCGCCTTGGTGAAGGTCACCTTACCGACCGCCATGTCGGTCCGCCGGTCTTTACATGTATCACGTCCAAGCACTGGCAAACATGGTCAAACACTGCGGTCCCTTAAAATGCAGTACCACTGACAACATGCATGAAGGATCTTTCTGGAGTCAGACGTGAAGTTCTCTACAGAAATAAAAGGTCTGAGGTCGTTAATTATCTGAAACCCAGGACTCCATGTTTTCATGGGCTCGTGTTTCACATGGAGAGGATGAATAATCTCTGAGTTCTGTGGGAAATTAAATGTCAACAACATGCATGTGTCGAAGGCACCGGAGCATCAGTCTGGGTCTGTCTCTGGGCTGATGGTCGACTCTGTTTCACCTGCGGTAAGAACCACTCTGTGACATTGTCACTTGCTCATTGGGTCGTTGTCCTGTTAAGTTGTAGTCCTCACATCCAGTACATAGTGGTCTGAGAGGCTCAGGGGTCAAGGGTCAAGGGTCAGCATGGGCCTGTCTTCAAAGGACAGCAGGAGAGAAGAGGAAGGAGAGGAGCTCTGCAGAGCGTCATAAGGAGCTTAGAGAGGTATTTCAGGTCGACTGCAGTCCACAGCTCCGGGACGACGCCACTGCAGGAAGGAAGAAGGTCAAATTTTAATAAGCTGCTGCTGATGATGCTCGTCATCACAACGTGAAGCAGAGTCATGAACACCTCCATCTGAGTGAACCTGCTCATCCTAACGAACGTTCCTCATGTTCTCATCATGTAAACAACAACAACATGTAGGTTGTTGACAGTCACTGTTTCTGAGCTGCAGGTCAAACAGCAGCAGAGTCACACGTTCACCTGATCAAGTTTACCTGAGTCACACGTTCATTAACAGTCATTCAATCAAACCGACAGTTGCAGCTTCAGAGGACTTCAACTCAGTGACAGGAACTAACTGATGAACGGATGTTTACGAAGCTGAAGACAAACAACACATAGAATTTTACCTTGTGGACTTGAGGACATTTATCTCCAGCTGCTCGCCTGTATCCGCTCCGACCTCCCATCATCCTCGGCCGGGCGGCGTCCGGCCACAGTTTGAGCCGTGAAGCAGATATTGTGGCAGAGAAGAGAAGTTTTCAGGCGCCTGTTAACGTGCAATCCTGCGCTTTAATCTCCTTACAGCTAATCAGCCTTGTAATAAGCTGAGAAACCTCCAACCCCCCCCATTCACCAGCTGGACCATCAGCAGGACGCGGCACTAGACTGAGTCCACTCATTTCCCATCATGCAGATCTGTCCAGAGTAGAGTAAGTCAGGTTAGAGGTCTGGAGCTGTTAGAGTGGACTACGGCAGGTGAGAGCAGTCAAACAGCAGCTGAGGTCAGGTGACAGTAGGTGATGGTAGGAGGGACACGGGGCAACATGAACCAGCTCCAGTGGAGAGTGGAGGTTCAGGAGGACACTCATGAAGGAACATGTCTTCTGAGTGGATCCTGTGAGGTGGACTGGCCTGGATGGGGATGGTTTAATTGCGGAGGTAAAGTCTGGATCTGGCTAAAGAGATCCTCATAGAACAGGTCTGGAGGACATCAGGTCCAACAGAGAACATCAGGACGTTTTTGTAAAAATAGGACCGGAGATTTGAGGTGATGTGCTGCACCAGAACTTCAGCTACAATCATTTCTAATTCATAAACTCGTCTCCTCAAACATGTAGTCAGGATCCTGAAACGGTGTTGGTGTAGTTCCTTGCTCAGTCCACTAGATGGAGCTAATTGCCCATCTAATGAGCTACAGCTCAGACAGGTGATGGGGGGGGGGGGAGTCGGGGGACTGAGGTTAATGTGTTCCACCAAAGAACCATCAGCTCCCAGCAGTAACACAGGAATTAGTCCAGAATCAAATGGACTGGAGACTCTGGGTCTTGATCCGGATTCTGTGTCATGTCAGCTTCTCCTCCCAGAGTCTAGTTGAGAGATAACAGAGGCGTCAAACAGTAAGTGAGAGAGGAGGTCATGTGACACAGACTCACAGAGAGAGAGAGAAAACCTGATCAGAGGAACTGGTCCTGAGACAGAGGAGGGAGGGGCAGAGAGGGACCCGGACCAGGACCAGGACTAGGGCTGCAGTCATACCAACACAAGTACTTTGACACAGTGTGTCCTCACAACAGCTCATACAGCAGCTACACTACAACGTGACCTCTGACCTCTTAGTCGTCATCAGTCCCAGCAGTTGTTCTTTATTTGAATCCCAGAAGAAGATCTGAGGCTGCACTCTGCCTCATAACAAACCAACATGTTCACAATATAGTGCTGATGCCTGAGATACAGACTGCTGCTCCTCCATCACATCTTTCTGTGCTGAGCTAATGTTTCACTCATTAGATGGTTCGTTAGGTTAGTTATACAAATTATGTTGATCATAATCTAATATACAAATAAATGTGTTATTGTTTGCAATATGAATAAAGTTTATCAATATTTATTATACAAATAAAGCTTATTTATTTGATATTTATTCATTATGTAAAACTTAATGTTATAATTTTGTGTTTTAGTTCAGGGAGTGTCATAAATGAAGTGAGTGAATTATATTTGGAACTTTTGCTTTTAAATTGCTTTAAATACATATAAATCAAATGAATTAATGTTGGAAATAGACTAGATTAAATAGATAAAATTTCTGTTGATAAACAAATTGATTATTTAAACTGGTTTCAGCTGTAGACAAAAATTAAATGTTGAATTCAAAATGAAATGTGAAAATGTGAATATTAATAATGAACTGGACATTTTCACTCTTTCATTGACCAATTTCTTTATTATTTGAGAAAATAATCATGAATTTGGTATTTTAAATTAAATGCACCCTGTAAATAAATAAAAGTCTAATTAAATCTGGTGTTTAAATGATTTGAAATGATTAAACCAGAGTTATTCTAAAGGACAATGACAGTGATTCAGGACCTTTCTATATACAGTCTATGTTCAGGACACACTGGATGACTTTGTTATGTATTTTATTGTGAAACTCTCCCGGACAGGAAGTGTTTTGGTGTCACCAGCTTGCTTGGGATGATCCGATCTGGATTCAGCCATATTCCCACCGAGCAGCCACACCGGCAGCCCGCCTCAAACTACCGAAAAACCCTCCGTAATCCTCCAACGCGCTCTCCCGCGGTGTTAACGGACATTTTGATTGACGCCGAGCTCGTCCCGGATCTCCGGGACATGTCACCGAGCTGATACACCGACCCGCGGACATGGAGCAGCGGCGGCCAACCTGAGAGTCGACGGTCTGATCGACATCCCGATCTCCGAGAGGAAAGTCCAGATTTACCGGGATTAAAGCCGATGTGGAGGAGGGACGGACGCGGGCCTGCAGGCGGAACAGCTCACAACACGACGTAGCGACGGTAACCGGCGGAGACACACCGACACATCGACACCCAGCCTGCTCAAAATGTCGGGAATGTTTTCCCGGAGCTAACGAGCTAGCTGAAGCTAGCAGGCTGAGCTCGGCACGACTCGGCAGGAAGCGGAGCCTCGGCGGCGGCTTACACTCGGACTGTGCGGCGGGGGTTGTTGTCCGAGTATCAGCGGGAGCGGCGGGTGATTGTCCCGGGGCAGGATGTCGGCTCAGGTCCGTCTGAAGCGGCTGGAGGAGCTGCTGCTGGAGCAGAAGGCGGCGGGATGTCTGAGTGTGGAGACGCTGCTCGACCTGCTGCTGTGCCTCTACACAGAGTGCTCCCACTCCCCGCTGAAGAGGGAGAAGCACATCACCGACTTCCTGGAGTGGGGTAAGATCCCAGACCCGGTCCTGGACCAAATTTTAATCTACAAACACACTTCAGAAGTTCCCCGGACCCTTCAGGGGTCACTGCTGGGGCCGCCAGGTGTCGCCAGGGACAGTGAGGGGGACTCCAGGGAGAATCAGGTGGATTTAAGGGGCCACGAGGGGCTCCAGGCAGGGTGCAGGGGTTCTGTAGAGGTTGCTGGATGTTCCAGAGTTTCTTGATAGATGTTCCAGAAACATCAGGGGTCATTGAAACACCTTGAAAGATGGCTTCTAATAAACCTTGAGGAGTTCCAGGGGTTGTGGAGAGGTTCTTGGAAGGTTCAGGGAGATCCAAAGACCGTTGACACAGTTTCCAGAGGGCCCCACTGATGGTTGGGGTCCCTGGTGGAGTTTTTCAGGGCTCCAGGAAAATTCAAGGCTCCTTGAGAGAAGTTTCATGATGTGTCAGGAAGACTTTTGGAGATCATTGTGGACCTTCCAGGGTCTTTGAACAGGTCTCAGGTAAACCCCAAGGGTCATGGTTCTATTGTTTACTCATTTCCAGGCTAGTTGGTGGATGCTCCAGGGTTTCAGTGCTTCTTGAAGAAGTTCAGTTTATTCCAGTCTCCTGGGATTCCTCAGGTAAGGTGTGTTTAATGATTGTGGGGCTGTGAGGAAGAAGCTGGAACGTGTCAGAACAGAACATACATGAAGCACGCAGGAGCTACAGTCATGTCACATGTCAGAGAACACACCAACAGAAATCGCATCGTTTTCACTATAATCATGTCCGATTCACAGATCAATAGATTGATCAGAACTGACTCTCACCTCAGCCTCTGTGGAATGTGACAGGCTGCAGCAGCACACACTGGCCCACTTTGGCCCAGTTTGGCCCAGTTTGTCCTGGATCAGTCTGTTCCTGGTCCGGTCTGGCCTGGTTTGGTCTGGCCTGGTTACTGCAGCAGTTCATTCTGTGATGTGTGACTCTCATCACTGATACCTGCTGACTGTAAACTGATTAATGATTGTGTGAATCATCCACCTGCACGTCCTATTAATACATAGTTTGATCAGAATGATAAGAATATCTACAGCGATCAATAATGTTCAGTCACGCAGTCAGCCTGTTGTCCAGAGACTGGGACCGGACTACATGATCAAAGAAGATCTGGTCTGACAGTAGTGAATCGGACTCAGAAACACTTCAAACCAGCGGCTGCTGTGTCTGACACCTGGTGACAGGTGAGTCTGACGATCACAGGGTCTGCTGCAACACCGCCACATGGACTGAGGCAGAGCGTTGTTCTTTAGCATGTTGGACAGTAGATCAATATTTAAACAAAAGCCTCGTCGTTCCTCCTGTAAATTTTACTCGTCACAGTTGTTCTATTGACTTTGGGACGTTTCAGTTGTCAGCCATGTTTGTTGGTAATGGCAGCGTTGGTGAGTCATCACAGGTTTGTTTACATCTTTGTCGATGGCTGTGGCGTCAGAGAGGAGACAGACACTGAACAGAGCAGGAATGAAGGACTAGATCAGAACTTAATGAATCCAGGTATTGTACCAGCAGGGACCAGGTCCTGAGTGGACCAGGCTGTCAGGACCATCTCTAAACCTCACCTCTGTTCTCTCAGACACCAGTTTGAGGGTTTGGAGTGAAACTATTTCAGTCACAGGCTGACCAGTCGCAGCTACAGGAAGCTAACTGCAGTGCCAACCCCCTCACAACACTAGCTGCTGCTAAGCTAACCTCAGGATCTTGTTTGTTGTTGTAGTTGGGTGTGGGCTGTGAATCTATGAACTCGGGGTCTCAGTCCTGCTGTCTGTAGAGCTTGTGCTTTAGTTTCCATAGTAACTGAACCTCTTTGGGTTTTAGACTGTTAAGCTATGTATACACGCATTTAAACGCATTTTCTTGCTACTTTTTCTTCTCCTGTCCATGAGACTCCAGCTGGTCCAGCTTTATTGTGAAAAATCTGGGGTTGTATTTTATTTTGAAAACTCTGAGGTTGTGTTGTAGTCTGGACCTCTGTAAACGATGAGGTCACAGCCAGGGTCTCTCCTGATTGGCTGTCATCAGCCTGGACTACCAGCGGTGAATACAACATGATAATGAATGACAGTGTCACTGACCTTGTTGTCTTTGCAGCTGTTGTTCACTTACACTCTCTGTTTTAATGCTACAACTGTCTCTGCTGTTCATCCCTGAGAGGATTTACTGCAGAGGAGACAATCTACTTCCTGTTAACAGCGGCTCGCACACGCTCAGTGAATGTGACTGCTCAGGTGTGTGTGTTTTCAAGTGTAATGGACAGAGATTGTTTCTGAAACGGAACTAGAATCGACCGTTAAAATGAAACGGTAGTGTGGACGTAGCGTTCGTCACCTTCAATTTTCTGACCAAACGACTAATCAATTAATCGAGAAGCTAATCACTGGATTGATCAAGTTTCAGCCCTGGCTGTTCACATTGTACAGGTGTGTGGTCCTGGACTGACTGATCCTGGTTTTTATTGATCCAGATCTCATGTTAATGCCAGCTGTAAGTGGGGGACGTGAGGAGGGTTCAGAGGTGTTCGGGGGGTTTCAAGGTGTCCTGTAAAAGGTCAGAGGGCTTCAGATGAGGTCGGGACTCTGTCTGTGTTTCCTCCTTCAGCTTCACTTCATCAGGTCAGCCTCTCGGCAGGAACTGAAACTGGACTTGAATGTGACCGGGAAGCTGCTTCTCTGATGTGGCTTTACTGTGGTCTCTGATCTGGTTTCAGATCAGGCAGCTTCTTGTGGTTATTGGACAGGAGTCAGACGTGCAGCTCATTAGTCCATCAACAGACAATCGATCGACTAATTTGATAATTAATAATCATTTTAGTCATTTTCAAGCAACAATTACAAGTTTGTGAGAACACAGCACAGTGCAGGTTCAGATGAATGATGGCTCTCAGCGACAGACAGGACCACCTCTGAATGTGGACGGACTGATCGGATCTCAGTGCGTCAGGTGTGTTCACACCTGTTTTTAGATCACCGGAGATGGATGTTAATGACAGGTCTGAAGAGGGCCTTAGAGTGTGTGTGTGTGTGTGTGTGTGTGTGTGTGACCCAGATAAAAATGAGCCCAGAGCAGATAAATATTGGATGAATGAAGAGCTGACAGTCTGCCGGGTCCTACTGCCCCCAATAATATTTCTATCTTAATTTTTGTCTATAATTTATCATTTCATCTATAATATTTCTACACAGTATATATCGCTATAATATCTTAATATCTCTGTAATATCTTTATATTTCTGTAATATCTTCGTAATATCTCTATTATATCTTTATATTTCTACAATTACTCCACAATATCTCTATATTGTTACAATATTTCTATATATATTTCCTGTCATCTCTGTTATCTCTGTTATAGCTCTAATATCTTTATTATATCTCTATCACATCTCCATGATAACTTAATAATATCTCTATTTCTTTTTTTTTTTTTTTTTTTTTGGGCTTTTTT